>NC_089816.1:16292431-16633859 GCF_029633855.1 Hoplias malabaricus | reverse complement strand
ATTCATCACAGAAACAGATTACAAGAAATCTTTACAATTGCCCTACTTAATGGCTGAGAAAATGTTTTAAAAGAGGACTCAGAGATTTTGTCCTAAAATGTAAATTATGTCTAATTATAATTCATTCATTCATTATCTGTAACCCTTATCCGGTTCAGGGTCGCGGTGGGTCCAGAGCCTACCTGAAATCATTGGGCGCAAGGCGGGAATACACCCTGGAGGGGGCGCCAGTCCTTCACAGGGCAACACACACGCACATTCACTCACACCTATGGACACTTTTTGAGTCGCCAATCCACCTACCAACGTGTGTTTTTGGACTGTGGGAGGAAACCGGAGCACCCGGAGGAAACCCATGCGGACACAGGGAGAACACACCACACTCCTCACAGACAGTCACCCGGAGGAAACCCATGCGGACACAGGGAGAACACACCAACTCCTCACAGACAGTCACCCAGAGGAAACCCACGCAGACACAGGGAGAACACACCACACTCCTCACAGACAGTCACCCAGAGGAAACCCACGCAGACACAGGGAGAACACACCACACTCCTCACAGACAGTCACCCGGAGCGGGAATCGAACCCACAACCTCCAGGCCCCTGGAGCTGTGTTACTGTGACACTACCTGCTGCGCCACCGTGCCGCAATTATGTCTAATTATTTATGTCTAAATAAAAATTTAGAAGCTGTTTTTAGAAATGTCTTGAAGGTTCATTGGTGGTTTTGAATAGTGAATAAATGTTTTAAGCTTTTACTTAAATCTTAGCTTCTCTCCAGTTGAAATCAATACCCTCTGAATGTCTCAATTTCACTATGTTTAGACTAACAATGACAAACATCTCATGATATCCCACGTCTCTTGTGGGCATGTTCAGGGCTGTTATTTATCTGCTTGGGTTGAGGGACAGTTCTGGACGGTGCTTTGCTTTTTAAATGACCCAATAATATTGCCTGGGAAAAATTGGAAATACCCCGTTGCCTGTCAATCTGTTGTTCTCTAGATTGAACAAGGGGAGGGGGAGGTCATGCAAAAATCTAGAAAAAAAGTTGTGCTGTCCTCAAAAACCACATTAACATGGTAAAATAAATTAATGTATATGGAGGTGATCATCCTATAGATCATTTAGCAATTACAAGCAAGTAACACACACTTCTTGGTTAGATAGTACAGTTGTACTTACAAAGTCAAACCCGGCGATGATATCTGGGAAATTCCTTTGTAGGGTCATGGCTTCCTCTACAGCTTTAACAGCTTCCGTTAAATTCAAACCTCTGCGACAAACACAAACATGTGTCAAGGACTAGTAAAAGCAGCAGCCAGTACAATGTAGTGTGTAAATTCAAACACTGGTTTTAAGACTAAACCTGTGGACGGTGAAGATCACTCGAGCACCTAAGAAGTCTGGGTACTGAGCTCTGAACTGTTGAAGAAGCTTTTGACAAGTCCTGAGACTCCAGTCTCTACTGTTTCTCCTGCCATCCAGCTCATATGTCTGAGACGAAGCAGAAAAACAGGGTTTGTCAACTTTTAATATGACAAATTTTATGTGAATTAATTTTAGATCATATCCCTCAGCCCATAAATCATTTAGATCATCATTTAAATACTGGTGGTAGTAGAGCTCTGATTTCCAGATATATGATGTTGTCCATGTAGAACTGCCTGAGGCCTTCATAAAAGTAATCCTTAAAGACGGGGGCATAGGTGACCAGTCCATAAGCCACTAAGAACGCCTGTTCAAACCTCTTCCAGACAACATCTTGGTTTGGATAGGCCTTGTCTGGGTCCTCAGTAAATAGCGTGAGATTACGGATAAAGCTGCAAATTCAAACAGGAAAATAACCATTATTGTCTCTGAAGATCTGTGTTAATACTAAACACTAACTCTCTTTAATGTCTCCTCAGCCCACCTGTTGTCCAGTTCTGTACTGTTCAGATTCAGTCTCAGTGTTTTGAGTAGAGTCCATGTGGAGCAGTGTTCTTTATACTTAGGTTTCCCAGTGGAGAAGAGAAACCTCACTGAGTTATCGTCAGTAAAGCACACATAGCAGTTCTCTCTGTAGGTCACGTTCTTCACCAGCCATTCAACTCCAACCAGGGCAAAATCATGGACATGTAGTGCTGCACCTGCAACACAAAGAGGAAACAGTAAATAATGAGTTCACTAAATGACAAAACAGTTGACACAAAATATCAAGAGGAACTTCACTGACACTTCCAAAGATCTGCATGAATAAATTTAATTCCGAGTACTCTGATGTGAGTTTAGGTATGAAAAGGACACTGGGCTTGTATGAACGCAATGAAGGATCCTATATGTTTCAAATGAACATTACTGTACCCTTGGGCATCTTCTGCAGGAAGCTGAAGACAGCACTCTGTTCGATCAGAGGCTTGGCTTTAAAGAAGTGCATCGCAGGGGGAAACTCTGGCAACTCCATTTCCTGCAGCTTCAGCTGGTGGAGCTTTTGATTGAGGAGCTTTTCTTTGTCGTTCAGCACCACGCTGCCTCCGACTTCTCTGATCACCTCCTGCTGCAGGAGGGCTTGACGCTGTTGAGGATCAGGCCTTCCCCAGCACAGCGGTGTCCAAAACACAAACACAGACCACAGCAGATACATCTGCTTTCTCCAGGACTCAGCAGCCATGAGTCTGTGGAGGTTCCAATACGAAGATAAACATGAATCTGCAGAGGAGGTGAGGTCAGTCATTGAATATGTGCAAATTCACAAATGTCAGAAAGCCATATACATTCATTTTTGTTTTGTTTTACATAAATTTAAAGAATTAATTAATACATCAATTGAAATGATCGCTTTAAATCCAATTTATGAGCATTTAGATTATCAGCCACCTCTAAAAATGAGGTTGAAACATATCTTTAAATTTGCCAAATAAATAAAGGTGATTTACTGTGTATATCACTGTTAAAGTAAACTGTTCCACTGCGTGTTTCATTACACTAGTTCATTTTAACTCTATTGTGCAGTGTGTACAGAATACTCTGGATAAAACTGCTGAATTATTGTATTATTGGAAGAATTTCCTTTTTTGTTTGTTACAATTCATCAAATCTCAAAATATTGTGATGCTTGTTGATTGTTGTGATATTTGTCCCTATTCTCAACTACAACAAATAATTACAGCTACACAATTTATTGCTAATATTACTACTATCATGCTTTGTATAATTCTTAAAGTAGAGCAGAGGAGGCAAGCCTCTTACTTTCTCTTCTCTTTTGCTTTTTCTACACTAAACTTTCTGTTAAGGCCAGATTCATCCATAAACCACAGTTGCACAGAATTAGTAACAGAATTACAGCCATAATTAAAATAATAGTACAGAAAGCATCAAAAGCTCCCTGTGTTATGCCTAAATGAAGCAGCAAGGACAACCCGTGACTCTCTGTCTGTTACTTATTACCAGTAATAAACAAAAATTGTCTTGTCTTGTCTATAGAAATGGCATAGTTTATATACGGTCTTTCAAATACATTTAAATTAGAGTCTGAAATTTAAAGCTTCTCATTGGAATCTCTTGTTCAAAAATGTATATTTCTTTAAGTTATTAAAAATGGGCACTCTACACTTTCACCCTCATTCAGAAGGCACTGATCTAAGAATATGTAATTACTTCCTGACTCTAACTCACATAACCCTCCACCTGCAGCCTGACAGCCACACACCACATGTTGATGGGTTTGGTGCTTTTGCTTTATGACGTCAGAAACCTTGCCTGTCTGAATTTGCCCATTTGAGACTGTCTTTGAAATACTGCTGTTTCAAAGCAGAAATGCTCAGCCGAGGTACTGACTATTTATTGTGCACTGATAAATAATCAGCCGTAAATAATACCAGGATAACTAGTTAAAACACCTGATACTGGAGGGTGTATTTATTATCCTACCTGTGAACTTGCGTCATGTACGTAATAATATTAAAACCCCAGCAAGAAAGCAGTCCTCTCCGAAGCTTTAAGGAGGCAGTGAAGAGTCCGACTGCAGCGTTTGGATTTTGAGAACGACGCTGGTGAACAAAGCAAACGGCAACGGCTGATTTTGTATTTTTCCATAAGATTTACATTAAGAGCTGAGGCAGTGGCCAGGGGACCGAGAGACTGAGACTGTTTAAAAGACACAGCTGACCCCCAACGACACGAAAGACGAGTATCAAGAAATAATTTTTAAAAAGTGGTTTAGTTGCCATATAGAATGCTCACCGTGATAAACAGCGTGGAGTCAATGAGCGGACACACTTCTCTCACAACAACAGCAGCAGCAGCGGGCTCAGCTCAGTCGCCAAAACAGTCAGACGTCACATCCCGCTCTGCACCCATTGGCTGAAAAACATTCCGTCAATGGCCTGCTCTGGTGTATATCTCTTACACGTTAATTCAAATGACCTGAAATTCACTAACATTTCAGTTCTGATATGCATCTCCGCAAAAAAGGAAAGGAAATAAATGCACGGAGGCCAAGTTAATGTGTCAGTGTAGTTGACACACACTGTCACACACGTTCTAACAGTTTATAATTATACATCGGCAATAAAACGCAAAGTAACGTTACACTGCACAACTATGAACATTCAGATGTTTGCAGTTGTCCTGAGACTATCCAGAACCCAGGACTAGGTTGTGGGCAGTGGAGATTCTATACGTCACTAGTTTTCCACTTTCCTCTTAATCAAAACAGGGAGCTGAATTTACTAAAGAAACAAAAGGCATTGCTGAGCATTTTTGAAAGGCACAAGAGGACAAGAAGCAGGGCGCTGCTCTGGGGGAGCATTTCACAAATGGTCAGTCAATTAATCAGTAAATACTACTGAAACCATGTTTATAGGGGATAAAAAACAAATTAAATGAATTCATCAGAAATACAATAAACATGGCATAATTTATTCAAGAAATAAGGTAAATCTTGAGTAACTTCACAGTATATACAGGTGATAGTCATAAAATTAGAATATCATGGAAAAGTTGATTTATTTCAGTAATTCTAATCAGGGTGGCACGGTAGTGGAGCAGGTAGTTTTCGCAGTCACACAGCTCCAGGGACCTGGAGGTTGTTGGTTCCAGTTCTGCTCCGTGACTGTCTGTGAGGAGTGTGGTGTGTTCTCCCTGTGTCCGCGTGGATTTTCTCCGAGTGACTGTCTGTGAGCAGTGTGGTGTGTTCTCCCCATGTCTGCGTGGGTTTCCCCCGGGTGACTGTCTGTGAGCAGTGTGGTGTGTTCTCCCCGTGTCCTCGTGGGTTTTCTCCGGGTGACTGTGAGCAGTGTGGTGTGTTCTCCCTGTGTCCACGTGGGTTTTCTCCGGGTGACTGTCTGTGAGGAGTGTGGTGTGTTCTCCCCGTGTCTGTGTGGGTTTCCTTTGGGTGACTGTCTGTGAGGAGTGTGGTGTGTTCTCCCCGTGTCTGCGTAGGTTTCCTCTGGGTGACTGTCTGTGAGGAGTGTGGTGTGTTCTCCCCGTTTCCGAGTGGGGTTTTTTCCGGCTGATTGTCTGTGAGGAGTGTGGTGTGTTCTCCCTGTGTCGGCATAGGTTACCTCCGGGTGACTGTCTGTGAGGAGTGTGGGGTGTTATCCCTGTGTCTGCGTGGGTTTTCTCCGGGTGACTGTCTGTGAGGAGTGTGGTGTGTTCTCCCAGTGTCTGCGTGGGTTTCCTCTGGGTGACTGTCTGTGAGGAGTGTGGTGTGTTCTCCCCGTATCTGCGTGGGTTTCCTCTGGGTGACTGTCTGTGAGGAGTGTGGTGTGTTCTCCCCGTTTCCGAGTGGTTTTTTTTTCCGGCTGACTGTCTGTGAGGAGTGTGGTGTGTTCTCCCTGTGTCTGCGTGGGTTTCCTCCGGGTGACTGTCTGTGAGGAGTGTGGTGTGTTCTCCATGTGTCTGCGTAGGTTTCCTCCAGGTGACTGTCTGTGAGGAGTGTGGTGTGTTCTCCCTGTGTCTGCGTAGGTTTCCTCCAGGTGACTGTCTGTGAGGAGTGTGGTGTGTTCTCTCTGTGTCTGCGTAGGTTTCCTCCAGGTGACTGTCTGTGAGGAGTGTGGTGTGTTCTCCCTGTGTCTGCATGGGCTTCCTCCTACAGTCCAAAAACACACGGTAGGTGGATTGGAGACTCAAAAATGTCCGTAGGTGCGAGTGAGTGTGTCGCGCTGCTAAGAACGGATGCCCCCTCCAGGTTGTGTCTCTGCCTTGCGCCCAGTGATTGCCGGCCCACCGTGACCCTGAATTGAATAAGCGGTTTCAAACAATGAATGAATGAATAATTCCATTCAAAAAGTTGTCATTCAAAACTTGTAAATTATATTGTTCATTTCTTTTTATGATAATTATAACTGACAACTAATTTTTAGATTTTCTATGGGGTTGAGGCATAAACTGTATAGGAATTTAGGTTTTGGGTTTTAAGGAAAGTTTTTTTTATTCAAATATATTTGTATAGTGCTTTTTTACAACCTGATGGTATCACAAAACATCTTTACAAAAACTGGGAATTATAGAAAAAACGAAATTTATATCCCCAGGTGAGCAAGCCAAGGGTGACAAGGGCAAGGAAAAAAAAAAAACTCCTTTGCAGCTGGAGGAAGAAATCTTGGAAGGTACCAAGTCTCACAAGTGGGACCCAAATCTCTTCTGGTCAAACAGATAAACAAAACTCCAGCAGCTGCTGCATGGGGACAACAAGTGCCACAGATGTGGTGTGAGGGTATGGAGTGTAGTAGATACTGGGAATGAAGGGCAATTATAGAGAAAAACAGTGGATCTTACTGACCCAGATTTTTCCAGTCATGGTGATAGGAACCGGGGACCATGATCCCTATAATAACCTGAATACAACCATTTGGTTTACTACATACAGGCACCAGTGAACTTACCCACCAGGCAGCCGTGGCCGGAAAGCTGCTGGTTCGATCCCCAGAGCCAGCAGGTCATGGCAGAAGTGCCATTGAGCAAGGCACGTAACCCACAACTGCTTCCCAGGGGCCGTGGCTATGGCTGCCCACTGCTCTAGGCTTGTGTGCTCACTGCCAACTAGTGTTCCCTAGTGTGTGTGTGTGTGTAAATGTGTGTTTACGGATGTCTGCGCACGGATTGGGTTAAATGCAAAGAACAAATTCCTCTGTGAGCAAGCACAGTGGCAAATAAAGTGAGTCTAAACCCAATGTAATTTTTATTCTGAGCTTTTACTTCTTACAATGTTCTTCATGGATCATTCTGCCAATGACTACAAGTATATTCCTGTTTCTTTTTTAATGAATATGTTTCAACAGTTTTTTTGTTTGTTTTTTTATAAAAGAGAACTTTTTCAGTGCATGGGCTGTGAAACACACATACAGTGAAACCAAAAACCCAGTAAGATTTTGTGATATGAAAGTCTGAAAACCTGGGATAAAATGAGTAGTTACAGTTTGGTGCCACTTTACATGTAGAGCGCAGAGACTTCAGAATTGTCCCGCCTCCTCATCGCGATCTCTCCAATCACAGAGCTAGACCCATGTTCATGTGAGAGCACAAGAGCGGTTAAACAGAGCAGAACAAACAAAACTATGCCAAGAAATAAGAGCATTGAGTAAAAATGGAGAAAACGAGAACGGAGAAGAAAGAGAACCAACGGAGTCAAAATGGCTAAATATATAAACAGAACTTTGGTTCCTTCTCTTTACTACTGTGAGCTTGGTTCAGGCTCTTTATCATTTAAAAGGAAAAGGCACTGAAAAGTGGTATTTGATCCTTGTGGTATTTTGACAAAAGGAGGAAAGGGAAATGATGTGGAAAAGGGGTATGATATATTCTTTTTAATATTAAAAAATAAATAAACACATTTAAGAATTCACAGAGAACAAACGCTCATGAAAAAAGGTTATTTATTCTAAGAAATGTACAGTATAGAAAACACTTCGGTCCATTTCCAAAATAATCTATGTCAGTCAGATAAGAACTTCACGAAAATGAAACATACAAGAGTCCTTTTGATGCTGTTGTGCTACTGAGGTATCGTCAACTGTTTTAAAAACAAGACAAAATAAAAAAAAAGTAAAATTAAAATGAACAATTATATTAAAAAGAAAAAAACAAGCTCAAAGCAATGTACAAAAAGTAAAACAGCAAATAAATATGATTCATATTTAACCAACTCTAGTCAATTCACTACTTTAGACAGAGACAAAGGACAGACAGACAATGGGGAATGATAGAATCAGTAGATGCAGCTCAGTCCCTAATGCAGCGAACAAACAGGTACAAAACAAATCTGTACACAGCGAATACAACTTAGTCCATAAAACCTAGTCTGTCCCTTCATACAAGAACAGCTTAAGCAGAGAGTATAACTCTGTCTACTGCTAAAACGATAACTCTCCCTATTAAGCAAAGAAAGGTTCGCAGGGCAACGTCTACGTCAACTTACATCTGCTAGAGATTTCCTGTGCCCTTCTTATTTAACTGTAACCTGTGTAACACTTCAGGTGTCTACTGAAAAGATTCCCAAATTAAAAATTGCTGCCAGACACTCCAGGTGTTTGAGAGGCAACAAGTTAAAACAGGTCAGGTTCTGCTGAAGGCTAGTAAAGATGATAAGCCTGTTAAACGGACCTGCCTTCATTTCATTCAAAAATTTCTGTAGTGATGTCGATAACTTTGCAGTCGTTATTTTCACGATACATTCTCGTGATCTCAGACACGGCTGGAAAAACACGACATTCAGCGTGTGTGATGCAACCGACAAAGTGAGATCGGCATGTTCAAGTTTGGCAGTGACGCCAAACAGTTATCTAACTGGAAGAAATAAGGCTTAAGCAGTGTTCATATGATAATACACTGGACTAATCAAAATGAGACAATTCATTGAGGGACTCGTGTGGGAATGCCAAGTACGCCAGACTCATTTTCTGAGGTAGATATGTTTGCAGCTGTTGGCACAGAGCTGTCACATTTAGTGCCTGGTTCCAAATATATATATATATATATATATATATATATATATATATATATATATATACACACACACACACACACACACACACACACACAACTATTAAAAACCAGTAATTGAAAGAGCATACATAGTGCAAGCATCCTAATCCACACATCCATATGGAGAAGCCTGAATCAGGGATGCACAATTAATATTCGACATACTGGGCGACTGAGATTTAATGCATACTTTTTAGCACTTTCATGCATTTCGAACCTTTTGCCATGCATGAGAATCAGAATGGACATCAGCAACTATCAGATAGAAGCCAAAGCTCACAGTTTACATATTTACGCAACCCTAATCCAAAGGATAAGCTACTTTGAGGCAGTGGCGACATGAGATCAACAGAGAGCATCGCTCACATCTTTTTGTCTGCATAAAAGTTTGATCAACACAACTAACCTGGTTTCTTTGTTTGTTTTTTTGCCCACAGTAAAGTTTGTTAATAAGATTTTTTTTTTTTTTTAAGTTTAAGGTGTAATCGTGTAATGTGTAAAAAAACAACAATCTTCTTTAAATGAATAAAAATCAATTATTCATCACAGTTCCAGTCATCATCTCAGGCAACACTTCCCCTTAAAATCATTTGTTAATACCCGTATTAAAAGCATGACACCCTGAGGACATACAGTTGGATCACGCTGAAGTGTGAAAGAGGAAGCACCGAAATAGATAAAAGGGGGGGAGGAAAAAAGAAAAAGAAAGTCCTATATCACAGTCCTAAATATTTCCTAATCATGTACACCAGCTACTTTCACAGTTGTAAATATGATGCTCTTTTCTGACACAAGACTCTTCCCCTCTGAAAAAAGGATAGATGCCACAATTATAAACATGAAAAAAATAAAGGACACAAAGCCTCTCCCTCCTCATAACGCATACACAGAAAGTAGCAGGACAGATCTACTGAGTAGAAAGCATGCATTATAACTCAGAGGGGGCTAATCTCAGAGTCATTTCATACAATCATATATACAGGAGTAGCACACATCTACAAAATTCAAGGCCACTAATTCCAGTATTAAAGACTATCTCTAGTGCATAAACAACAGGAGCAGCTGAGATTTCTGGGAATTCGTGTCAAACACATTCTTCAAAGGCAGCGTTGAAGGATGCATAACCAACCAGAACTGGGAAATTCTGCTGTAGCTGATGTGGAGGTGGTCACCTGAAGAAGATCCATTGGTGGTGATCCACCCAGTGCCCACATCCTGTAAATGTTAGTACGTCTAAAACAACATTCGCACATACATGACATTCAATGAGAATGTGAAAGGCAACAGTGTCCAGTGTGTTCACAAGGATCAGAGATGATTTGAGTACTTTTTGTAGTTTACAAGTACCTTCTGTTAAAAATAATAATAATAATAAAAATCCACCTGAGTTTAACTTTGGAAAGGAACGCCAAGTTGATAAACAACTCCTCAAACCTCTCATGGACACCCACTGATTGCTGGTCCATTTCCTTTCAGTTGCACACACATTGAAGCCTTAAGTTTATAGCTCCTACAGGGAAAGAGGTCACACTATCAAAGTGCAGTTTTCTGGCAGAGCTCTTTCAGGTGAGGATGTACAAAGAGAACAAGCTGCAGTCCCAATAAGATTTGAGTAAATACATCCAAAGGGCAGTGAAATTTTTCAGGCTCCAAATTCATCATCAATATTGAGGCCCACAGACCCTGTGTAGCTCCCGCTGTAGGACGGTGTCTAATCCAGTGGATGCAGCACTTAAATACTGTTCCACAACATAAACAAGACAAAAATTACATTCACTCTGGAAAGCAGTGTCTTTTCACAGTCAGTATCAGTCAGTCAAGAGCTGGAACGTGATCTTCCAGGTGATGAGGTGCAGCACTTCGCTCTGCTTTTTCCTTCTGAATGACATTAAAACAATAATGGGTTTTTATAGAGTTTTTAGAGCAGAGATAGCAGATTTATATGTGTAAATAAGACAACGCATTTCTGTGAGGAAGTGAATCTGAAACTAAGCACATTTAAACGTGGCAGGATTTTCTCACCACCACCACCACGTTTTTCATTTACATGCAACACTGATGCTGGAATATAACAGGAGAAACTTGTTTACATTGTAGCTAAAGCTCATGATCCTACCTTTCACACTCCCTGCTTACTGCCAGGACCGCTAGGAGCTGCTGTGTTCATCATGTTCTGCCTGTCATACATACAAGAGACAGAAGTTGTTGGTAAAAAGATCAATGTGAAACTTCAACACAAACAGCAGACAGCAGTACTGTACTAGCACATAAAATCCGATTACAGGCAATGAGATTACTTAGTCCACAAAAAACCGGTAACAGACCTTTGGTAAACACACAACATGAATAACAGCGCCCTCAGCTGGACAAACTCCACAGAAATACCTTAAGCATGATCTCTTTTTGAAAAAGCCCTATAGCAATCCCTCGTTTTTCGCAGGGGATGCTTTCCAATACCACTCGCAAAAAACGAATAATCAGAAAATTGAACACTGGCATCATCTAGGGGCCAAAGGTCTTTCTCAAGAAGAACGAGAAAACAATATGGGGACATTGCATGGTAGGTGTGTTGTACTACTACGTATTAAATGAGTACAAATAGTGGTGTAGCTACCATTATTATTTATATTATTTTATATAGGTAATGTTAAATGCCGTGTAGTATCATGTTCACTGGTTATCAGTAATATATGGGAAATACATTTTATACTGCTAATATACAATAGAATGCTGTATAGGAATGCTATTAAAAGTGGCAGAGGACTATACTATAAGGTTTAGTGTGCCTGCGTTCTGGTGCTGCAAGTCTCTGACATGTTAACATTGATACCTTAATTCTATCCTGTATTTATTTTGCTTTTTAGGACACACATTTAAAACACTTTATGGTCTGTTTCATGACATCCAGGCTCACAGTACTTGTCCATTCTGTAGAAAGTGTGATGAGTGCACCCAGGACCACATCTCTAAAAAAACATCTCAAGTATTCTGTTTTTTTTAAAGATGCTAGCAATAGTAAGCAGTCTGTTTCTAATCTGAATTTCTATGTTAATAACGGTATATTTATTTTGATAAATGCTGAGGAAATACTAATGGCCAAAATATTCCTTTGTGATCAGTATGACTGTCTTATTATTGAGATTAAAAACTTAAAAAATGATGTGCTGTTTATGATCTGTTGTTTTTGTAGACTTTTGATGACTTGTACAGCTAAACTAAATGTTCAGTAGTAATTACATAATGTTGAATTCTTTTTTCTGTCAGATCTTTTCACAGTGCCATGTTTTTGTGGACAAGTTAAAGACTTAAAAAGAAGTCATTAAATAAACACATGGGCTTTATTGTAAAGGAGAAATTTAGGGGAAATCTGGATTATGTCAGTAGAATTGGATGTCAGCACATATTATGAGCCTTCATCAGAAAGTCATACATTGTCTTGGTTGAAACGTCAGCTTTCAAGAATCTGACATGCAGTGTTGTACAAGGCTATTAGAGCTTCACGTGCCATAAAGACATTTTAATTAATCTAGTAGTCCAGTAGTAATGTTGCTTGGCAGCATTGTGGTATGTGGACATCTTGAAAGTGGTGAGTTTGATGAGTGTCGTATACCCCTTAATGGGAAGAACTTGTAGTTCACTTGTCCATGAACACAGTGACATGACTATGTTTGTAGCATGTCACTTGTTGGGTCCGTTTACATGCTAGTAGCATACGTGTGCTACCCAGTAAACAATTAGCTGTTGATTCGACGCTGAAATAACGTAATGACTGCCATCAACGTTCTCTTAAGGTTGAAAATGAACGTTGAAAAGACGACCAAACACAGATATTGAAAAAAACGACTATTAGACGTATTTTGGACGTCCATTGACGTTATTAATTGGTCCCGAAATAAATTACTTGTATAAAACGCGTTTTGGACGTCCACTGACGTTATCGATTGGTCACCACTTAACTAACTTATTAAGATGGATTTTGGACGTCCATTGACGTTTAAAATATGTGTTTGACGGACAGACTACTTTTAAACCTATTTTGAACGTCCAGGGACGTTCCTTGTTTACTGAGTAGTTAAATATATAGCTAGTTTAAACATCCAAATGCTAGCTAAACTTACTGGCAGATGTTCAACAATGAAGTGGAGTATATGCCAGTGTCATAAAACGGATATCAATGTCATCGGCATTTGCGCAAAACAGAGGCATATGCCACTGTCAAAAAAATAAATAAATAAATAGATGCCACTGTCACCCGTACGTAAGGTGCCGATGTCACTGGCATGTGCCAGCGTCACGCGAACGTAAGATGCCGATGCCTTTCCATGTTAATACTGCCTCTCCTAATACGTGTAAATAATAATAAAAAATACTTTTGGTTATTCATCTTTCACGGTTTTCCTAGAGTTTCCTGTCAATATCCGCGATACAGCGGCCATAAGCCCCCTTGAAAAAACCCGCAAAGTAGCGAAAGATGAACCATGAAGTAGTGAGGGATTACTGTACTCAGGAGCCCTACTTTACAGTCATTAAAACTGTACAAATTATGTTGGGGTGTTTTCATACTTGTAGTTCATTTCCTTTGGTCTCGACCAAACAAGAAAAAGAAATTAAACACATTGTTTCATTACAGTCCTTGTTCACACACAAATTTACTGTTAAATCTAAATAAGAAAAAGGAAAAAAAAATGACTTATGACATACGAGCCTGTGTTCAGAACAATGCCCCACACTGGGCTAACCTTCTATACTGTGTATACATGGTGGATTTTTTCCAACTGACAAAGGGCAAGAAGCAGAAATTGGATAAAGGGGTCAAAATAGCCTCAAAAATTTCTCCAATACACAAATAAAAGAAAGCATTTTTGTTGCATCTTGCGATTTTCCCGTTCTGTGTCTGGTTCATTTAGATTCTTTTGGTTTGAACTGTGTTCATATTCAAATTATACCACACTGGAGTTCATTCAGAAATGAGCCAACATCCAACTGCTCAGGCAGACTCCATCTGCTCATTCACACGTCTTCTAATGAACAGCACTAATGTCCATATAATGACTCTTTTTGAAGTTGAACAATAAAAGGCATCTCATCTTTATCATGTTTTCTGCAAAAATTAAACTTTTCTCCATCTGTTCTAACTGCACCCAGGCCTTCATTAATGCTGTGCAAACATAATGATGCATGATTAATGCACTGTATGTATTTTAAAAAATTAAAACAAAACTTCACACAGTAACTCTGTGGACATCCCCGTTAGTCAACAATAGGTGTGCCAAATTTCACTTCCCAAACTAAATACCTCATGAGCCTCTTTCAAATATGCATGGCAACCCTGAACTTTTCTACACATTACTCAGTGGAGCTGTATGCAACAATCCAAATATGCGACTCAGATTTATTGGACATTAAACTGATTTATCTTGTCAGCTCCCTAGTACATATGGCCAATGTGAATAATGTATTGATATTTCTATCATGAACTTCCTTTTGAGCAAAAAAGTAAAACATCCATTAGATATAGAAGTGTTCATGGTGAAATACAAGCTGCCCTTTTAGAATGTGGAAATCCCAATGAATGATTACAACCGATAGGAAATGCCCTAAAACAGTCTCTAGTCACAATTAATGTCAGGCCAGGCCCGGACAAGAAAATCTTTGGATGTCTCAGGTCCTTCTGTGGACAATATGCTCATTCTAGATCTACCAATGCACTGCCCCTAGAGTATTTTCCAGAGGAGAGAACACAACTGATATTGATAATATCCTGCTGTGTGAAAGGGCAACTCCAAACCTTTATGAATGCATGCACTATTTGCCAATATGGATCTATTTAAACATCCATGCATCCATTATCTGTAACCACTTATCCAATTACAGGTCACGGTGGGTCCAGAGCCTACCTGGAATCGGAAGGCGAGAATACACCATGGAGGGGGCACCAGTCCTTCACAGGGCAACACACACACTCACACACACTCACACCAACGGACACTTTTGAGTCGCCAATCCACCTACCTGTTTTTGGACTGTGGGAGGAAACCGGAGCACCCGGAGGAAACCCACGCGGACACGGGGAGAACACACCACACTCCTCACAGACAGTCACCCGGAGGAAACCCACGCAGACACAGGGAGAACACACCACACTCCTCACAGACAGTCACCCGGAGGAAACCCACGCGAACACAGGGAGAACACACCAACTCCTCACAGACAGTCACCCGGAGGAAACCCACGCAGACACAGGGAGAACACACCACACTCCTCACAGACAGTCACCCGGAGGAAACCCACGCGAACACAGGGAGAACACACCAACTCCTCACAGACAGTCACCCGGAGCGGGAATCGAACCCACAACCTCCAGGTCCCTGGAGCTGTGTGACTGCGACACTACCTGCTGCGCCACCATGCCATCTCTATTTAAACATGTGTCTGTAAATTAAAAAACTAAATAAGATAGGCTTACTTAAGAACCAACAAAAAACATATCTGCCCGCTGTATTTAGCTACACTTACGTTTTTATTAATTTCTATATTTCACAGCAGAATGTACTGTGTAAAATTAGGATGGTCACTGACAAGTGTGCAATATCTTAAAGCACTGGAAACTGTTAGAATTAATTGAGCCAGTTTTTTGGGATATATTCATGAAAGAGACACAAAAAAGCACAAAAAAAAACTACATCTATTACCAACGTTGGTAACATGTTGGTAATAGCTTTGTTTTAAAACTAGACACAAATCTGGGACACCATACAAGACAATTTATGGGATAATTACAAATTCTTAATATTAGCTTATTAGCTAATAGTCTTTTGATTTAACATAATCTTTATTTTCAAAAAGGAATGTTTTGTTCCTTACCCTGGATGATATAAGTGTTCAGGTGCCATTCCTCTTTGTGACACCATCATGCCCTGGAGGTGGCCAGCAGTCGGGGGATGCCTGTACATTGACATGCGGCTTTGGCCTGGTGAATAGGGCAGGTTTTGGGGCCGCTGCAGTGCCTCCATGAGGTGTGGGTGGGGATGCTGTGGGGGAAAATGTCCACTGGGGCGCTGGGGTCTGGGGGGGTATGGCCCGCCGGACATCGCTCCACCATGTTGCATGCTGTGATGCATGCGAGGATCATAGGGGTAGGTGTGCTGAGGATGGGCAGAGTTACGGCGACGGGCTGCGGCATTGTGGCTATCTAGATCCAGTAGTTCTTTAGGACTTTCAGGGCGGTCTGAGGCCTCTTCTGGGTTGGAATGTTTCGGTTGGCTGCTGCCATTCTGACTCTCAGCAGGGCCACCATGGGATCCATCCGGAAGAGGACTGGGGGATATCAAGCTTCCACCAGAACCTTCAGAACCCAAAGGCGACATGGTATTCTCCTTTTGCCGGTCATTGACTCCAGTACCTGCTGCATGTGGAAAAGAGTTGGGCATCATAGAGTGGCAAGCTGTGTACTGAGGCCGTGGCCACTCACCTGCTGGATATGCGTGCCGACTGTTCTGCTGGTGCTGAGGATAGTACTGTTGCTGCTGCTGCTGATACTGATGATGCATGCTGGGATGGGCTTGAGGGTGCTGAGGACCCATGTGATACTGATAGGCAGCATCTTGCTGAGGATACGGAGGGTAATTTGCAGGACTGAGATGAGGGCTTGCAGACTGAGGTGGTGGCGTCTGGTTTGGATAAGGTAAACGACCAAAGGGGGGAGCTGCCCTCCCGGAATATTGGCCGTAATGTGGGGGTCCAAGCCCCGCTATTCCGTTACCATATTGAGCTGGTGTTTGGCTGTGACTTGGAGGCAACTCTGGTCTGTGAGTCTGTGACACTGGAATAAAAGGTTGCTGGTTGTAATGACCATTCATATTTGCAGGAGCAGTCTTGGTATCTGGTTTGCTACTCCCAGAGCTTCCCCCAGGCTCTCGAGTAGGTTCACTGGGTCTCTGATCATCACGGTCAGCAGGAGAGGGCTGGGCAAGTGGCCGTGAAAAAGGGTGGCTGGGTGGTAGAGGTGTAAGGGAGGCAGGCTGCTGAGCACCAGGCTGAGACACCTGAGGAATAGTCTGTGGCATGCCATGAACAGGACCTGGCTGTGGGCCTCTGACAGTTCCATCCTGAGGTATCTGTTGGTGAGGGGTAGTAGGAGGCATGTGTGGGGGTCCATTGTGGGGATACTGAGGGGACATACCTTGAGAATCATGTTGAGGGATACTCTGAAATACTCTGTGAGGAATATTTTGGTGCAACTGAGAAGGGCCATTTTGGGGAAATGGTGGAGGAACAGGATGGAAGGGCATTGCATTTGAACTTTTCTGAGGCATATTTGCAGGAGGAGAATCCTGAGATTTGTGTAACTGGGATTCTGCTTGGGGGCCGTTCTGAGACAGGGTCTGGGGACTGCTGTGAGGTCTTTGAGAAGTGACTTGTGCATGGTTCTCTCCCTTCAATTCCAGTCTTTCTTTTTGTGGTGTGGACTGAGATTCTGATGATACCTCTGCTGAATTTTGCTTTTGTGGAGATTTCCCCCATTCTGCTGCACTGGGGCTTTCCTGGCCAGGGCGTTTGTCTGGTGCTGGATGAGTTGTGCTATCAGACTCCTTACTGGACTGTTTCTCAGCCAACTCCACCTCTTGACCTTAAAGAGAGAAGAATTTTACAACATGGGGGGATGCTTCTTAAGAGTGACATTTTACACAAGAAACATCATTATGATTTTTCTATGAAGGAGTCTTCAAACCTTTGATACCTTAACATCAGACTAAAAGATACAAGACACTGAGAAAGCTAGACAAAACGTTGACTGAATGTTGACTCTTACCTTTGGCTGGTCCAGCTGCACTTCGGTCATCCACTGTATTCTTTCCCACAGAACTTGGATGCTGGTTTTCAGGAGCAGATGTGGTGAGTGGAGGAGGCTGATAATTAACGTTGTGGCGTGAGGATGAGGCAGAGAGCTGCTGCAGGGCAATCATCTCTGGGCTGTCCATCATAGAGCCCATATGCGGCCTGGAGTCTTGTGGGGTCATAGGAGGCCTGTGAACCATGTGTCCTGGGGAACTGGCTGCAGGCATTCTGTACTGGCCATTAGAGGGGGGATATCCTGCAGCACGTGGAGGGTGAATCATGCCATGACCATAGTGATGCTGATTGCCCATAGTATGCTCCTGCATCATAGGACCTCCAGGCAGCTGCTGTCCTTGATGGTTGGTCCAAGCACCGTATGGACCTGATGGAGGGCCATAAGAAGTGTACGAGTTGGGAATTGGAACCCTATGTCTCAGGTAGCTGTTCCCCACAGGGTGCATAGGTTGCCCATCAGGATTTTGGACAGATGGATACATGTTGCCTTCAGACGGTGGGGTGCAGAAGCCTCCAGGCTGCAGGGCCACTGGTCTTGGCCCCAACGACGGGCCATGAGTGGGTCCGATGTAGGTGTGCTGTTGATGTTGAGGCTGAACTGGTCGAGGTTCAGATCCCATTGGGTATCTAGGACCAAGGTGGGGACCATTTGGAGGTGGACCCTACAAAGAAACATGAATTAAAACCCCTTAATATGCATAAATAACTGATTGAGTTCACATTTAAAATATAGAAATTTACCCAGTTATAACGTGAATCAAGGGATGCTAATTTAAGAAATTATTTTCTACAAAACTAAATAAAGAAGTCATAACAAGTCACAGTATTGAGATGTCATACCTGCATGCTGTATTGAGCCATGTGCTGAGATGGATGCTCTCCCTGTCCTCCTGTCATTAGGGGTCTTTGTCCTGGATATGGATATTGGGGGTCCATCATCATATGCTGGCCATACATGCCAGGGTGCTGCTGCTGCTGCCACAAAAATTAAGACAGGTTTGATTTGATTTAGTTACATAACCCGCTAGATTTTGGAATTATTTTTCCATGTTGTTGTCACATTTAACAGGTACGATGTGATTAGTGTTCATAAACACATGTCATTCCAGGATGGGTTTCTAAGCCTCCTCAAAGTAGCAATAAAATGACATTTCTGCCTGCTTTTGAAGTCCCTCATTTATGTCCCTATTGATTGGTTCTTCAAATCCACTGAGGGAAAATAGGGCAAAGGGAAAGTGTATTAAAACAAGTTAGGGACAAACAGACCAACCTGGTTTCTAAATTAGTTAAGTTTAATTAGCTAAAATGTACAAGTCAGGACAAAACTGTGTTCTGTGCACGATGTGGAGCCTTGCCTGTTGGGCAGGATGGTACATAGATGCCCGTGGACCATTCCCTGGATGAGGCTGTCCAGTGTGGATGTTCTGAGGATGCGAGGGCCCATTGGCATATGGGTAGGCAGAGGGGAGAGGAGCAGACTTGGGGCTTTTTTCCTGAGGAAGCTTGCCTCCTTTACTAGGAGTTTTGCGTTTCTGCGCCTGCTCCGTAGCTCGGATCAGGCTTTCAGGTCCTGAGTGACGGCTGTTTTTCCCCTTCTTCTTCTCCTTGCGGTCTCTCTCTTCTTTGCTCACATGGAATTCCTCGTCAGTGTCTCCATCCTCTGAGGGGAAATGCTTCAGCAGAGCTCTGCTGAAACATCGCTCCAGTGACTCCGCCATTATTGTGTATTCTGAGGGAGCGCACACACACAGAGACAAGGCTCATCCATTTAGACCATCAATATGAGACAAAACTTAGAGCACTTAGAGCTGGTCTGCTGACCAGGTCACAGAGCCACAGTTGACCTATGACCCTGCCGCCCATCCTGGTGGGGGGAGAACGTTCTGACAGATGGATGGCTCCAGAGAGGGGGGCTGCAGGGATGGAATGTCTGTATGGCACTGCAGGTCCCAGGACACTGGAGGACAGCTCAATCGCTCTCCATTAATCAATGTCAGCACCTCCACACACACACAAACACACACACCTCCCACCACTGCCATGGGTTCCTCTCTGCTCAACTGCAAGCTTTAAGGAATTACATTATCAAGATCACTGAACATTTAGTTTATTACTGTTACTTTTTATTTTATTGCACTTCATATTTAAATACGTAACAGATATTAAATAAATTTAAAATACTTACCACTCTCTTCTCCATTGTACTCCAGACAGTTCTCAAACATGAGCTTAACGTCAGCTACAAATTCATCCTTGGCAATATACTCCCCTTCATTTAGCTTTCTCTCAATGGTGGACAGATCCATTGGTGTCTGTAAGAAAAGATAAATGTGATATTTTTATTTCAGCCCTGATAGTCATTCTCAAAAGGCAAAGTATCTTTGCTGTTTAGATAAATGTTTCTAGGATAGCTGAACAGGTTAAAAGTACAACAAAGTATCAAAACAAGTCCCCAGGGCTACAAGAACAGGGCAACTAACACAGAAGTACAGTGACCCTATTTACACCTTGTCAAGGCATCCTGAGTTATGTAGATTATATCCAAATACAGATTTTCCACCTAAAAGTTAACATGTAAAAACACCCTAGACTCGTTTAAAGCAAATTCTCTCAAACCACTGCAGGAGGTGATCTGAGATGCATTTTCGCCAGACATTGTGAAAGTGTAAATGCATCTCTCTCTCCCCAACTACCCACCCCCATCCAATACATTCCATCACAAAACATGGGATCCGTGAATGTAAGTAGGCTTTTGTAAATTCATGTTGTTAAAGTCTTATCAGGAATCAATCCACATTAACAACCTGGCGTAAACAGGGCCAAAGAAACAAGTGGTTTTCCCTTGATGATAAGTGTGTGTGTGGCAGGTGCAGGAAAGAAACATGCAGTGACATATCAGACGTTTTAGAGGAAGCAATAGTTATGACATTCTGACCTAGAAGATTTTTAGTTTTAATCTAACACATTTAAAGCAAGACACATTTGATTTCAAACTGAAATATGTGGAGCATTTTCAGCTGAACAAATCCAGAACTGGGATACAAACCTGAATGATTTCATGATAGTTAGGGGCATAGGACTCATCCACAGGTTCCATAAAAGGCCAAGCATCTTTATGAGCCTTCAGAGCCTCCAGAACTGAGGACAGCCAGAGGACAAAAAGATTACAAACTGCTGAAGCCAATGATTCAACACTGTACAGACTATTATATAGTCATCTTCACTCACCTTTGTATAAAGCAGCATAGTCATCATCGATTTCATAGCTTTAACAAAAAAAAAAAGAGAGAATCAGAAGCAAGCATAAGAGAACATGCAGTCAGTTACATAAAAGAAGCCCTAACTATTAAAAATGGCCACCAAGCACAGTGGTTCAATAGAAGACTGATGAGTATGAGCCTAATATTGCTTTATGTACAAAACCTTGTGTGAATAAAAAGTATTAATCATAAACTGTATATTACAATTCAAAGTTTTGTACAAGGCTATCACAGCTCACAAATAACTATGGAACAAGACTGGCATTGTACTTGAAATAAAAAAGACAATACCATGCAAAATAATGTGATTTGAATGTCCATGCGGTGGTTTGTACGCTACATGGCTGCCTGTTATTTTTAAGCTTATTTACATCAGTGCATTTAGTAGAAGCACAGTTACATTAGTGCTTTTTATCATTTAAAATGTACTACTGACTCAAAGCAGTGTTATAATTTTTGCTGCAAAAACCAGTAAACAACGAGTCATAATTCATTATAATTACATTTCTACTCAGAAGTACAAAGAAATCATTTTGCCGTTTCTGAAAAGCACAATTTATGATACACAGAGGGTGGCCATGTTTGAATCGTTGACATATCCAGACAAATTAGTATACAGGCTGTTTCATGGCATGAAGAGGAATATTTAGCGATTTAACATCTAAATCTGTTACTAATTAAAAGCAGGCATATAACTGGATATTTCTTACAACTCCTTCGTGCGGCGAGCACGGCGGATGGGAGAGTGTGGCTCCAGGTGGAGAAGCTCAGGAGGAAGCTCCTTCCCCTGAGACAGCAGCCAGGCCCTCTCTTCACGCTGTTTCCTCCTCCGTGCACGCTCTTGAAACACACACAGCCATGCAAATCAGGCATAACCAAACATGCAAAAATACATTAATACATGCCACCTACGCCGCACAAGCACATGGACACTGAAATTGTACATTGTACAGACATTGTACATCACACTCTAAAGCACCTGTTACTCCCTTGGTCTACACTTCCTACGTGATTAAGAAGTAGGCTAACAAGGGAGAACTCAAATAAGTAATTCATTGAGCAGCTTTGGAAGATAAACTTGATCAAAAGGCTCAGCTGAGATTAAGGGCCGGGTTGCTTTCTATGCTGATATGAAAGGCTGCAGCAGGCAAACCCTGCTGTGAGGATTAAAGGGGTTTGGGGAAGGATCCATCGGAGGGCTCCATGGGCCCTGATCTTCATCCATTATACATTAACGAGCAGAGCAGCCCCTCGGCACAGCCGCGATCAGGAGTTAATTAACCCTCTGTCAGACGATAGAGCCGGGTGGAGGAATTCTGAGTGATGAACGAGGTTTAGGAGTTTAACTCGGCTCTTTGTGCAATTAAACCGGTCTTGGGTTAAAAGCAGGCACTTCAATGCCGCTGTGTAGACACAGGGTCACGCGTGTGTGTATTTCATCTGTCTTCTGAAAGCTCTTTGAGCCTAGGGGTTGTGTGTGGAAATGGAAAGTGAACAGAGTTGAAAAAGTTGAGTGAGGATGATACACACCTTCAACGGCTCTGACTTTCTCCAGCTCTTCTCTCTTGCGCTCTTCCTGGAGGAGTCGCTCCTCTTCTTTTCGCTGCTCTGCAAGAAGGGCTTGCCTCTCTGTATCCTCTTCCTTCAGTCTGACATCCACCTCAGCCAAAGTCTTCAGCTTGTATTAAACACAACAGACACAAACTCATGGCTAGCTGACTTTAAAGCTATTGGTCCAACAGGGTTCATTTGTGGTTTGTATCCCACTAATAAGCATGTGAATCATATTACCACATACATGAATCAAACTGCACTATTATATGGTTTCTGACACTGTATTGCTCACTCTAATACACTGGTGAACCTCAACATTAAAATCACCTGCTTAATATTGGGTAGGTCATCCTTATATGGCAAAAAACAGCTCCGACCTATCTAGTCATGGACTCCAACAGACATCTGAAGGGGTCCTATGGTATGTGGCACCAAGACATTTACAGCTCATCCATTAAGTCCTGTAAGGTGCGAGGAGGGGCATCCATAAATCAGATGTTTTTTTCCCAGCACATCCCACAGATGCTCGTTCAAATCAAGATCCAGGGAATTTTGAGACCACTGTCAATACCTTGAACTCTTTGTCATGTTCCTTAAACCATTTCTGTAGTGTAGCAGGGTGAAAAGAAAAAGGCTGAAAGAGGCCACTGCTACTAGGGGATACTGTTGCCATTGTAGGTGGCTTGTAAGTGTACTTGTAAGGTAGTAAGTGGTCTGGTTCTGATGCTCACGTGTCCACTGCACACTTTTGGCATTGGACCAGAGTCAGCATGACTACCCTAGATAAGACCTTACCTATACCTTACCTACATTATTAACTCTGATCGCCCATGACGCTGTCACCAGATGCCTTCCTTGGACCATTTTCCATAGGTACTAACCACTGCAAACTGGGAAGACCCCAGTTTTTAAAGATGCTTTGACCTAGTCATGTGTTCATCATAATTTGGCCTTTGCAAGATTTGCTCCGATGCTTACACATAAACTGACTGTTCATTATTCAATTCATTTGGTCTCAATGTTGAGGCTGATTGTGTAAATAATGGGTAAATTTAAAATAAAGCAGAAACCTCACTGATTTAAAGGCTAAGCACCAGCTACATGACAGTGTCAAACAAATAAATACAGTGGAATTTAAGTTCCTAACTTGTGTTTATTGATAGTCAGAAAACGTTATTTCTTACTAATTCAAGGAATAAGGTTTAAAAGACCATTGGTCCCCCACCCCAACGGTGTTCGGAAACTCTAATAGGCGTCTTGCCTGTGACGTAGATGGTGGACAACAACTCTAGAAGTTGCACTTAATTTAATGCAAAATGACAAAAAGGTGTGTTGTTTTTGGCTGCAATAATTCAATGTACAGTGGGACATCTCTGCACAAATGGCCCAAAGATCCCAAAATATCCAGAAAATGGACTAAATTTGTCAACTTTAAACGAGCACTTTGGAAAGGACCATCCGCTTACTCCGTTATCTGTAGTGCTCATTTCACTGGTGCTTTTCCAACAATATGGGCATGTAAGGAAACCAACGAAAGGTGTTCAAGAGCTTCTGTATACATGGAGGTAAACAGGGTAAGGACACTTACTTCACCTGTTTTAGTTGATGCTACTTAACGTTAGCTTGACTTGCTAAACTTGGTGTCTCAGATTGTACTCGGCTACGTAGCTGCATTACGGAGGTTTATAGTGTTGGATGAATTCGAGTTCGACTTCGATCACATTTACAAGAATAACGGTACCTCTAAATTTGAGTTTAGCTTATTGCTAGGCTATTGTCATGAATAATATTGGTTATTTAGCTAGCTAGATACTGTCATAACAGTCCATACCTGTTGTCCACCAGTGACGTCACTGTTGCGTTCAAGAATTTCCGTAGTGAGCTCGGGTGTTTCCGTCAATTTAATAAAATTGTCAGTTTTAAAGCAAATTAAGCAGCTATTTTCATTTTAATTCATACTTATATATGTCAGTAACTAAAATAATGTGAAATATTCATGGAGGTCCATTAAGCGGTGCTTAGCCTTTAAAAGATTGTGCAACATTTCAATTGTGCGATATTTCAATGTGCAACTAACTATTGTCAATTTTTACATGTTTACTGACAAGACAAAAGACAAATTAGGGTTGCAACATCTAAAAAAATCCAAATAAAAATAAGCTTCTGTTTAGCAAAAGTACCAAAATTGTTTTCCTGTAAGTTTTGTAAACACAGGCTCACCTCTTTCAGTAGCTTCACTGTTATGCATGAAAATCTTAAATTGTTTTTTGTCAATTAGTTGTGTTAACATTCAACAGTTAACGTTTCTGTCTAACCAATTACTCTGAAATAATTTATGGCCAAAATATTTTTTTAGGGAAAAAAAAAGAACATTTTATAAAAATACTTACATCCTCTTCTTTGCTGATAAATTTTTCTGAAAGGCGCTGAGAGTTTTGTACCAGAGGATTTAACAGTTTCTCCTGTATCTCTCGTTCCTGAAGAGGAAAATTCATGTTAGTTTTTCAATCTCTCTTCATCTGTCACAGGCACAACCTCTGGGGAGCACTTCAAGAGGGTAGAGGTGTTAGATTTGTCACTGGGGTCATGCCATTCTCTAGCGGAGATACCCTTTACTTCTCCCCATTGGAGGTTAATACAGACCAGCAATTAAATCAGCTTCCAAAATTAAACCTCTTTAAACAAGAGCATCATGAATCATTCACATTGTGTCAAACCTACAATGGTGAACAGTCCAAAATTATTAACACACTGACTTTCATAAGGCGTTTCAAATGGTTTTCCTTCTTTTGTAAAATTACCATTTGATGTTTTGCTTCAAGAGTGACAAAAAGATTCTGCCTCGTCTTAGTCACAGCAGCCATCATTCCAAACAAGTCCTAACTAAAACCACAGTGCATGCTTCAAAAACTTCATGGATGAGCTTATGCTACAGTCTTAACAGAAGTGAGAAGCTGGAGCTCAGAATTACATAGTTTTCTACATCTGTACATTCATATACTGGGATAAACTTGAATGCCTCGTTATAACAGGTATGCCTTGTTTTGCTGAACTTGGGTTTGAGGATGCCTTTCCGAGTAGGAATTCCTGAGTAGTAAGGTTCTCTTTGTTATTCCTAGGCAAACATCATAAATTCAGTATTACAAGGTTTAGCTGGACAGTGTGTTAGTCTGAGCTTCAAAAGGTATGCACAACGATTCTCGTTTATGTTCAAGAGCACAACCTTGAACCCTATCATTTACACTTAATAATCCACACGACTACTGATTTTTTTCAGAATGAAAGAAATTCAGTGAGACTTAGAGCAACATATAGTAGCTGGTTTTCAATAGGTTGTGAAAATCAAATCAGTGGATCATATTCTTTGCCATTGCAGATAGCTTCCCTGGTGTCCTGGTGAAGCAGATATTTGGAATTAGCTACAGCAAGACATGAGTGTGTGTAAAATGCAGAATAAGCTACAAACTCCATCATCGTTGTTATTGTCGTCTCTGGATGAGCACTTGGTGTATTACCACATTCCACTTAAACCAGCAGCAAGCAATGGACCACCACTAGTGCTGACACTTAAGAGGTCACCAAACCTGCCATGCAGCAGGCCGTCAATCACCAAGCTGCCTCAAGGTAAGAGCCTGCCTCACGTCAGAGGCAGGATGGATTAGCTCTGACAGGCCCCTGTCTGTCTGTTAGCTGTCAGGGTCATAAAAAATAGACCACTCTGACCATCCCAGATAATTGCATATTTTAACACGCTATATACGATTCACATTCGGGTAATGGAAAAGTGGTGGGGGGATGCTTTATGGTCAAGCAAATGCACAATAATTTGTACTATTATGCTTCTTTAGCACTAAAGCTATGAACACAATGTAGCTGAACGTTGGCGGCATTAAATTCAAGACATCTTTGTAGGAAATATATATTTTTTTATACATGTAGGGACTAAATTTACATCATATTTTCTCTTGAATTTTCAAACTGAACATAAAGGTTGTGTAGGAAAGCCAGAACTGTTTAAAATGCTTGACATTAATATAGATCTGGTGTGGTTTTGGGGAAGGTAATTACCAAAACATTACATAACCATTGATTTCTTGTGTTTTATAGCAATGTTAACCACATAACTACAACGGTAAACTAAAGAAGCAACATTTGAAAAACAAAAGATGTCTCAGTTGAACGAATACATCTAGGGTAAGTAACAAAAAGTGTAGCTTAATCCTTTATTAAAATGGCATAAACTTAGCTTGCCCAGTTTTCTATTAAACATAGAAAATAAGCTGTAAACATTGCCATTTTTAAATCTTGACCACCTCATTTGTTTATTTTGTTTAATTTAGTGCAGCTTCACAATTTTTGTATTCCTAGCAAACCAAAATACAGCTGTAAGTAATTTCAACTTTAGGTTGTGAATATGTCTTTGAGCAGCTGCTTTGCCCCACCCTGGCAGGGGGGACCAGCAGACCCTGCAGCCTTTCCAAGAGAAACCAAGCTGAGCGAGTGCAGACCAGTTACAATCCGCAGAGCAACCAAAAGGAAAGGTATTGGGTAACTCTGTGGATGTGCTTCTTTCCAGCACATCCATCATTTAAAACCAGACACCAAAAAGTCAGAAAGTCACATTTAAAGCTTTGTGTTTTATCTTATAATGGCTTGTTTGTTTGAATTTTAAACCATGCACTGTTTGTGCCTGATCAAACTTAAGCTTCAGGAAACTTGTATAAAATGTGTAAAATAAATGAGTAAAGTCTGACCCTGTGCTCGACCATGTTGCTGATTTCAGGCAGGAAGTTCTGGGTGATGATGCGGTATAAGTGGCGATCCTGAGGAGAGTTTTTGTCCTTGATGCTGTCAGCTAGCCTGGCCCACTGTTCCTCTGTGTCACACACCAGAGACCAGGCCCCACGCTCACGTGTCACACACACCCCTGGGAGATTAATATGTGGCCTTCACAGTTTAATATTCATGTTAACTTGTCACACTTTGCAAGAAGGTATCTGATCCATCCAAACCATATGCATATGAAGTAAAGACGTTTTAAAGTATTTAAAACCCACCTTTAACCAGCGGTTGCTCATCAGCTACTTTTACCTCGGCTGTATCCATCTCACTGGAAAATAGAAAAAACTAGGAATGTCATAATAGAACACTTGTCTCCATAAATTAATCCTTTATAAAACTAAAATCTAATTTCCTCTTAATCCCAGATGCAGCCAGTCAGCAAAGGTATGTCTGATGATGTTTGATGAATTTTAAAAAAGAGAAGCTAAAGGATAATCAACCAACTTTTTTTTTCACGTAAATACATTCCCAATGCTTACCTCCACTGACTAAAATACCATCCAGGGCTTTGGTGTGAACACACAGTCTTGTCACTGTGGTATAGCTGAATGCAGTGACCAGCCATTTTAGACATTAAGTGTTGTGCAAAATCCCTGTCTGACGTTGGTCTGAACGTGTTAAGAGGAGTGGGCTGACTGACTACATCTGAGCTAATTGGAACAGTAAAAGTGATTTTTTTCCTATACATAAGTCCAACTCTAATCTAAGAATGATAAATCAATCAAGTGCAATAACATGGAGAGGCACAAGCAGACATTTAAATCACTACAAAAGAATGAGATTTAAATCTGTACAGCTAAAATAAAGCCTTACCCTAATGAGTCTCCGGTCTTCTTCTTCGGAGGTCTTCCCCTTCTTTTTTTCTCTGGTATTGTTCTTTCAGGGGTTTCACTGAAAATGAATCAAGAAAGAACAGTAGTGTGTTTTGCAACTTTGTGCCACATACTTTTACACAAACAGCAAATATGACAGACCACAGCTGCATTCACTCATCCATACCAGCGTTCAGAGGACTTCCTTCTGACAGGCTCCTCCTTGTACATCCGAGTGCCATAGAAGTACCAATAAAGGGCACCGTTTCCATCTTGACCTAGAGGTTCAACTCGCAAGCTGTCTGAATCCAGTCCCTGAAACAAAAGATGGTAACTTTAAAGGGCAAACTAATAAAAGAATAAAAGCCTATCTATCTATTTATTGACACACCCATCTTCCAAGTTCCCATAATAAAAAAAAAACTTGTTTCCAACTACTCACATCAAAACAGAATTGAACGGCATGTTTCACACAATAGAGAACCAGACGTTTACATTACTCATCACCATGGAAAACCCTATAAGTAATAACATTATGTGATACTCCCTTGTTAAGTTTTGCCAAGCACTTAACTAAGCACACCTTTAAAAGGCTAAGCACCACTTAATGGACCTCCATGAATATTTCACGTTATTTTAGCTACTGACATATATAAGTATGAATTAAAATGAAAATAGCATGCTTAATTTGCTTTAAAACTGACAAGTTTATTAAATTGACGGAAAACCCCGAGCTCGCTATGGAAATTCTTGAAATCAACCGTGACGTCACTGGTGGACAACAACTGAACAACACCGCGGTAAAACACCGTTATGTTTCATATCTCCTGACCGCCAGGGCGGTGCCAAAAGTGGATGCATCCCTGCCGTGCCACGGCCAACCGAGAGCGTATGCCAACGAAGTCACACACGTGACACAGCGTGAGAATCCCACGCAGTATATAACTGCTCGGATCACGCTGTATTGCCTCCTTCTCTTCTCGCCTTGGAAGCCGATTGAGCGCAGCTCGCCTTGAGCTTCGGAATTTTTTCCCGACCTCTAGAGCTTTTTATTTTTTCTTCTCTTCACGTCTCTTCAAGGGATACGTCACCCGACCGCTGTACATAGACTGGTACACCAGAGTTTAGGTACGAGCCTATACGCAGTACGAATCACCGCGAACCTAACGGGTGAGTACTTTTCTCCAGCCTTTAGACGCACAAGCCGCAGTACACCGAGGGCTACAGCGCTAGGCATCAACGTGTTTTTTCCTTTCTGCTCCTCAGTGTTCGGTACACCGAATCCACTGAGGCCACGCAGTATACGCCGGTAAGGAACGGCTTTTGTGACGCAGAGGTTTTTTCTTTGGCAATGCTCTCTCAGATTAGCTGTATTCATTGCCCCTCCATTTTGGAGCCCAAAGATGGACACCGACTGTGCCCGTCGTGTCTGGGCCTGGACCATTTGCGCGAGGCACTTACGGACCCGTGCATTGACTGTGCGGTGATGCCCTTGGCCATTCGCCGGGAACGCCTGGCAGGCCTTGAGGCACGGAACACGGCCGCTCTACCTGCGGCTGCACCTAAAGCACGAGCCAAAAGAAGCGCCCCGCGGAAGAGCCGCGTCAGAAAAAGTCTTATGGGGCTCTATTTGACAGGATGGACACTGTTTTTTCCGAGCTGAACCAGCTGAAGAGCTTGGTTTTAGCTATGGGCAGCCAGAATCAGAGGCAGTCGGAAGAAGCTCCTGTGGATTCTCAGGACTCTGGTTTGCTGCATCCGGAGCCGGATTTAGATATTCTTTCCACGGTTGTATCGGACGTGGGGTTCCCGACTATGCCACCTAGTGGTCGTGAGACTGAGGCCCTTACTCTAAGCCAGAGCTCCCCACTGCCGCCTCGCTCTTTCTCTTCGAGTGGAGCTAGAGAGGATGGAGAAAACCCTGCGGCGTCTTCACGCAGGTCTTCGGTGGAAAAGACATTGAAACTAGCCCTGGCCAGGCTGGGCCTAGATACCCCAGCGGCAGAATGCTTGCGCTCTAACGCTCTGTTTAAGCGCTTGGAGGCAGACGGACTTGCAGTACCCCCCATGTCAGGATTTTGTGGCGGAATTCTCTGCTGCCTTTCGTAGTGAGAGAGTATGTCGTCCGACAGATACGGCTCGCATGCTATCTTCCATGTCCGGAGCGGCTGAATACGGTTTAGTGAACATGCCGCCTATCGACCCCTGTATAGCCTCAACAGTGGTTTCACCAGATGAGGCTCTTTGTCAGGAGCCCCGCTGCCCCAGTGTGGAATGCAGACGCACAGACGAAATGGTTGTTAAACTGCAGGATTCAGCGACGCGGCTAGGTAGGCTGCTCAACACGCTATGCATCCTGCTCATAGCCCTTCAGAACCCTCCTGCTACCGCAGAGGACCCAACCGCTCCAGAAGAATTGCTGAATCTGGCTCTTTTAACAGCTGGCTATATGACCCATGATACTGGACGGCTTGTGGCCACAAGTCTACATGCTCGTCGTCAAGTGTGGCTGGCCCAGTCCTCGCTACCCAAGCCGTGCCGTGCCACACTACGATCAGTACCCCTGGCCCCTGGTTATCTCTTTGGCCCTGCAGCCAAGGAAGCCCTGGAGCGCCGCTCCTCCCTCACAGAAGCACGGAAACGCCATGGCGTGGGACAATCACAGAGCTTTCGTCGCCCACCGCACAGAGTGCGGAGTCATGACCGAGGATGGCGGATTAGCACTCCAGCTCCCCAGGTCTGCCCAGGCAATTCCACGGTTCCTGTGCCGGCCCCTAGGCGGCATGCACGGCCCCCTAGACAGCATGTACCCCGCGGTACTACAGCAGATCGACGCTGACATGTCCCGGCCAGTGACTGGACCCCTCCCTGCTTTCCATCAAGCTTACTGGGACAGGATAGTCTCAGATCCATGGGTCCTCAGGACCATGTTGAGGGGTTACAGGCTGCAGTTTCACCGCCGGCCACCCCTAAGTTCTCGCCCACTGTTTACCAGAGTTCAAGACCCACACCGGGCAGCAAGGCTCTCCCAGGAAGTTCGAGTTCTCCTGGACAAGGGGGCCATAGAATTAGTGGACCCTCACGTTCAGACAGAGGGTTTTTACTCTGTTTACTTTGTAGTTCCCAAAAAGGATGGTGGGCTCAGACCCATTTTAGACCTCCGGCGGTTAAACGCCTATTGAAAGGTTCTACCGTTCCGGATGTTGCACACAGCGGTCACCCTTCGTATGATCGACAAGGCAGAATGGTTCACACTTGTCGACCTTGCAGACGCCTACTTTCATGTTCCCATTGCTCTGGAGCACAGGTGCTTCCTCCGGTTTGCCTTCAATCATAAGTCCCCACTTATGGCAGAGGGACTGAAAGTTCTGCCTTACCTCAACGATTGGCTCGTCTGCGCCTCGACAGAACAGCGTGCGCACAAAGACACACTCCAGATGCTGCAGCACATACAGGCACTGGGGTTCACTGTAAATTGGGGCAAGTGTGTGCTCACTCTGACCCAAACCATCACCTTTCTAGGAATGGTACTGGACTCATGCCTTATGAGAGCATCCCTCCCTTGGGCTCGTGCTCGAGCCATACTCTGCCCCATCCGCCGCTTGAAACTAGGACGCAAGGTCCGGTTTTTGGATCTCTTGCGGCTACAGGGACTGCTTACTGCAGCCTCACGGGTGGTGGCACTGGGGAGGCTCCACATCCGACCCTTCCAGATGTGGATCACCAGCTTAAGGCTGGACGCAGTGCATCACAGGCATTTTCTTGTCAACATTTCAGGAGAATGTGTTTCTGCCCTGAACATATGGACCTCGGTCACCTTCCTCCAGTCAGGTGTCAGGCTGGGGTGCATCCCCTCCCGCAGGGAAGTGATTACCACAGACGCGTCCCCCACTGGCTGGGGGGCAGTATGTCATCACAGGGCAGTTCAGGGACTCTGGTCCGACCGGCAGGCCCAGAGCCACATCAACACGCTGGAGCTGCGGGCAATATGGCTTGCTCTGAGACATTTTCTTCCCATTGTTCAGGGGAGGCATGTCTTGGTACGCTCAGACAACATGTCAGCGGTGTATTATGTGAATCACTTTGGCGGAACGAGATCCCGCGAGCTTCTGAGCATTGCCCAGGGTCTGTGGACATGGGCTTACCCAAGATTCCTGTCTCTCACAGCGGCACACGTGGCTGGTTCCTCCAACAACGTGGCGGACACCCTCTCCCGCTACACAATACACCCAGGACGAGGGACACTGCATCCCGAGTTGATTCAGTCAGTGTGGAAGTTGTTCGGGAAAGCTCAGGTGGATCTCTTCGCCTCACGGGACACCACGCATTGCCCCCTGTAGTTTTTGGAAGAGCCGCAAGACAGCCCACTGGGCGAGGATGCCCTAGCCCACGGCTGGCCGGGGGCACTACTCTACGCTTTTCCTCCCTTTCCACTACTTCCAGCTCTCTTGGACAGAGTACGCTGGGAAAACCATCGGGTTCTCTTGGTGACACCTCGATGGCCATACCAGCCATGGTTTCCTCTTCTGCTTTCCCTGGTTCAAGGTACACCATGGGAGCTACCGAGTCGTACAGATCTGCTCTCACAACTGAGAGGACAGGTGTGGCACCCCCAGCCGGAACGGCTTCGAATGTGGCCCTTTGGCCCCCCACTGGGCAAGAGTCGTGTTCTCCCCAGGTGCAACACACTATTGATAATTCTAGGGCCCCCTCTACTCGTGCCCTTTACAAGGGCAGATGGAAGTTTTTTGAGGTCTGGTGCGCTGGCCAAGGTTTGGACCCGCATTCATGCACGCTACAGACAGTTCTGTCCTTCTTGCAGTCACAAATGAATGAAGGGAAGTCTCCCTCTACACTTAAGGTGTACGTGGCCGCCTTGTCGCACCACTTGGTGCTGTCTGACGGTGTTTCATTGGGTTCTCAGGAATTGATTACGTCCTTCTTGAAGGGGGCGAGACGACTGGTCCCGCCTCGTACACTTCGGTCTCCACCTTGGGACCTTTCAATGGTGCTAGACAGCCTTTGTCAGGCACCTTTTGAGCCATTGGAACAGGCAGGCCTCAAGTGGATCTCCCTGAAGACCACTTTTTTAATAGCCGTCTGCACAGTTAAGCGGAGGTGTGAGCTCCATGCTATGTCCATCAGCCTCTTATGCCTGCAGTGGGGCATAAATGATTCTAGCGTCAGGTTGAGGCTGAACACTGCCTTCCTGCCTAAGATTTTGGAACCTGCCTTTGTGAATCAGGCCATTGACCTTCCCGCCTACACAGACCATTCTGATGCAAGGCGGTCCTTACTTTGCCCTGTGCGTGCCCTTAGGGCCTATGTAACTGCTACGGCTAATGTAAGGAAGACCAATCAGCTGTCAGTTTGCTTCTCTGCCGCCAAGCTGGGTATGGCAGTGTCTAAGCAACGACTGTCCCATTGGCTTGTGGACATTATTCGAGGGGCTTATGAGGCTGCAAGCCACCAGATGCCCTACCATAACACTGGCCATTCTGTCCGGGGTGTTGCAACTTCCTGGGCTGCACTCCGAGGTGTTTCCTTGCAGGAGATATGCACGGCGGCTACGTGGTCCACACCGTGCACCTTCTCCCGATTTTATAGTGTGAACATCGCAGCTGCGGAGGGGCTGTCTACAGCAGTTCTATCCCGGGCCGCAGACTGTCAATAATCCTCCTCGTGACATCGTTGGTACACGTCATCCACTTTTGGCACCGCCCTGGCGGTCAGGAGATATGAAACATAACGCTGGTTACGTATGTAACCGTGGTTATGTGAATAGTGGATGACCGCCAGGGTTCCTGGTCACTCAGAGAGGCGAGAAGATCCAGGTCCCTGAGGCAATACAGCGTGATCCAAGCAGTTAAATATTGCGTGGGATTCTCACGCTGTGTCACGTGAGTGACTTCGTTGGCATACGCTCTCGGTTGGCTGTGGCACGGCAGGGATACATCCACTTTTGGCACCGCCCTGGCGGTCATCCACTATTCACATAACCACGGTTACATACGTAACCAGCGTTATGACTGACTGTTATGACAGTATCTAGTTAGCTAAATAACCAACATTATTCATGACAATAGCCTAGCAATAAGCTAAACTCAAATTTAGAGGTACCGTTATTCTTGTAAATGTGATCGAAGTCGAACTCGAATTCATCCGACACTATAAACCTCCGTAACGCAGCTACGTAGCCGAGTATAATCTGAGCCACCGAGTTTAGCAAGTCAAGCTAACGTTAACTAACACCAACTAAAACAGGCGAAGTAAGTGTCCTTACCCTGTTTACCTCCATGTTACAGAAGCTCTTGAACACCTTTCATTGGTTTTCTTACATGCCCATATTGTTGGAAAAGCGCCAGTGAAATGAGCACTACAGATAACGGAGTGAGCGGATGGTCCTTTCCAAAGTGCCCGTTTAAAGTTGACAAATTTAGTCAATTTTCTGGATATTTTGGGATCTTTGGGCCATTTGTTCACAGATGTCCCACTGTACATTGAATTATTGCAGCCAAAAACAACACACCTTTTTGTCATTTTGCATTAAATTAAGTGCAACTTCTAGAGTTGTTGTCCACCATCTACGTCACATACAAGACGCCTATTAGAGTTTCCGAACACCGTTGGGGGGGATAAAGTTTTCTGACTATCAATAAACACAAGTTAGGAACTCAAATTCCAATGTATTTATTTGTTTGACACTTTCATATCGCTGGTGCTTAGCTTTTAATCAGTTTGCTCATACCTTAAGCAGGTCAAACACATCAGCAGCATCCAGGCGGTAATCACAGAGCCTGTGCAGAATCTCCACTTGGGTGCGAACCGAGAGCTCCTCAAAAGTGTGCTCTTTCAGTGGGTTGGGTTTGCCCTCCTCCAGCTCCCAGCGGTAACTTATGATGTCCTCCAGGTAGCTGCGGAAGACCTGATGCCTGACGAGAGAGGGATATCAAAAGCAAATCAACCTTTAACTGTTGTTTTGTTTATTATTCATGGTTTTACAGCAAAAAACGTAACAAGGAATTTAAAAAAAAAAATGAATATATGGCCAAATATTTACTGACACCCACTCATTTTTTTTCAAATTAAGACAATTAAGAAGTCTGTCCCCTGTTTTCTGTGGTTACAGACTCTTCTTCTGGGAGGTCTTGTAACATTGCTAGGAGTACTTGATAGCATTCAGTCTCAAACATCCATGAGGTCAGGTACTGATCTTGGAGGAATAGTTCTGGATCAAAGATGTTACTCCAAATCATCCCGAAAAGTATTACAGAGTTCTAAAATTCTCCAGACAAGACAGCTGCACTGCTTCATGCAGGAGCTTCATACTCCTCCAGCCTTCACTCAGCATTGGAAATGACACACTTGGGGTGTTTTCACACCTATAGTTTGTTTGCTCTGGTCTGATTCAATTCACGAGATTGTATACGTGGAGAGTCCCCTCCCCCCACCCCAAGTTTAGTTAGTTTTCACACAGTGATAAATCAAAGTGCACCAAAATGCATCACAACAAACCATGTGAGAACATTCTCTTCACTCATTGGTCAGAACATTCGCTCATTGGTCAGACCTGTATGGGTTGGGAGCAAGAAAGTTCATACAGAAAGAAGCTCCTGTGTGGTGGGGTCGTGCATGTTTCTGTGCAATCTAAGATGAAGAAACACAAGCAGTTGCACTTGTTTATAGCACTGACAATTATCTGGGAAATATACCAGGTTAAAGTACACCAGCAGAATGCATTCTCCTTCCCCGGTTAGCTGCTAAAGTTTAGTCAGTTCTTTGTTTACGTGTTTTTTATACACATACATATACACACACATATATATATATATATATATATATATATATATATATATATATATATATAAACATTTTAATTATCCAGTAAACCAATCATCCTGGTGAACCAATAAGCCTGGATGGAAATCTAGCATAAACTTTAGCATCAATTCATGCCTAGGTTGATTTCTTATTAAACGACTTCATCTCTGACAGCTATATATGCATGTGGCAGAATTTCTGAGGAGGAGACAGCGATGTCTTTGGCTTTATTATGACATTAGTTTTAACTGGGCAAACAAACATTAGTTCTGGGTCACACCAATTGGATTAATCCAAGAGTGAGAAGCGCTGTAGTTCCTGCTGGATGCACAGAAACAAGAGGCCAGACCAGGAGTGAACCCCTCCACAAGACACACAAGAAGAAGAGGAGCAAAGAGGAAAAGAATGGGCTTATCTGGAGAAAGCAGAATGCACTCACTCGCTCCCAGCTGCAGACCCCCCACCAACCCATCACTCTTTCTCTCTCTGTCTCTCTCGCTCGCTCAACCCCTCCCCTTCTCTGCTGGGGCATTCAGCGCGTGTGGATGAAAAGGGCAGCTCTCTGAAAGGCCAGGGCTCAGCAGCAGCCCCCGGGATGCCTGCGGCTGTCCAATCCAATAAAACCCATCGTCCAGTTAAAGGAACACTTCACCAAAGCTTGATAGCATGGCTAGAGATCTGGGATCACCTGGGGTTTTCAGTTAGCATGCTGGCATTTTCCCTTCAGTAACCAGAGTTCATTTTTGGCTTTCCCTTTGCTCTCAGATTGATTTGTAAGAAAGGCAGATTATGTTATTGCACCAACACCAGACTGAGATTTACCTGATCTTCAAAGCATGCAGAGTGAGCAACTGTTGATGCCAATTTGCCACTTGTTCCTGTAATGAGGGCACTGTGTATGTTTAATCAGAGTGCTTTTCAAAGGACAGTAAGTGTATAAAGATGCAAAGATTTGTCTATTTGTCTAGAATGAACTTTGTGTTTTTATTGTCCAGCAAACAACAGCAAATCAAAAAAATGGCAAGAGACAACAGATCTGGGGGGAAATATAATTCTGAAACTCCTTTTAAGGCAGTGCCTTTCCTATCCCTTTGAGAAGTTGAATGGGCCAATTTTAAGAGCCTAATGCCATTTTACCTGGCATTAAAGTTAGTATTTGTTGTATGTTCCATTTTAATCTTCCTGATGACACATTTGTCCAAGTTATTATGTTTTAATCCTGCCTATCTGGGGTAACAAGACACTTAATCGTCTATGAAATAGTCAGTCAATTACCAGATTGTGGCAAATCTAATATGGTTGAAACAGGACATTGTTGGTTTTACTATTAGTCACATTAGACTCCCGAGCATGTAAATGGGTCTACCAGCAGCAGGGTAACAGAGATGATTAAGGCTGCTGAGATGGAAGAGGCTCCCGAGATGGAAGAGGCTCCCTCAAAGGCCCCAGCTATTTATCACAGGTCTGACTCAGTCACTAACACATCCACGCCCCTTCCTGAAAGTGAGGGCATGCTACTGCTACCTTAGGCAAACTCTCAGGGACCAGTGTTTAGAACGGTCACACATCCAGCGCAGCTTAAAAGTGATTTGACTGAGTCATGAGCAGATTAGGCCAACCTGCTGTGCAAGCTATGACACATTCTTTGTGAGTGGTGGTGAAAGTTGCGAAACACTCCCAGCACTGTCAACCCTTGTATCCTCAGATGTGTAAACACACAGTACAGATCAAGTTAGCAGTTAGCGCTTTCAGGTGTGGTTCCAAAATGAGAACAACAACTTACGTGATGTCGTGTCGCTGGTAACATCCCTGGAGAAGACAGCAAAGGAGTTCAGAGAGAAAGTCCCTGTTCTGTTTCAGCAGTGCTTGCTCCAACTCCTAACAGAAAGCAGCAGGGAGAAGAGGTTGGTCAATGTTATGTTTTACAAGCACCTAGTTTTGCAAAGTGATGAGAAAATATCAGATTTAACAAGCAACATCGCCCTTTTTATGAGACCAATACAGCACATAAGCACAGCTTAGATGCACATTTTTGGCCTTGTATAGTAGGGGTTTCACGATATAGATATTAATTTTTTTTTTGGATAGGGGGGGGTTTCGATACGACGACGAGTTGTGAATTGACTACATTAAGAATTTATTTTAAAAACTATTCTGAGCTGTTTGACAACCCGCGTTAATGAGTTACTGCCATCTGCAGAGCAGGACATTCTGTAGTTTCATGCGATTGTGTGTAATAGGAATGCTGTGTTACTATGACAATGCTGGAGAAGTGATTGGAGCTACTGGGGTAACCACAGCATGCTATCGTTTTGGTTAGCCTGTTGGACGATTAGCTGGATATGAAATGGCTAGCGGAGAGAGCAAGACTAGGATGAAACTAGTGTCACCAACCGTCTCATAAAATACGGAATCGTCACGTATTTTGACACTAAAAGACATGTTCCGTTCTGAACCTATACGAAACGTGTTATGGCGATGGTATGAGACAGAAACACACAGATTTCTCTCAGCCAGAGCGAGGGGCAGATACTCCATGGCTACTAAACAGAGAACACGCTTCTCATTGGTCGTCACCTTTATTTAGCAAATCACCAGCCAATGGCCCAGTTTTGCTGCAGTGCCGAGAGCAGCAGGTCAATGCTGAAACAATGGGAACTAAAAGCTCTGCTTATGTTATAAAAATGGGGACATGGTGCTATGTATTTTTATTTTTCTATGAAACGTTTTGGTACCAGTCATCCTTTCCGAATATACTGTTGTGTTTGTATTGACTTCTACATCAAAAAATAAATGGGAAATTAACATCATGTTCTCATCATTTTCCATGATTTATTGCCATTTTTTTTCAAGTTTTTAAAAATTAAATTTACCCAAAATGATTCGGGTAACATCACATTTAGTGCTAATTTTTTTAATTAAATTTGGACATGTCTTTCATGGTGGATTAAGTGGAAATTGTGCAAATCAGATATTCTGAAAATTATTTCTTATGTTAGCTCAAAACATATACGCTAAATAAAGGTTACACAAACACACATTTCATAACAACAAAATATTCCAACAGTAGCCTGAAGGTCTGGGAAGATGTGCGACATCTTCAAGAACTGCCACAAGGTTCTTAACAAAGCTCCTGCTAAAGGTTAGGAGCAGCTGAGGTTCAAGTTCAACCATGACCTCTCTCCATCCTGGCATTGTGCACTGGCCATTCAGAGTTTACGAAGCGGCAGTAAGCAGGAGAGTAAACTCCAGTGTGCTCAAAGACAGTGAAGCGGTGACTCTAGGAACCAGCATGAGCCCCCAGGGCCACAGCTGGCGAAACATAGCCGTCCGCTGACCTAGCGCCGCCTTACCCAGCATGTCATGCTCTGAGATGGAGAGCAAGAGGGTGAGAGTGGCTGAGAGGGCAGATATGCAAATGTGAACTAACCCACCATTTGTCCACTTCATTTAGCTACCCCTTCTCAAGAAGCATATCAACATCTCAGGATTTTTTCCCCCTTCGTTTTGTCCAAGGACTCAGCTAGCTGCTCAGCCCTTCTGGCAAAGAAGAGCACTTTTCACCTCTGGTCAAAAAACATCCTCCCCCTTCTCTCCTTCAGTGCAGAGTGACACTCCTAAATTAACTCAATGGCGAGAGGAGGCAGCCGGGGATTCATTGTGAGAGTCACTGGAGCTGCTGATTGCTGCCTCTCTCCACAGAGAGGGTAGAAAAAAAAAAAGCAGGGGTCGCCAGAGGTCGCTTTGCACACCTCCCGGCTGCAGAGAACCACGGAAACCAGGAGACTGGATGAAAAACACAGTAAAGGCTTCAACAGGATGAGGCACATCGTAGCTCTTAGAGTTAAAAGAAAAAAGAAGAACAAGAACCCCACTCACTTCTTATTTCAAACACAGAAAAAAAAAATGGTGACCATCTAAGCATCAAAACCATGAGTCCATTACACTTCCTGGGAGGACTTTAATGACCAATTTAAAAGCTATTGATCACCCCCCTCAGGTGCTCAGCAGAATGTAGAATGGAAGTGTCAAAGCCTTTATTGAGTGAGGCAGTTGGTGAGGAATTAAGTTTGGGAGATGACAGTTCTGGCTGTGAACTGGGCTGGCTACAGCAGGGAGGGTCATTGTCCTTGACTAACCCAGTGGCTCTCTCCATCAAATCAAATTAACAAAATGTTATGAGACTTAATGTGAAATGCTTTTTTATAGGTATTTTTTTTCAACATGATTCATGTCAGCATCTTTTTTAGAACAGTATTTGGTCTAATTCCAATTGCTATTCTAAGGAATTTTGCTGTATTTATTTATAAGAAATAAAAGGTAAATGTTTTAAGACATTCTGCCCAATTAATACAGTATTTATACGCTGCAATAGATTGAAGACAATCCAGGGGAAAAAGGGGGAATGAATGAAAGAATAAACAAACAAACAATCGTTACACAATGATTTACATAATTAGTAAGCGTTCTGTTTTCATGCTGCTTCTTACGTAAAAAGCAAACTTTAGATTTGTAACCTGAGAACATCCAATCACAGCTTTGGATCTGTGTTTATGTGAGAGCCCAAAGACGAGGTTAAACAGAACAAAAAGCATCAAAACAAGTGTGGAGAAATAAGATTACTAAGCAAAAACTGAGCAAAAAACAGGGAAAAAAATATTAAAAACCAGAAATTCTGCTTCTCACTCCTCACTGCTGGGGTCTTACACTGAACTGGGTTGTGGCTTATTCTCATTTAAATGAAATGTGGTGAACCCGGCCATACTCAACAGGGTTGTTTTGACAGGGGAAAAAATACTGCTGTGGTGTTTGATCCTTGCAATAACTTGACCAAAGCAAATCACAGACCTTTCATGACACTCCCATGAAACTGTGATAAACTGTAGATAATTGTGTAAGATTAAATCACAGAATACTGCGTAATGGGAGGAAGTTAAAGATCTGTCTGTAATATTTAATCCTATTGATTCACATTTGTGGACTCGCCTGAAAAGCTTGATACGCACAAACAGAAACATCTGTGATTGATCAGAATGCTCGCAGCACAAAATAAAACCTTAAAATATGGCCTACACTGAAGAACATTTGTTGGGATTGCTCAGGCCAGGATTCAAGTGATGGGCTGCTCTTCCCTTTCTGCAAGTCCCCTCAGATCCTGTGTCACGCTCACACAACTTCCAGGTCCCCTGACAGCCAGTGGGCTGGAGAGTGCCCATCTATCAGTGCAGGCTGCACTTTGATCACACTTCAAACCTGAGTCCGGCTGTGGGGGATTAACACCACCACACTCCACCTTTGAAGTGCCATTCAGCAGCTCAGATGGCAAAGGAGGAGAATTAATGTAGTGTGCATGCCCTTTTCTTCCACACAACCCCCCTCCTGTGTAATTCTGCTGGAGATACAAACTAGCAGAATCCAGTGCTCCACCTGGGTAGCTGCATATAGGTTTGTCAATGTGCGATAGCAGCAACACACACAAAAATGTGCAATAGCACAAGAACACAGTGTCATTGATATGAAGCACCAAAAGCTATTTCCGAGTATTCAGTCTACTAAACATGGGTGAAACAATGAGCTGTTTCAGATCTAAAACTCAAAGTAATATCGTATTAATACAGAGATGATGACTAAACATCGCAGAAGCCACAACAAGCCTAGAAGTGTATAGTCAAAGACTTAAAACCAAGCTGTTCAATGATGTTTCCAAATTACCTCATGAATTTTACACATTCAAAAGCAACCAAGATTCAGACACCTTTGCAGTGTGATTATATCTATGTTCACGTTTCAGTGCATACACTCAGAAAAATTCACATCCACAGCTTGCTTTTAGCAACACTTCCAAAACACAGAGGCGGAAACAGTCCAACCCTAAAGTCACTACTGACAATCTCTCCACTTATTAATTTGTCAACACTTCAATTGTTGACAACAGTTTTGGAAGCTTTTAACCCTCCCTGTTGTCTAATGTTATCAGCCTCTTTTTTGCAGCCTACTGGTGCCAATTTATTCAGAGCCAAACAGTGATGTGACACATTCTGGGCCAAGCTCATACACTCATCTAATGGCGCTTTTCCACTGCACAGAACCTACACAACTCTACTCGACACAGCACGGCTCTTTTGCCTTTCCACTGGCCAAATCTGGTACCTGTTCCTTAGAACCAGGTAGGTTTACAGTCCCAGCTCCCTCGGGGTTCCAATCGTGCTGAGTAGGTACTAAATGGTGAAGTGTAAACCCTGCAGAGCGCTGATTGGCCAGAGCCATGTCAATCGCCACAAAATGAAGAGCTCATTCAAATCCAGCAAAAACCTCTGCTTGCAAAATCTCTTAAATTACAGAAGCTTTCACATCTAATTTTAATCGGACTCATATCGGAGGTTTATAAGCTCCTTTGATCGGTGGCCAGCGAAAATTTCCAGAGAAAGCTGAACGTGCATCAAGTAAAATTGATCTGTGAGAACTGAGCGCGGAGCTGTGTTCAGTCCAAAAAACAAACTACACGCAAATACATGATGAGTAATCAGCTCCTAACATTTCCGCTGCTGTTGTTGGGGTTTCTGAAAAGTGATTCTTGTTAGAGACAAGGTTTTGCAATGTCACCGGGTCCATTTCACAGGGGAGCCCTGCCAGTGGAAAAGCAACAAGCGACGTGCAGAGCCGTGTAGAGTTGAGTCGACTACAGCCGGAACCATGTGGTGGAAAAGCAACATAAAACACAAGTACCTTCAGATCATATCTGGCACAGATGACAGGAAAAATGTTTCGCTGGAAAAGATTACCTCTTATTTCCTGTAGTATCACTCAGCAAGATAGTACCAAGCAAGATATGAAAGCTTACTATAAATGGTTTATTTTCAAGGATATTCAGTTTAGTCTTCTAATTTAATACTGCTTCATGAATACTAGCTCCAATGTCTTCTTAAAAGCCTGCAGTATCCTTTAAATTAAAATCTGTGCAAGACCTGATACAGTTTGAGCATTCGTTTTATTTAATTGTTATTTTCTATTTATTATTTGTTATTTACAGATCCAGTTCTAAACTAAATAAGCAAAAGCAGGCACGTGAAAATTGTGAAAATAGTACTAACATTACCCTTTGTATGTTGACGTATTTATCACAAAAAATATGGACACCCTGTACAGTCCCAAGGCGGCACGGTGGCGCAGCAGGTAGTGTCGCAGTCACACAGCTCCAGGGGCCTGGAGGTTGTGGGTTCGATTCCCGCTCCGGGTGACTGTCTGTGAGGAGTTTGGTGTGTTCTCCCTGTGTGATGCGGTTTCCTCCCACAGTCCAAAAACACACTGTGTATCTGTGTTGCCCTGTGAAGGACTGGCGCCCCCTCCAGGGTGTATTCCCACCTTGCGCCCAATGATTCCAGGTAGTCTCTGGACCCACCGCGACCCTGAATTGGATAAGCGCTTACAGATAATGAATGAATGTACAGTCCCAGCCTATAGCCCTTTCATAATACACTGTCAATTGTAATGCAGGCACTGCAATTCAATAACAAGAACGTAGACAACATTTTCACTAAAACAATTCATTCAAGTGAGAAAAAGGTGAGAGGATTCTGAGCTTTTTAATCATAGATAGAGCTGGTGATGTGCATTTGGTTATACACTAGCTGTAAAATGTACTGAGACATTTAAACAATTTAATGCATTTAAAAGTGTACTGCTATATCTTAAAATGTAAATTGTAACTTAGGTGGCTTTATATAGAGGTATGACATATGCCTCCAGCAATGACAGTTGAACCACTGCAAAATTTGTAATTTTAAGTTGAAGTATGCTCAGATATGGGAGTCTTACCCAACCCCAGTTCTTGCCCCAAGTCCCAAGGTCTTCCTTGAAGTGGGCATTTATATGACGTCTAATGACGTAGTTAAAGGGCGAGCAAAAGGAGCATAAGTGTTCAAGGAGTCTTAAGCACTGAGAGCAAAATGGGACACATTTGTGGCCTTGCCATAGATTGCCTAAACTAAATTAATAAATTAAAGGTTCTGTTTTTAAAAGGTGATGCGTTATTAATCCTGACAGTAGGGGTTTTTTACCGCCATAAGTCAACTATAAGTTAACTCTTATAGAGCAGGCCTGAGGCTTACTAACCAAATAAGCTGACTCCATTCAGCATTATCCATAAACCACTACATTACATGCTATCTCAGCCTACAGCCTCATGATTAGCTGAAGAAACACCAGCCCCAGAGCATTCAAACTGCTTAACTTGAATCAACAGTCTGAGCCTGAGCCCAGAGAAAATCAAGATGTTCCTAGTATCAGTCCCTGATGCACACCAGAGGCTCACCACAGATGGTGGGAGAGCAGTTAACAGCCGTTGCTACTTAAGGGGAGCAAGGGGATGGGGGAGGGGGGTGAGGACGAGTCCTTACACAAACCTACCCCCCTTCTTCTCACAAACCTCACCAGATCTAACACAGCAAAACAAGAACACCTTCTAGCAGTGTGTTTTCATCAAGCTGATGTTGTCTTCAACATTCCTGACTTAAAAAAACCATACCTTCCATGGAGAAACGGTGACAGTGGTCAAACTAATTAATAATGCTGCACGCACGTCTACGGTTATATTTAATAATCGATGTATCCATTTTATTTGTTCTTAATCTACCTAGAGATATGTGAAGACACTTTTCAGTCAAGCTACTCCCTTACAGACAGCTGTTCCACAAGCATGCAGTCTTTAAAGCACCTGACCATCATCCCACGGTTGACCTTGTACTCCAGCATTCACACCACTTAATTAGCAGAAGTAAGGTATTTAAACAGAGTGAGTACTGTATGAAAGTGCAAAGTACTTTGCTTCTTTGACAAAGGGATGCAAATCTGAGGTTCATTGAAGCTAGACTTTGTTTGAGGAACTGAGGGCAAACCGAGCCGGTCTCAATGTCAGGACTAGGTGGAACAGCTGGCCAGGGGTGGGTGGTTACACACTTCCTGGGTTGTGATCACTGCTCAGGCAATTCAGTGAGGGTCATTAACTCCAGGAGATTGAGACTCTTCTGCCCAGTCTACAGGAAAAACCTAAAAAGATAGTAAAACATGTCCATTTCCTTTCTAAACTGATGAATCATGCATAGTTGTCTGCTTGGTGGTCTCATTTCCTGTACATTTAGAAAAGCAAATTAGGACACAGATTAGGACTTGATTCATGCAATCAAGGGCCCACATTTCTATTTGTACCCCCCCCCTCCCTGTTTTCTATTTACTTATGATACTTGTGTGGTTTTATGCAAATAAAAAATAAATACATTACTTTTTTTCCTCTTTCTAAACAGACTTTTTGACCTAATTTGTGTAAATAAGCTCTCTGCCAAATGTTTTTACTCAAAAAGCAGTCCATGTTGAAATGTTCCACTTTCTGTCAAGATAACAACAGTCCCTGGGGTTGTTAACAACATAACAAAAGGATCCAACATCGCAGAACCGCTCTCCCCATCTAAACAGCTCTGTTCTGAATAGCTTTTCAGCGCCTGTTCCTTTAAATGATAAAGAGCTGCATACAGCTCACCACAGCCCAAAGGAAGCAGCAGAAACAAGCCAGGCGCATAATAGCTTTCAATTCAGCCATTTAACTTGGTTCGCTTCCATCTCTGCTCTCTCTTGCCGTTTTAGCTTCATCCACTCATTTATGCTTTAGGCAACTATCCACATAACCATAATCACTTAACAATCATATTTATAATTTATATAAATACATTTTAATGGTATGACTTCTAAACACATTTTCAATATTACATTAGAGGGGGTCCTCGGCTTACGACATTGATCCGTTCCTACATCGCGTCGTAAACCGATTTTCTGTGTAAGTCGAAACATACATACATACTGTACGTAAAAAACATACTGTATACATACAGAAGAGTCTGCCTTACGCTTGGGAGCCATAATGAAGGGCAAAAAGGTTCTGACAGTTATGATCAGGGCTGTCCTAATGTCTCTGCATTGTGGCTGCAGGTTTTCATTTCAAACAAAGCAGCAAGGAAAAGGATCAACTGTTTGAAAACAGACCAATTGCACGGTTCTCCCACATGTGGCGCTTTTCCTCTGCATGGCATGAACTCAAATCGACTCAGCACGGCTCGACACTTTTGGCAGCGGTAATGTTTTGTGCCGTTTACTGAACACTGCTCCGCTCCGCAGTCCTCACAGATTCCCCAGTCCTCAGAGCAGAGTTTCCTAGTCGCAGCGTTTAGTTTTCACTGGAGTTTTTCTTCGGCCACCTATCCTAGGAGCGTTTGAATAGCTGATATTATGAGTCGGGTAGAAACTAATATGACCACTGCTGTAATTTGAGAGATTTTCCAAGCCATGTGCTCGAGGTTTGCATTTTGTGGTACTGATAAGTCCCTCTGGTCAATCAGAGCTTTGCAAGGTTTAAACATCACATTTAGTGCCTGCTTGGCTCACTTCATACCAGGTTCCAGGGCCAGGTACTAGATTTGGTGAGCGGAAAAGCAAAAGAGCCGAGTCAAGTAGGTCCCATGCAGTGGAAAAGCGCCATTGTTTGGCATGAAACCTGCAGCCACATCATCTCTTTGCAGATAAGACTAAAGATCACAGCTGAAGAATCACTTCTCATTGCTTCTTTTTAAATGGAGAATTCTCCAAAAATAAAATGTGTATTGCAGATGATGGGCGGCACGATGGTGCAGCAGGTAGTGTCGCAGTCACACAGCTCCAGGGGCCTGGAGGTTGTGGGTTTGAATCCTGCCGCGTGGGTTTCCTCCGGGTGACTGTCTGTGAGGAGTGTGGTGTGTTCTCCCCGTGTCCGCGTGGGTTTCTTCCTGGTGACTGTCTGTCAGGAGTGTGGTGTGTTCTCCCTGTGTCTGCGTGGGTTTCCTCCGGGTGACTGTCTGTGAGGAGTGTGGTGTGTTCTCCCGGTGTCTGCGTGGGTTTCCTCCGGGTGACTGTCTGTGAGGAGTGTGGTGTGTTCTCCCTGTATCCGCATGGGTTTCCTCCGGGTGACTGTCTGTGAGGAGTGTGGTGTGTTCTCCCCGTGTCCGCGTGGGTTTCCTCCGGATGCTCCAGTTTCCTCCCACAGTCCAAAAACACACGTTGGTAGGTGGATCGGCAACTCAAAAGTGTCCATAGGTGTGAGTGAATGTGTGAGTGTTCCCCTGTGAAGGACTGGCGCCCCCCTCCACGGTGTATTCCCAATTGGCATAGTGGTGCAGCAGGTAGTGTCGCAGTCACACAGCTCCAAAGAGCCTGGAGGTTGTGGGTTCGAATCCTGCTCCGGGTGACTGTCTGTGAGGAATGTGGTGTGTTCTCCCTGTGTCCGCGTGGGTTTCCTCCGGGTGACTGTCTGTGAGGAGTGTGGTGTGTTCTCCCTGTATCCGCATGGGTTTCCTCCACAGTCCAAAAACACATGTTGGTAGGTGGATTGGCGACTCAAAAGTGTCCGTAGGTGTGAGTGAATGTGTGAGTGTGTGTGTTCCCCTGTGAAGGACTGGCGCCCCCTCCACGGTGTATTCCCGCCTTGCGGATAACCGGTTACAGACAATGAATGAATTAATGTATAGATGACCCATTGAAGTATAAAACCAAGCAATGCAAAGTTTGTAATATAATTATAAGTTTTTCATAGGAGCTTGAAAAAACCCACTTTCTATATAACGTAACATGAAGTTGGACAGTTTAATTCAAGTTAGCCTTAAACATACAAGAGCATATCGTTTATCACAATAACACGAGGATGCTGATAAAAGATCAGCATACGGCTAAATCCCACAATAATTTTTAAAGAGCACAATTAAGTAATTTACTTAATTTAATTTATTGACAAGAAACAATAATACCAAAAAGCATGATGAAGGGACAAGCGCATTATGCCAGCCTGAACAACATTATCAGGGGCATTGCAGACAGGCAGCCTGTGGCTCTACACAAACAACTGCTCCCGGGAGCAGATGAGTGTGTCTAGCTGGGCCTTTGTTCCAGACTACTCTGTTAGCCTCTCAAAGCACACAGGCACCAAGCACATCAATACAGCCGGCCTGCCCAACACACACACTTTCTCAACTCCTCCTCCTCAAGCTCAGACTCCCTCACGTCTCCCTGTGCATGCATGCGTGTGTGCTTGTGTGTGTGTAAAGCCTGCTGCTCCTACCCCCCTGAAAACACCCAAACCAATACCCAAGCTCTTAAGAGGCTGTGGGGTAACACTCTCACTGATTACACCCCTTCACCCTTCGCCACCCTCACACCACTCAGCTGTCTAAAGTAGAGGGAGAGCTACAATCCATAACGACACTCGACACCTCTCCATCTCAGTTAGTTCTGTCACTGTTCCTCAATTAATATATTGTTTTAAAAACCCACATGGATTAAAAATTTTGTTTTCGACTAAGTGTCAAAGATCAGGAACTTGTGAGAGGATGATGAGGTATGATGATAATATCAGAAATGTAATCACTATAATCAGGAAGAAACGAATGTTTAGGTAAAGTTGGGCCAAATTATTGCACCATATACATTTCACATCATTTTAGTGCTTGGTTACATGACTGCCCCCGATCACTTGGAAAGCAAATAAAATTAATACATTCTGTAGCCATCACATGTTCTAGTTTCTAGTGAAATGTGAGCTGTGAGGTTTCACTACAATGCGCCCTTTTTATATTTAAAAAAAAACTATATATTTATTTATTTCAGAACCAGAACAGAACACTGGTTTATCTTTGCAGCACAAAACCTGACAGCTACCTTGTAAACCCTAGAGAAACTGTAATCACAGCCAATTCCACCATCACTCAATCTCAAGTTTCACTCCAGATGCCCCAGACTCCAGCAGCAGAGCCCCTGAGAGGGTGCAGTGTGTTGGGAGGCTGCCCCACGCTGGAGACAGAGACAGGGAGCCATAGGGAGAGGCAACAATAGAGGCGGCTGAAACAAACCCCAAGGAGTATGTGCCCCACACATACACCCCCCCCCCCAAACCAACTCCCCATGTGAAACCATCTGATGCATGTACTGCTGCTCTAACCTGTCAATCATGCCTGGGGGAGGGGAGCACATTATTACAATGTAGCTGGATATGGCTGTTAGCAAGACTCAAGTGTTATAGGCGCTCAAAAAGGAGTGGGCAAGCGCTGTCACCTGCTGTTAAAAGATTCATTTCAGCTCACTTGTGGCTAAATCGAGTCATGTTTTTGTAGAAACGAAAGAAACACAGTCGTGTCTGTGGGGGTGTGTGGTGTTAGTGCCAGGCGCAAAAAAGGAATCTGGCGGCCGATGAATAACAAGAGGATAAAACAAACTTTGCTGCTGAAAAGAGCATTGTTGAAGATGTGTGGGAGTCCTTTCTGCTCTCCAGGCATCCTCAATGCCATTGCAGGCATGGGTTAAAAGGTAAAGATACGGGATGAAAGCGACCAAGGCTGATCCTTTTCAAGACACAGAGTTTGCTGTTGAAAACATGGCCTGCTGACCCATTACTTTTTATCCCCACTGCTATACAATAGAGACATGGGGTGATGCCAGCACTTCCTCCTTTCCATCAATGCAGAACGTCTACCCACGACCTCTTATGGCCTCGTTACCCGTCATCTTTCATCAGACAAGAAACTACCAAACACTAAAAGTGCCCAGTTAAATCTACAACCAATTGTAATAATTCAATATGTTTTTAAAAAATACACAGGTTTAAAAATGACTTCTTATTAACTCACAAAAACACAAGTTTTCTTAAACACTGCTTTACAGGTGCTGTTACAATCAGATCTCAAATTAACAGCTGGGCACATAATAGATGGACTCAGTGATGTATTCATTTCATTCTTAGGTTTAATCCTCAACCCATGTTGACATGTAATTAATGTCAAGGTCATGTAATTGATATCTCCAGGGTTTTACCATTGTCTGACTCCATTGGAATATATACTGTGACAAATTTCCATTGACATGCATTGTGTGTGATTCATTCATAAAAGGAACAGCACTAGCTACAGGTAGAGAGCCAGGAACTAATATGATCAAACACTACACAATCCCTTAAATAGCCTTGCTGATCATAACAGTAATGAACGCATCTGCTTGATTTACACAAAAAATGAGTCAGGACTTCATAACTGCCAAGACATGCATCAAGAAACTGACTCCTGAAATATACACAGCGGCTCCCAGACATCACATAAAGATGCTTTCAGGACTGGCATATAAAATGGCACTGTCTGCTTGTGATCACATCACTTCAGCCAAATATTAGCAGCAACTGGGAAAAGGATAACGCTTTCATGTTCATCCAGTAGATACAGTAATGTATCGCTGGCAGAGGGCTATTAATACAGTTTGATTAAAGACATTTTAACAGCTTAAAGTAGTGGTAAACACAGTTGTTCACCAAATGAATGTAGATGGCAATGAATTCATGGGTTGCTACCCCATGAATGTACACGGTAGTGAAAAAAAAGAAGCTCTTGGTAGGGAAAATCCTAGCTCAGGCTCACTTCCTCCTAAAAACCACATGAACCAGTTTCCACATGGCTAGCCTCGCTTAGTTATCAGCAGTCTATAGCAGTTCTGAACCACTGGACTTTCTCTGTTCTGCACATTTAAAATGTTTTCCCAGCTCTAAAACACTTTTGACTCTGTAAGGGACTGTTAAGTAGCTGATTAGTTGGATAAGGTGTACTGGACCAGTGACCTTAGCACAATAACCAAGAGCAGGATTAAGAACCACTGATGCATGATGACATAGAGAAGTAAAATCTAAAAAGAAATTCAAATATATTTAAAATAAATAAATGAATCCATTAACACATAACATGAACCACCTTCTGTATCCTATTGCTCAGGCTGATGAGAGTAACAATGAAAAGCAGGCCCTGATGTTTTAGAGCACCCAGTCAGAAGCACCTCCACCCTCGCAGTGGGGAGAAGCAAAGGGGCGGGGGGGGCGGGGGCTACCATCTGTGATTTAGTCATGGTGATGCCAGCAGGGAGAGAGCTGGAGCATCAGCAGTGGCTCGGTTTGCAAGAGGAGCATCATGAATAAAGGTCTATTCAGCACAGCAAACAGCACACACCCATCACTTGGCCTTGTATGTGTTGTAACTGCCCTGATTTGGACCAAAACAAATGTGCCAGCCAAAGGAGCACCACTTTAATAACCGTGAGGAAATCCTCACTCTCTCATGGAGCACAGGTTAGTAGAGGTGACTTAATGAAAAGTGGCTTCTTCACTGAATGTACTGAAGGAGGGTACGTTTGAACAAGTTATCTGGAAGAGATGCTTGATAAAAGATTTAAAAAGAACATGCTTGGTGGCTAATCCTATGTACTTTGGAAGAGAACCTGGGGACCTTTATGTGAGCTGAATTCTGTGTGCTAGCTGGGCGATATGGTCAAAAATTAGGGTGACCAGACATCCTCTTTTACCCGGACATGTCCTCTTTTTTAGACTTAAAAAAAATGTCCGGGCGGAATTTCACAAACGTCCGGGATGTTGTTTTTCTAGAGCTTACATAGAACTTTGAGAAGCGTTTTGTTCACAAACTAGTCCCGCCCTCCCCTACTCCGATTGGTTCGCTTGAGTGAGAAGGGGGCGTGGTGAAGTAGCCTAAAATCTTCTGATTAGACGGTCTAACTGTACAGCTACCGTTATTTGTCGAAAACCTTCTCTGTAAACATTTAATTGGTCAATCTGCACGTCAGTAGTTGTCACTACACTACCATGTGCTGAACTGTAAACAATAATAATAATAAATAATTTTGTGTGAGGAAAACCACGTCAGGCAACAAACAGTGTTTTCTTGCAATCATTAAAACATTTCCAGGGAATGCCAGGGAAGGTTTCTGTGCTTGTGTTCTGACAGGGGGTCACTGTACCAGACAAAAGCATTTGAAATAAACCTATTATTATAGTCCTTTTCACTTTTTCACGTTCATACGGTCTCCTACGTTCATATACTGTAACAGCATGTGTATAGACGCCTGATAGCATGCAGCTGGCTGTGCTAATCCAGCTAACTGGAATAAAAATGAAGGTTTATTGTGCTCTATTACCCAAAGCTTATCATCGTCATCGAGCAAAAATAAATCACAAAACAAAATCGATATTGTTTTATCGCCCAGCACCAGTGCTAGCCCTGTGCAATGTCACGGCTTTCAAATAATTAGCAAACGTAAAAAAAGAGTACAGCCGAATCTTTTTTTTAATTAAGGGGTTATACTATTTAGTACAATCATTTTTATTTTATAAATAAATGCACATACAGATGTTTCATGTCCTCAGAGCAGTGAAAGCAGGGAACTTATCACTACACAATACACAATACTATGCAGTAAAATACTATGCTCCGAGATCTGTGACAGGTGTTAATAACAGCATTCAGTTATTTGACACAGAATGACCCAATGGCTTTAATTAGAGTTTCTTCAATAGCATGTGTGATCATTAGACAAGCGCTAATTAGGAATATTTACGGGACTACAATTATCTGCTGATCCAGGTACGCAATTCCTTACTAACAAGAGACAATGAGCTACATCTAAACAAGTGAGGAAGCAATGTGGTGTTTCTTCACTTGTTAAGTCTCCTGGGACTAGCCTTCAAATTAGCTTGTCTCATCTGACAGCAGTCCATCTGTAACCAATGACATTTACTTAGCTGTTGCTGCTAACGACACCTGGGTAATCTATTAATTTAAAGAATTTATATTTATCAAATCAAAGGCACTTATTCTTAAATATTTTGAATGAAAGTAATGCTATATGACAAATATAATCCAATATACATTTAATCATTTATTTAAACCAGTGTCTATAATGTCTTCCTGGTAAGGCAAGGTAATATAAATTATTGGTTAATATTTTCTGCTTGTGATATAATCAGAGAGCATAATTAAAGGATAAAGCAAACACTTTTTTCACTTTCAACACATTGCAGCAGCCAAATGTTGAATCTGACAAACATAAACTGAACTTTATTACAGTTTAAAAATCTCTAAGGGAACGCTGAACTAATATCTGATCAGTTATGATCTCAAAGTAGATTTGAGAGCTCCTTTAAAATGTTAAACCTTTGTGACAGATTAGAGGGGAATCATGTCAGTCATAGATCAACAGCCTTGGTTTTGACATTTTTTTATTAATCTTAAATCTTCCTTTCAGAGTTTAACGTAAAGGTCAAAACAGGAAGACCACATACTCCCCACACAGCACCACACAGATAATGAAGACATATGGAAATGGTCATGCAAGAAAACCGAAAATGTCCCTTGTGCTCAGTAGACTGCCCCAGGCTGTATTTATGAGAGCTGGGTGGGTGGGAGTATCCTGGAGGATTTGGGGGTCTCTTAGCGCCTGGCGGTAGGAGGATTTCAGGGCTCGTTTCACAGCCACAGTGCCAGGAAATCATGCGTGCTCAGCTCAGACAAAGAGTGAGGAGATGGCCTGGGTGAGCAGGGCCTCTTCCTGCAGGGCTACTCTCTCTTCCAGACAGGGATGTGGTGAGCAACAGTGAAGTGTAACCAAGAGACAATGTGAAAGGAACCATTTTGTGAGCCTTGCCAAGTAAGAAAAAAAAATCTATTGTGAAGCAGCCGGAACCGAGCCTCTGAAGAAAAGGAGCCGACCAGCACAGGCACCCACCTTCAACCTGGATCAGCGAGTTTGTAATTTCCAGCTAGCGTGGTTTTAAGAGTGCACAAAGGCTGAGCTCTGAAGAGACGGTCTTAGACGGTGCAAGGATTGATTTACCTCCTCCTACGACAATTCATTTTGTTCAGCAAGCTTTAGATTCTTCTTGTCTGGAGAAATTCTTTCAGCGCATCACTTACTTTGACTTCAGAAACACCCACAAGTATGATGTGAAGCTAAACTCTACAGGTTCAGTGTACTCTCTAAGTTTACAGTAATGCCACTTTAATGTCTGCTTTACAAAGCTTTATAACATGACTGAGGATGGATAGCAAACTAGATTATTAAACTGCCAAATGCACATCAACTGACTCTGAAAGCAAGCCATTCTTCATTATCCTTGGAAAATAGGTAAAAGATGATTGCTCAACTAAACATTGATGGTCATTGAAAGACATCTTATTCTCACTAAATTAGAAACTGTCGATGCCATAGAAATGGATGCCTTCCATTTTTTTTTTCCTTAGAGCATAAACTGAGCACATTTTTTTTTTTCTCCCACGAAATCCAACTGAAGACTGAAGAAGCATTTCCTCATCACTTGATCACTGATTGAGACTTGATCAGTCAATCACCTTCCAGGCAAGGATTCTTCTCATGACAAAAGCACTGGATCCGCTTACAACCGGATTTGTGTGCTATTTAGTGAGGCCACCCGCTTTTTTCAGCCCTAGCCGTTTAGGAGGCACCCAAGGGCTAAAAACAAACACACACGGGATTCTGAAGCCAACTAAGCTGCTGCGTTAGCACGTAAGCTTTACCGTCAGGTGTGTTGTAGTCACCCTTGAGTGCGAGTTTGAAAGCGGGTTTTTCAGTACCACAAAAACATCATACTTCAAGATGTATTGGTGTTACAATGCCCATGACAACATTTAAACTGGGGGATATTGAAATGACCCATGATACACTTCATTATACCACCACCACAGCAACATGATTCCTGAAGGTAATGACTGTTCTTACACAACACACCATACCACATCAATGCAAAGGGGACGACTTCAATGCCCACCAAGTATTGAAATATCCTCTGTAGATCACCTCACAAAAGACAGATCTGAAGACATCAAGCTACACAGGAACAACAGCACAAATGCAACACTTCCCTTTCTGAATGTAACAATGATGAAATCGATCATGCAATAATGGAAACAATTTGACAAGTCACAGCTTTGCAGACAACGCCTTGAAAGAAGATTTGATATTTATTTATTTATTTATATATATTTAAAAGATTCTGACTGAGGTTCTGCTCATATCTTAAATTCCACATTTTTTGTTTGAGCAATTAATTTGTTTATCTGACTGCACTGGAAGTAAAACCCTGCTTTGTTTGATTATAGATAGTACAGTGGTATTTCCAAGGTAAAAGAACATACACCCTATTCCCCAACACCCTAAAGGAGCAGACAGTGTAATAAACTGGCTAAGCTGTCCATAATTAATTATTAAATAGGAACACTACTCACATTCTGTTGCCACAATAAAATTCCTGAAAATATATGTGGACAACACAGATCAATATGTAACACACCAGCTCATTCATGTTGCACAACTGAAAGTAGTGTGACAAGTGTAATGTCACAGAGCTTGTTTTAACTGGGCTACAGCGCTGAAAAGACGACAAAAAAAAAAAAAACAACAAACCTCAGTTTCATTTTCTTCAAATTGTTGTGCTCCATAATAAGCCAGACATGCCCATTGGTAACCTTAACTGAGTAAGTTTCCCTTCATCAACATAACAAAAAGATCACAATTGCTGCACAATCCAGGATTTTCCAACACTTACCTATCTCATCAGCACAGACACAAAAGACAAACAGCTCTACGGAGACTGGACTATTATGTCTGCTGACGTCAACGACTCTACACAATGACAAATGACCTGAACTTGATGTGTTAATCAAGAAACAGAGAAAGGATTCACAGCAGGGCCTGATTGTGGGGAAGGGAAATGTCCAGTGCTGCAGCTCGTGGTGCCATGACCTTGTACACATACACCTGGGATGGGAATGCAGAGCAGAACTATGCGGTCTGCTCCAGAGCTTTATGAGTGCCTGTGGTACCATAACTTGATTCATCATCAAACCATTTCTAAATGAGAATCCTCAAAGGAAAATTTATGCTGGAAAATCAGCTTAAAAGTCCAACTGAACAACTGCAGATTGCAGCTGATAAGTGCCCACTGCAGCGCTATTGCAGTACTGTGCCAACGAAATTAACCATTTGCTATTACTTTGCCATTGTATACAAAAAATTAACAATGTCTTAAATCTTCTTAATGCACTTCTCATGCACCAAGACTAACTTTGCTGTGCTTCTCAGTGCAATGTGTGTGTGGGGGGGTGAGGAATTCAACAGACTGGAACTTGGGCAGCATTTAGTTAGTTAAGTAAGTAAATAAATATATCCAATACAAAAATGGCACAGGTTTACCCAGTTTGTGTAATCTCCACGGAAATTAAATAGATATGAAAGTACAGTTGAACAGTAAAAGCTTAATCTATAGAAATGGGACTCCATGCAGTACATTTGGGTCTGGTGGGAGTTTTGGTATCAGACTTTATCATCCAGCTTCAGTACCTGATCTCACCAATACCAGATACATTATTCAGCTCTTCTGGGAAAGCTTTACACTAGAAATTGCAACAATGCTGTGATGACACCAGAATGTCTCCTTGGGTAAAATGCTAAACACAAGCTAAACAAAAGCAGAATGTCTAAAGGTGCAAACACACACACACACACACACACACACACACACACACACACACACACAGAGTATACATAAATGAAAATCACTGGAAGGGTGTTTGAAGACGGTTGACCAAAAGTACTTTAACTTGCACCATTACGACAACAAAGCAAGCAGCTATTGACCAACCCTTTCTGACCAACTTGGGAGGACAGAGGCAAGAGTGTGAACAAAGCCCAAGTCTATGGCCAGCATGCTGGCCATCTAACAATAAACCTCATCCTGAACTTGGCTTAACTCTTCACACCTTACACAAAGGGAGGGAAGTGGTTCAAGTCCTTTGTACAGGAGTAGGAATACAGCCCACAGACAGATTACACTACGTTATAAACCAGTATCATCACTTATGAACAAAGATCATAACAGAGCCTCAGCATTTACGTTCAAGGTGCAGGGATTATATGGTGTGGACATACAGATAAAAAGACTGTAAAAACCGGGCCAGGAAGAAAAACAAAACCTTTAAACATACACATAGATCAGGACTCACTATCCTTACAGCTGCACTGAGACGTATTAATAGCCCATTTCACTAGCTTTCTCTTCTATTTTTTTGCAAAAATAAAGTTGACAATAATCTCAGTTTAACGTGACCTGAAAAAGGTGTTTTTGAGACCACCAATTTTGAGACATTAAGAAAAGCTAAATATTAGTTATATATATAAACACCTGTTTGAGCCTACATTGCAGCCAACACCATTTACTGAAGTTATAAGGAGTGTTTTCAGCCTGGACTGAAACACTCTTGGGAAGAATATATATATATATATATATAAAAAGACGAAGTAATGATCAGGTCAAAATTTTAAAACTACATAAATCCTGCCAACTTCATAAGTGGACTTGGGAGAGAACAAGAAAAAGAACAATATTGCCTTTTAAAACATAGAAAGAACTACAAGATGCAAACGTAAATATGCAAATATTACAAAGATTAATAATAAATAAAGCCAAAGAAACAATTTAGAGCATTTCACCCAGGGAGCTGGGTTTACTGTAGCACAAACATCAACTATAAATAAATAAGTATAACAAAATAAAATAATTAATTCATAAAAAGTTTTTTTACAACCGTGAAAGTAAATTCATAAAAACACAAGAGGGAGTAAAAACATAAAAAAACAAAAATAACGAAGTGCTAACTGAACACGGTTGTTGTTGTCTAGTCAGTGGCAACGAGGCTGCAGTCGGCTCCCAGTTCTCCAGGATCTTATTCTAATTTCCCATTCCACCTTAAAATGGCGCAGCAGTTACATTGTGACGCTTCAGGCGCTATGAAGGAACTAATAGGGCATTTAAGGTGGAAATGGCAATTCGAATAAAAACGCGATCAAATAAGACTTGTTTGCTTGTTTCTTGATGGGTAAAATCAGCTTTGAGCAAAACAGACAAACGTAGATAAAACGCTTATTCACAAGACTGTAAAAAAATATATGTTTACCTCAATTTCAAAGTCTGGTAAGTTGAACGCCGTCCTAAAGAGAGAACAGAAATGTGCTATGGCGGGGACTTCCCACCAAGTCTGAATCTCCTCCACAGAAACTGTACATCCTTGGGACATTTTCACATTTGATATCGCTTTATCGCCGCTATCCACTTTCTGCTTTGATAGAAAACTCTTTCAGCTGAAGAGTAAACTTGCTTTCGTTGCCATTGCGCCACTACTACAATCTGTTCCAGTCTCACAAGAGGAGAACAGATGGGGCGGGTGATACCATCTTCACAAGGAGCTAGGGGTGCACTCGAACCAAAACAAACAATATCGCGTCAGAAAGCAGACTTTTTGCAACACGGAATTAAATATATACTTGGTTTATTTTGACTTTAGTTAGGTTTGAGTGACAATTTTATACACACAATAGAATTATACACCATTATCGGTGGTTTGTTGCCAAATATGCCTCCTACATTAGGAATGGCATGTTCCCATTTAAAGGGAATGCACGACACGCACGTTTGAATTTTCGTTGTTGTGATTGGTGAAGTCTTACGGTACGAGTTCAGCACTGTTAGCCCTCACTCACTCTGTTAGACTAGCTATAACATGTACAGGACATGTATTAATAATAAAGACTATGATTATCCCAAATATTCCGTTTAATTACTTTATTTCATTTAATTTATTTAATTCACAGGTACTATAATCCCATGTGTAGTTTACTAATTTAAACAGAAAACAAAGTTGATCAAGAAAACAGAAACCGGACCAACTACATATTCAGTATTTAGTGATACCAGTCTCTGACCTTATGACAACACCTATCCATACATTTCGTGAGACTTTCAGTCTTCAGCATATATATTCACTGTGAGGAGGTGGGTGCATTTTCTGAGTCCCAAACACAAGCAGTTCAATTGTACTGAGGACTGTGCTTTGGGTGGAAGACTTGTTTTACTCCTGTTTTTATTTTCCTCTTCCTACAAGCATATTTTCTTATATCTCATCTTCACCTACTCACTGTAGTGTTTATGCTAAAAGACAAGTCATGAGTCAAATCTATTGCTGAGAAATACTGCTTTCAAAGTACAGGGACGCATATTCAGACAGCCAATGTTTCTGACGTCATAAACCTAAGGAAACAACACCGTCAATTTTTAAAAAATCCCATAATGCTGCCTTTAAAACATAATTTCTAAATCTTTTAATTTGATGCACAGAGGTGAGTTTTTAGGGGTTTAACTGATGACTGGACGGGGGCACTTGAGTTGAACTTAAGCCCAAAATAGGTGTTGTTTAGTAAGAATGTGCCTCAGTCCTTTCCCTATTGGACACATCTGAATTGAGGCTTAGGTTGTCTAGTTAATCTGAAAAATCATGCTTTGTGGAATACTCCCCAGTTGTGCAATCTGGAAAAGAAACTGAAGGAAAAATAGTGAATATGACAACATTATGATTTAATGTCATGTAGCGCCACCTCGCGGCATCTATGCGCAAATACGTGCAGCGTGAGTAATCTGTGAAAACCAAACCTTAGCTGTAATTATTTTATATATCTTCTGTCATATCATTCATTCATTCCTTCATTCATTAATTAACCTTTTTTATTCAAGATGAGTCTGAACCCTACCCAGAATCAAGTGGGTGCAAGGCAGGAAGACACACAGGACCAAGGCATCACACACTCACCCAGTCACTCACCCCTGCGGACAGGTTCACACAGCAAACTCACCTACCAACATGTGTTTTGGATTGTGAGAGGACACCAAAGCACCCAGAGGAAACAGACAGTGCGAGAACACGTCAAACTCCTTACTGCGCCCTGAGGTGAGGATCAAACCCAGGACCTTGGAGCTCTGAGGCAGAGACACCAGACAGGGATGATATTCATGTAGAGTGTACTCGAATTCTTTGGATGTTTTATCCATTGATAAACATGCTTTAAGTCATTCCATAAAAATGTTATCACATTCATAATTGTTTAAAAGACAAATACACATTATCAGACTGAAGATCTTTGTGTGGAGAAAGACACTGAGAAGAATTCCAACCAGAGTACTGTAAGCACAAAGATAAAATAGGACTGGGTCTACTTTTTCAATGCAGTGTTGTCACTTGTGTTCAGTAATGGGCTCATGAACACAGGTGTAAAATGTAAAAATCCTACAGAAATCTACAAACAGCCTCCAGTTAAATGTCCCTTTCTAAATCCGAACAAGGGTTCTGCTGTTGTTACAGTTCACATGAACTTTTTATTACTGAAAAGAACCGTGTTTTCCAAAACTAAATGCAGCACTGTGATTAAGGCTTGCTGATATAAGATGGTACACCAATTTGACTGTGACATTAATGTTTGTCCTGTGTGTTTGAGTGAGTGTGGCTCCTTATTGAGCTGTGGTCCCTGGGGGTCCAAGTCAGTCTCTGCTGTAATGTTGCTAGGAGACCGTGTTTCATGGTAACATCCTTCTCTCTCTCTCTTTCTCCTGTCAATGTTTACGACAAGCTGCAAAAAAAACCCATCAGCTCCAGGGGTGGGGGTTACTGCCTCACAGGTCGGTTTTCCCAGTAAGGCAGAACACAGAAAATACACTTCTGGTAAAAATAACACACACTACCTTTTTGAAACCTGATATTTCTCGGACTGGTATAAATGTATATTTCTATTCCGATAAGAAAAATACACATAAAGGCTTTGTACACAAGATAGTCATTAATACTGACTCTCTACATGTTTACGTCGTTTCCCTTTAAATAAACCTGCTTAGACTTTAATATGCGAAGTCACAACAAAGCAGCAAAGAAAGTAATCCGATCTGTTTTAAAGCAAGAGCTTTAAAAAGCACAGAGCCTAAAGTTACAGGCACCTTTCTGAATTAAAGAATGTTAATTGGCAGTTTATCTGCCTTTGCCTGCAGTAACAGATTCTACTTATGTGGTTAGTATTTTCAAACATTGTTGTGAGAATATGATGGCTTTTGACACAAGAGCACACAGGTACAGATAACAAACTTATTTCTGCATCACAAATTCCCACATATATTGAATGGAACTCTATCACTGCAGATAACACTGCTGCTCTGAATGCCCTGTGCACGCCCCTTATTCCCTACATTACTCACTATACAGTGAATTCAGGAGGTTAATGATTGATGTACGAAGCTAACTTTGGATTTTACCAAACAAAGCAGTGAATTATGAGTATCCTGTGTCTGCTAGGGTACATCAGTTGTGCTAGGTTTGTGTACACCACTATAAAATGGCAACAATAAATAAATAAATAAATAAAGTAATGCATTATATAGTAAACAGGGCAGTTTTGGACATAGCATATGTCTTGGTCCCTGTCTATACCCTCCGTCAGTTCCTATATTGCCTCATTCTGTAGTCCGCCCATATTTGGAACCCACGTGTAAGCCAGTTCATCTACAGGGGGAAATGATTTGGAGTTTTGAAAAAAGAAAGAAAGAAAGAAAAAAGAAAGAAAGTAAGAAAAAACACTTTCATTGTGCCCTGAGGTAAATAAAAATGTTCAGAGCCTTGTATGTTTTGTCCCATGCATATATTTCTCCTATGGGGTACCTGATCCTTTGAATTCTGAGATTCTGTGATCATTAATAAATTATAATATTTTTGCTTCATGTAGATTAGTGATGTTGCACGGCATGCCCCTGGGGCAGACAATAGCAAACACATGTCAACCTGTGTAGATGAGTTAAATAACCCTGTAAAATCATTCATTCATTATCTATAACCACTTATCCAGTTCAGGGTCGCGGTGGGTCCAGAGCCTACCTGGAATCATTGGGTGCAAGGTGGGAATACACCCTGGAGGGGGCGCAACACAGACACACACACAGGTAGGGTCTATTGTGTTTCAGTGAGTATCAGATGATGAACAGATAACTGCTTTGTAACCTACATCACGACAAGGAAAACCTGTTTCTTTTTCTGATTTATTTATTTATTTAATGTGCCCTCATTCTGTGCACAGAAATGCACTATGGTAATAAAATGTAAAATGCTTCCAGTCTAATGATGTCAGTTCAGTCAATTCAGTCAAGCAGCTTTAGCTCACATGTAGCAATATTATTATTATAATAAGCAAGAAGAATTTATTGGTCACTGAATTTATGAGCTTTTAAACTAGCAGTTATTAAACCTATGATCAAGAAACCAAATCTTGATGCTAGTACACTGTCTAATTACAGGCCTATTTCTAATTTGCCATTTCTGTCTAAGATCTTAGAAAAAGCTGTGGCCCAACAACTTAGTTCATATCTACATAAGAATCATATATATGAAAAATTCCAATCTGGATTCAGGCAACATCATAGTACAGAGACAGCTCTAGTCAAGATAACAAATGATCTTCTTCTTGCCTCTGATCAAGGCCACGTATCCCTGTTGGTGCTTCTTGACCTAAGCGCAGCCTTCGATACAATAGACCACAATATTCTCATAGAAAGGTTAGAAAACATGGTTGGAATCACAGGGACAGCCCTATTATGGTTCAAATCTTACTTAATGGAACGTTATCAATTCGTAAAAGTAAACAATCTAAATTCAAATTATTCTAAAGTAAGATTTGGAATTCCACAAGGCTCTATTTTAGGACCATTATTATTTACATTATACATGTTACCGCTAGGCACAGTTATAAGAAACCGTGACATTAACTTTCACTGTTACGCAGACGACACACAATTGTATATTTCAGCCAAGCCCGATGACAAACACAGATTAAAGAAAATAGAGGACTGTGTAAAAGACGTGAAATGCTGGATGTTGCGTAACTTCCTCCTTCTAAACAGCAACAAAACAGAGGTCCTGCTTTTGGGTCCAAAAGTGACAAGAAATAAATTATCAGACTTAATTTTAAATCTAGCTAACTTTCCAGTTAAACCTGGTTCAGCAGCAAAAAATCTTGGTGTCATAATTGACCCGGATTTATCATTTGATCAACACATAGGTAGTATCACTAGGACAGCTTTTTTACATCTTCGCAATATTGCTAAGATTAGAAATGCCTTATCCCTCCAGGACGCAGAAACATTAGTACATGCCTTTATTACTTCAAGGCTTGACTACTGTAACGCACTACTGTCAGGATGCACCAGCAGCAATTTAAGAAAACTTCAACTAGTTCAAAATGCTGCAGCTAGGGTCCTCACTAAAACTAGAAAATTTGAACATATCAGCCCAGTTTTATCATCACTTCATTGGCTGCCTGTTAAATTCCGCATTGACTACAAAATTTTGTTATTAACATATAAAGCTCTACATGGGTTTGCTCCTGAATATCTTCAAGATACAATTTCCTATTATGAGCCCCCACGTTCACTCAGATCACAGAATACTGGATTTTTAAATGTTCCCAGAATTCAGAAGGCCTCAGCTGGGGGAAGAGCCTTTTCTTATAAAGCCCCCCAACTCTGGAATGATCTTCCAGAAAATGTTCGGGACTCAGACACAGTCGCAATCTTCAAATGTAGGCTAAAAACTCATTTGTTTAGTTTATCATTTGGTAGCTAATGCTCCCCCATAGATAAAGGCGGCAGATCCAGGGGGTCCATGGACACAGGGAATTATAGTATACTGAGACGCTGGTGCTGTCGTCCCGCCGCTTCTCGCGATCACTCAGGTTTGTTGACGGTGGAGCGGAGGGATGCCAGTGTTTCAGGATGCTCCCGTGTCTGTGTGTCCTCCTGGTTCTCTCCTTTTAGTTAATGCTGTCATAGTCAGATCTGCCGAAGTCATTAGCCACACTCTGGAAATTTTCATATTTTCTACTTTACAAACACAAAACAGTTCAAAACTAATTCCATCCCTTTACATCTTTCCGAGTAAACGACTGCCCACCTGTCTGATGGATGACTGTCGAGATCCTCCTCCACGCTTCAGACCAGCTGCCCACGCTCCAGCAACCACCAAGTGCCTTGAAGCTGTCCCTACACTGAAGTTCTCACGGACTACTAACTATCATCACCAGTAGATTGAGCAGAGGAGGATGGGTCACCCCTTGTGAGCCTTGGTTCCTCCCAAGGTTTCTTCCTCAGCTGGGGGAGTTTTTCCTTGCCACTGTCGCCCCTGGCTTGCTCACTTGAGGGTTTTACATTTGTCTTTACATTTCATGTCAAATCTTGTCTTACTGGAATTCTGTGAAGCTGCTTTGTGACAACATCAGTTGTGAAAAGCGCTATATAAATAAATTTGATTTGATTTGATTTGATGAGTGCTATAACCCCTTTTTCAGCTCAGGGCCGCGGTGGGTCCGGAGCCTCCCCGGAATCATTGGGCACAAGGCGGGAACACACCTTGAAGGGGGCACCAGTCCTTCACAGGGCGACACAAACTCACTCACACACATATGGACACTTTAGAGTCGCCAATCCACCTACAAACTTGTGTTTTTGGACAATAGGAGGAAACCAGAGCACCCGGAGGAAACCAACACAGACACAGGGAGAACACACCACACTCCTCACCAACAGTCACCCGGAGGACACCCACACAGACACAGAGAGAACACACCACACTCCTCACAGACAGTCACCCGAAGGAAACCCACGCAGACACAAGGAGAACACACCACACTCCTCACAGACAGTCACCCGAAGGAAACCCACGCAGACACAGGGAGAACACACCACACTCCTCGCAGACAGTCACCTGGAGCGGGACTTGAGTCCACAACCCCCAGGTTTTGTGACCGCGAAACTACCTGCTGCGCCACCGTGCATTGTGATTTTGAATGTCATTCACTCAAAAACTATACAGTAAAATCACTTCATATTTCATAGGTACATAGTGTGGTAGACTCTGAACTGATATCTGTTGGTTGTGTGGACTACTTATTAGAAATGACCATATTATAAAACAGTGAACTTGACTCGTGTTCAAAAACAATGGACAATTATGGGACTTTTGAATATCATTTACAGAAAAAACTACAGTAAAATCACTTCATATTTAATAGGTACATAGTATGGTAAATACTGAACTGATATCTGTTGGTTTTATGGGCTACTTATTAGAAATGACCATATTATAAAGCTTGACAACTTGACACATGTTCAAAACAATGGACAATTATGGGATTTTTTAATGTCATTTACTCAAAAACTATACAGTAAAATCACTTCATATTTAATAGGTACATAGTGTTTTACACTCTGAACTGATATCTGTTCGTTGTGTGGACTACTTATTAGAAATGACTATATTATAAAACAGTGAATTTGAATCATTAAAAACTATGGACAATTATAGGGATTTTGAATATCATTTACTTAAAAACTATACAGTAAAATCACTTCATATTTTATAGGTACATAGTATGGTACACACTGAACTGATATCTGTTGATTGTTTGGACTACTTATTCAAAATAACCATTTTATAAAGCAGTAAACTTGAGTTAACATTAAAAACAATGGACAATTATAGGGATTTTGAATGTCATTTACATAAAAACTATACAGTAAAATCACTTCATACTTCATAGATACATAGTGTAGTAAACCCTGAACTGATATCTGTTGATTGTTTGGATTGCTAACTAGAAATGACCAATATATAAACCGGTTAAATGCTGTTACTTTCTTTAAAATGAAGGGCATAAGCTCAGGTCTTCACGCGCATTGAGTATTACCGGTTTGTCACTAGTATACGCGCGCCTAAATCTGACGTGCGGCTAGTTTAACCGTGTTTTCTCAAACGGCGGCTGGCTTAACCGCAGTGTCACAATGTTGTCTACATTCATGAAACGTTAACAACGCTGCCAAAATGTGGTACACTGACAACACTGCGACCCCCAACCTACCTTTTGTAATGTGTAATGTGGTACCGATTATTTTGCTCTTTGTTTAATGGTCTGAATCCCACAAAGCCAGTTTTCTAAGGAGTTAGCCTACATTCAGGGTGACCAGACGTCCTCTTCTACAGGGACATGTCCTTTTTTTAGACTTAAAAAAATGTCCGGGCGGAATTTCACAAACGTCCGGGATGTTGTTTTTCTAGAGCTTACACAGAACTTCGAGAAGCGTTTCGTTCACAAACTAGTCCCGCCCTCCCCTACTCCGATTGATTCGCTTGAGTGAGAAGGGGGCGTGGTGAAGTAGCCTAAAATCTTCTCATTGTACGGTCTGACTGTAGAGCTACAGTTATTGGTCGATAACAATCTCTGTAAACATTTAATTGCTCAGTTTGCTCGTCAGTAGTCCTTGTTTACGTCAGGCAAAGCTCATGTACCTACCCTCATCATGAATTAAAAAAGAAATTCCCATGTTTCGTGTAGCAAATAAAGGTGTAAAAGACATAAAAGCACACATAGGTTCAGCTAAGCATACAACGGCAGCGAGGGGCGAGAGCTCATCACCCCCCCCCCCCCCATTAAACGATGTGGGCACCCAAACTCAAACATAATGGCAGGAGAGATGTTTTATTTATTGTTTACAGGCGTAATGACTGTGTGTATGCACGTGCTATATCGGGCTGTGTTGCATTCTGCAATTTCTGCCACTGAATCATAGATAAAGCTTTTGAATCTGAACCTGTACGTTTTCACAGCGACATCAGTGGGTTGCCAGGTCTGCGTGGTCTAGTGTGACGCTAGTGCGGATTCTCTGTTAACTATTTCGTCACTTTCTGTCGGTGTTATGACGTAGTCCGTTCCGAGTGACACACTGCGATCTGAAACACAGAGAGGTTTCAGTCGTGAAAACACACAGAAACTGCTCTCAGCTCCTAACTGGCCAGGTTTTTTATCGCTCTTCACGTGGTAAGTGTGCCGCAGAGTGTCTCCATTTGAGAATGAGTACATGTTACTCAAATTATATCTCAAGGTATATTATTAGATTTTTTGCTAAAATAAATAAATAAATAAAGAATATTAAAAGTATTAATATTTTCTTTTTACTGATATAAATTAGTTTCACACAAGATTAATGGGGTCTCTAACCTGTCTTTGAAAGAGCATCAGATGTGACACAAATGATCCATTGATTGTGTAGTTTCATGAGGTACATAATCAATAAACATAATTCTGGGAGCCTATGGGGCAGTAATGCATGGATGTGCTGCTCTGTGAATGTGGTGTTTAAATTTTGTTTGGGGTCTGATCAATTCTGATAAACTCCAAGCACTTCAATTCCTCACTCCCAGGAATGCAATTTTTATGTATTAGTTTTATAGTAGTTACTGAATAATATACATTAGTTACTGCTTAGAAAGTCTTAAAATTAGGCCAATAGTGTGGACTCTTAATTGAACCTGAACCATGTCTATTGTTTTTTAGATGTTTAGCTGTATTCAAATAGGCACATATCACTTCTGTAGCTGAACATGTTTAAATTAGCATATACTGCTGATACTCAACAGTGCCTTTAGTATGGGAGCATACGATGTAGCCTATTGTGCTATAGTCACATGTACATATGGTCTTTGTATTTCTCGTGATATATATACACATATTCTTATTTTGTGATAATTCCTATTGTAACATTCCGTTGTAAATTGGATATAGCCCCTTCAGGATTCTGAGATCAAGATGTGATTCAATTTCATACATTCATTCATTCATTATCTGTAACCCTTATCCAGTTCAGGGTCGCAGTGGGTCCGGAGCCTACCCAGAATCACAGAGCGCAAGGCGGGATATGCATTAATTTTCAGTATTTTAAACGATATTCAAGGGCAATTGCTCTGATTTTTCAGTCTCTCTGCATTATTCAGTCCTTGTAAATCACTATCATTCACGGATAGAATATAGATCTGAAAAAAAGTGCATTATTGTAACTTTTTACTGGTGTTAATAGGAACTAGACATAATAAGTGCTGTTTTACTTATTGATTATCCAGAACAACAAGTGACCCTTCTTTGGTAATCGTAAAATAATGGTGAACCTGAAAATGTAGTCTATGTAGTGATCTACATATGCATTTTACAAATGTAGTTTATGCCAAAACTATTTTTAAACCATTAGACAACTATTTTCTGTAATAACCTTTTGTAATTTGTCTGGCTCCAATTACTACTGCTGTGAACACATAGGAAACATGTCACATCAAAGCACTCTGAATGACAGATTACATATTAATAGTTCCATTATACAGAACTCATGAAAAATCATTGTAATTGTTCTTTAATTGTTTTGTATGCATGTGCTTCATGCACACATTTCTCTGGATTGCTGTTGTAGAGCTGTGTGAATCAGTAAATTGTTTGTGTGTGTGTCTTGTTGGGTTAGTGTAAAGCTGGGTGTTCCTGCCTGTGTCACTGGGAGTCACCCGAAGAGGGAGGGACTTGGTGCAGGGATACAATACTGGTGTTTGTGTAACAGCCCCTGTGTCACGGCCGGCCCTCTCTTCCACTTGGTTACGGTTGCTGCACACATTGTCGGAGAGCAGAAAAGGGAAAGTGGACAGTCCTCTGGACGCACAGATATCGGTAAGGACAGAGAAATTTGCCTCCAAAATCATAGCACTGGTTAAATACTTTGTTCTGAGTTGAAGAGTGTGGTGAGGTTAGTTGTGGGAAGTTTGGGTGACGGGTGGTGAGGGGTGCAGGAGGGGTAGTGGTGTGTGATTTGGCACCAGATGAGTGTGAAAGGAGGGTGGCTGAAAGAAAAGTTGCACAGTGAAAGGCATGCTTAGAATGCACCCAGGCTCCACAAAAGACAGACGGAGTGGAAGAGAGAGGGACAGGAGGATGTGATTGTGGCAGGGGAACGAGAGAGAGAGGGTAATATCCCGAGCTGGAGTGAGTATACAGCAAAGATGACTCTTATTTACATTTGATTTGAGGAAGTGTGGCTGTAATTATAGCTTTACAGAGGCAAAAATAGACCACCGGAAGAAAGTAGGTGGAGAGATTAAGAGTGAGATTAACTAGTGAGTTTAGGATCACAAAGGAAAGCTATAATACAAAATGAACAGAAGGAACGATGTGTGGTTAGGATTTAAACGGACACAGTTGCGGTTTGAAGATTGCATTTCACATGAAGTTGTCTTATTATATGAAGTTAAATACCTGTTATGGAGGGTAGACAAATAGTTTTTCCAATTACCAGGATCTAACCAATGCATTTGTTGATGGTTCATGTGAAGGCTCAGGAATCAGATGCTGTAAACCCCTTGTCTGGAGCTGGCCCCTCTTTGCTAATTCAGAAGGTCATAACCCCTTCAGCTGTAAGCTTAGACTGAATTTCAAGGTGAGGATATTCTATTTGGTCAGCTCGCTAAGGGTCAAATTTATACTACTTCTGAGAATATTCCAGGGACTATACATTTATTTCTTTCATTGTTTCTATCACTTTTAAAATACATTTTATATTTACATGTTTACGTGATCAAAGTTTCTTCATGACGCTCTTGCAGAGAAGCTCCTTGTGTGGTGGGAAAATGTTTCCTTATTCTAAGGCTGATCTTCCTTTAAGTGATACAAAGAAAATACCGGGTTCCCAATGTCATTTTCTGAAGGTTTTGAACACTGGCGGGAGTCAAGGATAAAGCTTGTGTGTGTAAATAGCACGTCATTGTCACCTCACACAGGTGGGCCAGTCAGGCCCTGGCAGGTTGGGCCTCACACCTACAGCTTAGGACTGAAGACCAGTGTAAGGAAGGCATCAGACTTGGTGAAACAGACGGCCCGTGTGGTACTGTGCAGGATGCAAGAGAAGAAAATGAGGTACAATTTTTTGTGGCTTGTTATTTTGTGTAAATCTACGAGTGTGTAGTTTTTTGTGTAAATCAACAACAAATGGCTGCTTAAACGTCAAAGTCCAGCAGTCACAGAATGACATCCTATGAACTCCATAAGCCTTTGACATGTTCCTGCATGTTGGTTTGAGTGTGCTCCTGAATCTTTGCGTGTGTGTGTTTGTGCGTGTGTGTGTGTGTTTTCTGCCATTTTCAGCCTCGTTGCTAAGCTGATTAATGGGGGCGTGGCAGGGATAGTGGGCGTCACCTGCGTGTTCCCCATTGATCTGGCCAAGACCCGCCTCCAGAATCAGCAGGGGGTTGGCGTCTATAAAGGGATGTGAGTACGCCTTTTATAAATCTTTCCCCTTTATCTGCACTGGGCTGTAATTTGATAAGAATTGTTGGAAAAGCTTTGAAATCCTACAGGTGCAATATTACACTGCAATTACTAGTGCTGAATTAAACCCTTAAACCTCAGGGGCCCACTTAAACATACATGAATATACAGATTAGTTTAAGAGACCTTGCTTAATAATTAACAGTATTCAGTAACAGGGACATTCCAGTGATTTATGTACATAATTTAATCACTGAGATGTAAAGAAATTTATTCAGAAAGGTTTGATATGAAATGCTCCCTTGTAGTGACTTACTAACTCAGATGAATTTACAATGCTAATGATTGGAAGCCAGGGTTGCAGTGTCTAAGATGCAAATGCTTTGGTCTGAACAAATAAAACATTAAAATTACCTCCTTGTTTCTGCACTCACTCTTCATTTAATCAAATCATCTTACCTTATGGTTGCACTCTGTATTTGAACACTTACACACTTTAGTTCATGTGCAGCTTTGTTGGGACCACCACAGAGCAGGTATTATTTAGTTGGTGGATCATGCTCAGTGCAGCAGTGACACTGACGCGTTGGTGTTGTGTTGGTTTGTGCTGTAAGAACAGACACAGCTCCGCCCAAATCATACCTGCTCTGTGGAGGTCCTGTTGGTCCTGACCATTGATGAACAGAGTGAATAGGACTAACAAAGTATTCACTGGGATGGCTGCTCGCTGTTTTGTGTGTGTGTGTATGGGTGTGTGTATGTGGGTGTGGGTGTGTGTGTGTGTGTGTGTGTGTGTGTGTGTGTGTGTGTGAGTGTTCACTGCCACAGATGGGTTAAATGCAGAGACACAAATATTTTGTACACTATGCAATGGGAATAAAAAAAAGCATGTAAAAAAATTGGACTACGCTTATTAATTATAGAACTACAACATGTATTTATATGGAAAGCAGAGCTGATGGAATAGGCAGTGAGTGTAGAAAGAAGATAGTCATTTTAATATAGTTATTGATGGGTGTTTAAATATTAGATTTACTAATTATAACCTACAGTGAACATATATCCATTTTCTGAGTTTTTATATATAATATTAATAATATGGGTGGCACAGTGGTGCAGCATGTAGTGTCGCTGTCACACAGCTTCAGGCTAGGCTAGGCTCTGCGACCCTCAATTGAATATGCAGTTAATATTAGAATAGTGAAAAAAATACAGTTTAGCTCTATAATAGCTCCTCTCTGCCATGAATGTATTTCAGTAGATATATATATAAATATACAATATGTGTTTTGGTCTGTGGCAAGGTCGGTGACATCATGCAATGCATTTCTACTATTACACACAGTATTATTAATGTATAAATTTGATCCATGTAAAAGTACAGAAAAGAATGCTGAGAAAAATATCAACTCTAGCAACAAAGAGGGCGTTTCCCCAAAGAACAGAGGGTGGTTCATGTGGGATACATTAAGCCTTGTTTGTATCCTGGCTGGGCAGAGAGTTGCTCTGGTGAACTTTATTACCATGTGATTGTTATGACTCAGACAGACATGCAAAACCTCCTAAACCACGTGTTTCCACCATCTGTGGCAAGCATGCATACCAAACTTAGCCCCTGTCTGTGTTTTTATTTGGTCCTTTTGCACAAATTGCACAGTCACCCAAGTGCTACCCTGCTGTGGGGTGACACTGAAAGAGAGAGAGTTGTAGCGGAGTGGTCATCCTTTGGCATTTTCTGCCTACTTTTTTTAAACTTACATAAGAATCCAAGTGAATACCTCAGTAAGTGGAGAGGAAAAGGCCCACTGCCATGTTTGAGGCACTCTTCCCAGCAACATGTGGCCTTCTAGGATTTCTCAGTGAAAGCCAGTTAAAAGGGAAGTTTTTCATGCAGTGAATCACGGGGAGCTCTGAGTCATTGCTCCATTTTTGTACCTCAATTACTATTGTTTTAGAAGTTTTTCAGGTCTTTTTTATCCCATTATTGATGGATAGAGGAGCCTGTGTCTGCTGAGGTTTCATGAGAAAATAAATTTAGCATTGAACCTTTGTGTGGTTAAAAGGTGTGTGAGCTTTAAGGAGCCTTTTTTTGTGGAAAGTGTCAGTACACCTCTGAATACTTGTTGCTCTGCTCTTTTAGCTTATCTCTAAATATACACCAGACTTTATATATTGCCAGACTTTGTGCAAGAGGCACATTTTAAAATACCTGCTGTTGAGTAGCTGACATGTAAAAAATGTGTTTAGAGTAGTCAGATGGGGAATGGCTCATTTTAGAGAAACTTACATATTCAAAGGAATGTTAATGGGAACCTGGTATTGTTTTGTTTATCATACAAATATAGCAATTTTATTTATTATTTATATATTTTATTACTTCTGAAAACAATCAGTGAACCTGCCCCAGAATCACATTCTTTTATATAATGTTGCTATTGGTAAAAAAAATATATATTAAATTCGAATTTGGGCATTGTTTTGTCTTACATTTGTAGTTGGTGCATGTTAATGCTTGCACTGTGCAGTAGTAAATAAAATAATAAATTAACCCCTCACAAAAAGGAGAGTGAACTGGATGAGTTACTCATAAATTATAGAAGGTAGACATGGAAGTCAGGGCCTGCTAATGGGTCCTGGTCAACTACTAGTATTTAAATTATCATAGTATTTATAAGAAGAATAAAAAATTCCATTTATTTAGCATGCATTTTATTTCCTTGAAAACCACAATGTGCTATAATGGTAATTCATATCATGCTCAGGTTCATCTTGTTCAATACAATGTCATTATTCTGTGCTTCAAACATAAGCTGCGGTTTCATCACTGTTATGAAATATATGTTCTGTGCCTTAATTCTGTTGGCTGACTGTTTTTCTTTGTTGAAGGCTGGACTGTTTAACCAAGACGGTTAGATCAGAGGGCTACTTTGGCATGTATCGAGGTATGGCATAGTCCCACTAGTGCCTGCTCATGTCATAACCCATTTATATATAAATGAATTCCAATGCTTTAACTTTGTTAAACATGAATACAAATTTGTCTTAAATATTCAAAGCCTAGTTTTACATGGTTATTGAAGTGCCTTCTTGTATTCTCTGCTCCGTCACTCTCTGTGTCCCAGGTGCTGCAGTGAATCTCACCCTTGTAACTCCAGAGAAAGCTATCAAACTCGCAGCCAATGATGTCTTCAGACAGAAGCTCTCTAAAGACGGGTACCTATTTTCTCATCCAGATTGTACAAATAAATGAACCTAAGTGCAGCATGGTAGCACTCATTGTCTGTGAGGACTTCCTCCCTGATGCTCTGGTTTCCATGCTGGTAAATTGGTTGTATAGGCAAAAACAATTCACAGGGGTGAGTGTGTGATTGCCCTCTCCAGGGAGTGTTTCTGTGTCCAATGACTCTAGATAGGGTTTGGACCATTGTGACCGTGGATGTAGTGGGAACCTCAAGAAACTGTTTATTAAAAAAAAAGTTTATTATGTAATTAAAATTTGTATTAGTCAGTGTGGTGCAGCCTTGGCCTAACTGTTAGAAAAGGGGGCTTGGAGGGAAGGAGCAATCCCTCAGTCCACAGCTAAAGCATCTTAAGCAAGGCACTGGGGATGGCTGACCACCGCTCCAAGTATGCTCAATGCTCTTAGTTCACTAGTGTGTGTGTGTGTGTGTGTTCAGTGTAATGGAAGGGTTAAATGCAAATGTGAAATTTCGTTGTACATTGTATATTGAAAATAAAGCACGTTTATCATATTTGACTTATTATATTTAATGGGTTAATTCCTTGATTGTTATAGTGATTCTTACCACCTCCTCTTCTGATATTTCTGACCTAAAGGAAAGTGCCCCTGTGGGGTGAGATCCTTGCAGGCTCTGGGGCAGGAACCTGTCAGGTGGTGGTCACCACCCCTATGGAGATGCTGAAAATACAGCTGCAGGATGCTGGCAGGTTGGGTAAGATGTGGCTTATTTAACTCCTTGCTAAACACTGTAGAAAGATGTAGAAAGGCTGGATAAATCCATATCATGGAGGCCACCGAGATCTGTAAAGGTTCTGCCTGATTCACTTAGCAGTTTGTAATCAAGCACTTAGTAATTCCTTAATTACAAACCACTCACCTGGTCACTATTAGAAATACCAGGTATGTACTTCCACTCACAGACCACAAAAGTCGACCATTACTAACACAAGACTTTTTATTCTAACTCATTAATGCTTATGCAAACCCATTAAGCCCAGATGCAAAATGTGATTCTTCCTTGAATTTAAGCAGTTGCTCCATTATCCACTATGTAAAGATCTAACAAAGCTGAAATTAGTGAATATCCTACTGCACTTGACTCTGATTGGTTCTGCTAACTGTTTGGTACCTTGAATTTGGTTGGGTTTTCACTACCACAGCTCACAATTATGGTGACATCCCAAAACACAGTCTCTAATAGGAACAGTGGCTTTTAAAACCACATCATCAGTGGTGGTAACATTAAGCATTGTTTACTCTGTGTATTTCCGTGTTGTTGTTATTTGGGATGAGTACAGCTCTGTGCATCAGTTCAAAGAGGTCAGTAGAACCTCTTCAAAACACCCTGAGATTATTTTAAATGCTGGCGCTGTGAAATAAAAACAATTATAATTGATGCTGCAATGTGGAGATTTTACAGATGGCTGGTTTGTCCTAGATGTCTGCATTTTGCAGTGATTGACAAGTCTCTCTTGTGGTTTATATATCACAGTTTAGTCCCTACTCGGCTCACTTGGAACCATGAGTGAGCAAGTACTAAAAAAGTACGCGGTTCTAGGTATCAGGTGTCAAATTTACCCAAAAAGGTATGTTAAACGTAGGTACTATTCTGTGGTAAAGCTTTTTTAGTCTTATATCAGTTGTGTTTACCAAATCCAAATCAATACAAAGGTCCCTTTCCAGCTCCTGAGTGGCTCAACTGTATAAACGCTGGCTCTGTCATTGGGAGATTACCAGTGATGCTTCAGCCATCTGTGGACATAATTGGCCTTGCTGTTTCTGGGTGGGGAGGATGGCCACCCTACCCCCATCACTCAGTACGTCCCTAGCTAAGGCTAACAAAACAGAACCAGGCTGGTAGCATTTTCCTCTAGACGTGTTGTGCTGCCCATGACAAGGAGATTCTTTAGGGTTTGAAAGACTTGGTAGCTGAACTCAGATTTCAGAGGATGTATGTGCTAGCCTTCACCTTTCCAGATATATGGCATTGTGTGATTAGGTTAATAGGCACCTGTTTTTGTTTATGCCTCCACAGCTGCCCAGAGGTGGGACCCACGTTATCCCACCCCTCCACATCCCTCAATGCAAAGTGCAGCGCCACGTCCTTCAGCCTTCCACATCACTCTGACTCTGCTGAGAGCACAGGGCCTCAGGGGCCTGTACAGGGGTACTGGGGCCACACTTCTCCGGTTAGTTGCAGATATTTTCAGAGTAAATAGGCAATAGGTCAGCATGACCTCCCATACACAAATAAACACACCCACACATAACCTCCCCCTCACACACACACACATACACATGGGGTAAATAAGTGATGTAACCTTTTACTGACCTATCGTGACCTGTTGGCTGTCAGCCCTCATCTGTCATTCACTGCCACTAATTATCATTAACTGCATCTTAGTGGCTCCTCTACCTGAAGCTCAGTATCCCCATTCAAAGCCAACAACAGCGCTATATATAACTACATTTTGTAAACCATGCAGTGTCTTATTAACATGAAAATGAGATAATTATCCATTCTCATTTCTCATTAGTATTGGAGACTGTAATAGCACAAATCAATCAAAAGCCCTGCAGCGGTGTCTGATTCACCCTACTATGCTGTGGCCTCTCTCTGTCCCCATTCTCTCTCTCTCTCTCTCTCTCTCTCTCTCTCTCTACTCAGGGACGTCCCGTTCTCCATGATCTACTTCCCCTTGTTCGCCAAACTCAACGCTCTGGGTCGGAGTGGAAATCTCCATGGTAACCCCCAGGGTCGGGCTCCCTTCATGCAGTCCTTCATGGCCGGCTGTGTGGCTGGCTCAGTGGCTGCTGTAGCGGTCACTCCTCTGGACGGTGAGATACAGACAACAGAGAAGCCCACTGTCACATTTCTTTCTTTCTTTCTCTTTTTCTCTCTCCCTCTCTATCTTTCTCTCTCTTTTCTTCAGAAAAGACCATACTAATGCCATTTAGTTCATAAGCCAACAGGTTCAAGCTGCAACAATCAGCTCTAATCCTATTTAGAACCTGTGTGCTCACTGGGAAATGTAAAATAAGATCATTAGCTTTCTGGTGAGTACATTTGTGTTCACAAACAAGAGAAGGGGCTGAGTACACACCCATTATAAACCAGTATTATACAACATTGTACTATTTAACATGCTGACATCATTATTTACTAATAACTATATAGTAAGTAATATGGTGGTCTGAGCAAGGGGTGTGTAATCAGTACTGTCTGAGTACTGACTGTATAACATCTGTAGAACATATTTCATTATAAAAATACGGCATCTACTCAAAGAGTGACAATGTAATTACAGTCCAATAATGTATAGAATTCAAACACAATATTTAAAGATAAGTTTGAATGCACTTATTAAGAAAGAATGGAAGAAATAAACAGAAATGAAGTCACTCTAACTCTGAGTATGTTCCGCTCTCAGTGATAAAGACTCGGCTGCAGACGCTGCAGAAGGGGCAAGGAGAAGATACATACACGGGGATCAAGGACTGCGCAACGTAAGAGACTGACTGTAGCATTATTGTATGTAAAATGGGAACACACACTGATTGTGGTCAATCAGACATGATCCAGTGGTGTCTCTGGCATGGAAAACTTCTCAGTGAAACTACACAAAACCTCCCTGCCCAGTGAATTCCAGTGGGTGGATAGGAGGCCCCAGCTCTCCCTGCTCGCATAAGTGTCTGTCAGCTGAGGTGTAGTTTTTGTATCATTAATAATTTTGTGCAAAATAGGGCAAAAACTTAGGGGGATGTATATAAAATTACATGAAAATAGTGTCTTCCACTGCTGTCACTTGGCTAAACAAATGCTGAGGGTCCTCACCAGCCACTAATATAGAGGCACCACTGGACATTAACTGTTTGATGAACAATTAATGTGCCTCAGTGTGGTGCAAACCACTTCCCCAGATCATCTCACCAACAAATGTACACTCAGCAGCAGTAATGCTAACATCCTCTGGTTCAAAACATATATGTTATTTTAATTAGTTGAATATATCCTTTAAAATGCTTCCAGAAAAAAAAAATTACTCTGTTTAGCTTCATAGACACACATTACCTGACAACTTATATTTGCAGTTTTTTTATATATAAGGGGAGAAATAGAGAAATAAGCTTGTTTTCCAATTAACCCATTTGTTTCCTTACTGTTTTCAACTGTGCAGCATGTGTTTTCTATAGTTTTGCTGCAAAAGTAAAGAAGCAAACCTCAAATGCCAAACATATCTTGATTGTTTGACTATATCAAAGGAACACTTGGTAGTATTTTGTCCTTAAATTACAACTTTAAAATCTCTGCTTTGCTCCACTGTCCTGTAACAGAGAGAATAGAGTCGTGGGTTCAACGCTCCAGTAACTGCACTACATACTTTTGGAGGAGGGTAGGAAACCACCCCTTCCCTCCTCCTCCCCCTTGATTTCAGGACAATGCTGTAGAAGTGTATTGCACTTTGCAGGAGCAAAAATACCAAATCTTAAATAGTGTTCCTTTAACAGCATGGAGAGAAATCTATGCAAATCTTTTGCCAAATTATTTCTTTCTTTATTTTAATGGCAATGTAATTCTTCACATTTTCTTTATTATATATTGTATTTATTGTAATATATCTTTTTTGGGAAGCACCTTGATATGACCCTGTTATAAAAGTCTTTATTAATATTGAATGCAAATACACCACCGTATTATATGCATTGAAAAACTGAATGTTTTTTTTTCATTGTGTCCTGAACAGGCGTATCCTGTTTCGAGAGGGACCGATGGCGTTTCTTAAAGGAGCAGCATGTCGAGCAATGGTCATTGCTCCATTATTTGGGATTGCCCAGGGGGTGTACTTCTTGGGTATCGGGGAGAAGGCTCTCAGCCTTCTCAAATAGAGACACACAGTACTGTGGGGGAAAGGGGGGTCAATGAAGGGACTAAGTGTTTAAAAAAAGGGCAATGCTCAATTACTTAACCAAAGGAGTTAGGGACAATGGGGATGGGGTTTATTAACGCTAACACAATCAGTGAGGTCACACACTAATCCCTTTTCTTTAGCTGCAAATGGGGGGGGGGGGGGATGGGTTGATTTAATACTGCACAAATATGCTACTGTAAATGCAGTTGCCTGAGCCTGAGTCGAGACTGCTTAGCTGCTGCTGACGCCTTGTCTTAGCCTTGAATTTCTGTAATAGCAGCTCCTTACTCCAGGCCTAAAGGACTCCTACATGCGCTACATCTACAACCTGCTAAACGCATACATCAGTTCCCTGGCTCAACACATAGCATTGCCCCCCAAAAAAATCATATTTACAGGTTCCCCATCACCTTAGCCAACAGTAGTTATGTTTGGTGTTTGAAGTGATTGTGGAATTTTAAAGGCAGTGCTCTTTCAAATGACAGAGCACGCTCAGTTACAACCAATGCCTTCATTTTGTAGATCAAGGATGTTAGTAGGGAGCTTATGTACCTTTGGTGCAGTAACTCCTCTAATCATCTTGGAAGCCATTGCACTGAAAACTGGACAATATCTGTGAGTATTTGATGGTATTCAACCATGAGAGCATTAGTGATGTCAGGTACTGGTGTTGCAATAGATGGAGTGCTCTCATACGATGGAGCACCATACAATACATGTATAAATAGCAGAACTGGTGTGTGGTCCACAACTTATCATCCAACATCAGTGCCTGACCTCACTAATGGTCTCCTGGTTGAATGCCATCAAATCCTCACCGCAGTTATTGCAGTGTAGGTGACCAAACTCTTGATCTAAAACCTAAAATCTGCATTGCGTAGTGTATAAGGTAATGCTACTTAACTGCAAGATAACTTTAGACACCAAATGTGCCTAAACTGACTATGGGGGAACTTGAGAAATAATTTTTTTTTTTATTTGGCAAATAGTTCCACTGAACATTGCTCGGTACCTCTTCAGAATCATAATACTGTAGCACTTTCCACATCTAAATGCAATGGGCAAGGGCTTAAAACCAAATGGATGGGTTCAGTCGGGTGTTTTAGGGCATAGAGAACATCTTGAGGCAGGGGTCTTTCAGGCCTTGGTATGGGACAGGAACAAATAAACTGTGTATGTGCAATAGCTTGATCATTGTTTCATTGTGCTTAATGTCTATACTTAATCATCTTCTGTGCATATAAGATAAATGTAACAAAGCCTTATCTTCGCCGCACCCTAAACGGTGCGCAGAAGTGTCACTTTGAACATGGCACGAGATCAGTGGTTGTTAGAGTTAATATTAGATACATATGTTCTTTTACGTACATTCTAGACTCAGTCTTCTGGCCTGAGGTTGCTGTAATATGTTTATATAGTGCTCTGTGCTTGTTTCTGTGCATGATTTCCGTAGATGACTGTGTGCTGCAAAATTAATGGTGACCAATACATTGACCAGTATGAGGTTTTATATATATACATGTATTACGCTTTTGATCAACATGACCTTGAGTATGTGCCTCTGAAACAATGATCACAATTTTAATAATGCCATCTAGCGACACTACAAGCACCTCAAAAGTCTGTCTGTGTAAGACAATGTGAAGAGCTTAATATGGTAAATATGCAATCCTTACTTTGTCCTTTATTGTACATATAGGCTCTTACAGTATTATCATAGTTACTCCAGTGTAACAGGGAAGAGATGATGGGGAAGGCTTTTACACACACACACAAAGCTTTTTGTATTAGAAGCTGATTTGTATTTAGCCAGACTCCCTACACAATACCTTGTCTAATGTTTAGAGCCCCTTCAGATGTAGAAAAGCTCTATGTGCACTATGCAGTGATTAGAATTTAAGTTTGAGCTTGCTAGTAGATAGGAACAAGCGCCACCTTGTGGTCGTTTTCCTTGTTGATTAATACAGAACTGCATCAGTCATTCAGAGTGGTTTGAATAAGGATTAGTTCATCACTGACTCAGTTGTCTTTCAAATGCAAGTGACAGTGAGGTTCTATTACACAAATACAGTCATTAGATTCATGTTCCAAAGTCCCCAGCAAACCTACAATTCCTCTTAAGGTTTTGTATGTAATGATAATGGGACATGTATGATTCTTCTGGCGGCACGGTGGCGCAGCAGGTAGTGTTGCAGTCACACAGCTCCAGATGCCTGGAGGTTGTGGGTTCGATTCCCACTCCGGGTGACTGTCTGTGAGGAGTGTGGTGTGTTCTCTCTGTCTCTGGGTGCTCCGGTTTCCTCCCACACTCCAAAAACACACGTTGGCAGATGGATTGGCAACTCAAAAGTGTGTGTGTGTGTGTGATGCCCTGTGAAGGACTGGCGCCCCCTCCAGGGTGTATTCCTTCCTTGCACCCAATGATTCCAGGTAGGCTCTGGACACACCGCGACCCTTACAAATAATGAATGAATTAATTAATGAAAGAAATATTTGGGAACTGCTTGTAGCACTATTCATTTATACACTTTATGAAGGAATTTAAAGTTGCTATAGGCTACAATCTCATCTTTCTGTGAAGGAGATTTTTAGACAAGAAACACTTCAGCAGCACTGAAATCCATTGTAGGTTTCCGTAGAATGCCATTTATTCATATCAAGCCACCCTTAATGACTATATATGTTAATTTAATTGAGCAGAAATTTGGAAAAAGTGATGGAATATTGGTTTAGTAATGAAATATACTTATTGTTTCAGGTTGGATGTAATTATATGAAATTCATATAGGGCACAATGAACACTACAAGGTGTGGTCCATAAAGAGCAACGTGTTTTCAGTATTTCATACAAGGTTCTTTACTAATTTGATAAAAATACAGTTGTACAGAATATGTCTTTATCTTGTGTTTCTTTTCACATTTTGATGGAGAATGAATGAAAGGTCGATGTGGATCTCTGTGCTGTTTCTGTTGTAATGGAAATTATTTTAGCACCTTCCACATTTACTGAAAAGATTTCAAATTTAAATAAAATATGTATATGATTTATTACTCATTTTTTGAAGTCACACTAAAACACACACCCAAAAATAATTATTTGAACATAAAGAGATAAAAGGTCATACAGAAATCCACACATATCCGCAAGCATACAAAAGAGAGGGTAAACATCCTGACTTCCTTGAGAAATCTGACACTGCGGCTGTTAGAAAAGTCTACTGAATATGCGAAAGGCAAGAAGAAATGTAAGGCTGTCTGGTGAGAGTTTTGCAAAGGGATTTCAGAAAGGAGAAGTCTAGTCACATACCTGTTCTCAGTGTAAATAATGGGCTTCCCTCCTGAGTAAGTGCCTACATCATCACGTGTAAAACATTACTTTAAAGGATAATGTTCCTCGCCCTAAAGTGAGCACACTTGTACTTTTCCAGACAGTCTTTACATCAGGGAGAAATTGAAGTGGAAAATAAAGCATTTGACCACAGAGTTTTCCAAAGTGAATGACAGAAGTCCAAAGAGGGAGAGAACCCTTGCATAGAACTCAATGAGTGTCATATTCAGTTTGAGTCTGGATTCAGGTCCTCTTCTATATATTTGCTCCTTGTCCTAAGGTAGTAGTATCACCTGTCAGTCCATGAACTTGCGGTTCTGGTTGGCGCCATACAGAGCCACTCTGATTTCTGGCATCATCTATTTAAAAAAATGAATGTAGTTAATAGAAGCCTTATCTAAAAACAGTTTATGTCCTTTTCAGCCAACCACTCCTAAACTGTTGTTTATTTATTTTACTCTAAGCCCCTACTTGTGGAATGTATGTACAATGGTTCTATCCACTGTGTCTTCACTTGCCGCTTACCTCTGCCAAGTTTGAGAACCACCAAGGACAACAACATTATGAAATACCATAACTCCACCATCAAGAAATAATGACAGTTAAATGTAAGAGGCCAAACATGTGGTTTGTAAGTAGTGCTGATCTAAGCAGTGAAGTTTCAATGTTATTTGATGGGTTTGTGGTAGTAAAAAATGTAATAGCACATTATAACCTAGTGTCTAAATGAATGGCACAAGTGAATATTAAATAATAAAAGCTTCCTGTTTTCTAAAGTAGTGATTTCTCCTACCTGCTGGGCAATGAGTTCAAGTCTGCTCTCCAGAGTGTTGGACACCTTGATCTTGCCATTGGCATTGTAGACCTCTACACCTCCAGCGCTGCAACATCAACGAATAAACAATTATTAGCAGTTACGAAATTCTGAAGGAATTTTGGAATGTAATAATAACTGAGGGAATAAAACAACAACATTATTTTATTTTCCATCTATCTGATGATTGTAAACCTTCAAAAATGATACAAATGATACCCTTCATCTCACAGTGACGTCTATAATGAAACTGCTGTGGTCCAACAACTACACATTTATTCCACACAAAGCTTCATTCATTCATTCATTCATTATTTGTAAACTGGAGCATCCGGAGGAAACCCACACAGACACAGGGAGAACACACCACACTCCTCACAGACAGTCACCCGGAGGAAACCCACGCAGACACAGGGAGAACACACCACACTCCTCACAGACAGTCACCCAGAGGAAACCCACGCAGACACAGGGAGAACACACCACACTCCTTACAGACAGTCACCCGGAGCGGGAATCGAACCCACAACCTCCAGGTCCCTGGAGCTCTGTGACTGCGACACTACCTGCTGCGCCCACAGAGCTTCATCTCAAAACCAATTCAAACAGAACTCAAACTTAGGGTTACATATATTTTGTACCCATGTTGTGCGTGACTGTGACAGTTTCGTCTCAAGTAGTGATTCGTTCCTGACATGAGTGACACACCGTGCATTTTCCTGGAATCTCATGGAAACAGAAATGTCTGTAGCACAGTGCAGATAACTTACATATCAGGAGAGAGGAAGGTTTCCTGGTCAATGCAAACTTCAATGTTACTCTTCACCTTCTCCTTATAGATGGGAATATTTTTTTGGACAGCAGCCTAGATTTAAACAAGAACAATTCATTTCATCAACTGACCAGTGTAGCATCATCAATAACAAAGTACAGCATGAGTCCCACAGTAAAATGAAAACATTTTTAAAGGGAGCCAAAGGCTGCTAACCTCCACCAAGGACACATCATCTTTCCGGCAGCGTATTGTCACCTTGGGCTCCAGCAGCTGATAGAAACCCTGGTATAAATGGAAAGAAGGAGTTGCTTAATAGTATCTATTGAAATATATGATTGTTTCCTTTATAGACTTAAATGTTTACAGATGTATAGATATTTTTTTTTACATTTGTGTACAGTAAGCCACATGGAAAGGGATATTAAACTTATTTTACAAATAAAATTACAAATAACATTCAAAAGTAGAAAATAGTTAGAAATATGACTGTAATAGATCAAAGCCTATTATAAGGAGGCAATTTCATTTAAAAAAAACAAAACAAGCAAAATGTATTGTGTAAATTTTAATCAGTCTAGGTGTGATAAAGCTCACCCCTACACCATCGCAAAGTGAAATGGTGGGAGGTGTTCTCTATGGGTAGAGTCGGGCGAGAGGCCTGAGATGTTATAAGGTCGACTCGAAATAACACCGAGAGGTTTGATTTTTGGTTCCCGTCCACCTTTATTTACACACCAGACTTTATATTACTATATACAATATATACTCGCGCGCTCCTTGAGGACAAAAAAAACAAAACAAAATTCTCTATTAGCGGAGACAAAAAGGATAAAGACAACTAAATCAATTGAGTCTTATTATGCCCTTAGGTTATGCTTCTCTCGCTACGGTCTAGCAGAGTCTTCCCTCTTTTACCCTTGTGTGGTATATATATAGGTAGCCCCGCCCCCCTAGAATATACCATTCCCTTAAGAGGTAAAAATTATTGTATCTTGGATACACAAGTTTCATAAACAATAAAAATAACAATGAACTAACAACTGTACCAAGATTCAATTACGGCCATGGCATGTTTAACATTCATTCATAATATCACTATTTATTAGACAATATATTTTCCCTCTTCTAGATGCTAGTTCCCCCTTCCCTCTGTGGAGAATGGATTCAACCAGGTAAATAAAACTCCGCATCAAGAGATAGTACTCTTTTCCCTCTCACATGACCCGTATGCAGGTGAGTAAGTACAGGTAAGTATACATAATGGTTTCTCTTGGTGATGTGTCACAGGTACTGTACATCATCACACAAGGCATATTTGTTTTTGGATATGCTTTATTTTACTGGAGTTATCTCATGCAAGTTATCTCACACTTAACAGCTTAAACTGCAAGTCTCAACCATGTTTTTGCTGTTTCTTATATGTCGTATTTTTAATGTATAACAGCAACAAATTCAGGCTTCAATGTGGCTAATACTCGACTCAAAAATCAAGCAAACTTGAGAAAAATATCTAACTTTGCTGACTGACAACACAAAAGGAAATTGTACTTTTTTTTTGTGGCTGAACTATCCCTTAACATCTAGATGGTGTAAGGTGTCATCAGTCCAACCCTGTAATGTGCCTGTTAGTAATGAAAAACAAAACCTTACTTGTAACACTAATCCTTCTAGGAGAGCTGAATATTTCGCTGGCTCTTTCGCAATGTCCGCCAGTAGCCTACGTGCCTCATTTAGGAGATCCTATGAAAAAGACACATAAAAACCCATGGAATTGGCTGAATGGGATTGTAATTAGAGGTAATAAATGATTTCTGAGACATTTTCCACTGTCAGTCATACCGAGACCATGTCATCTCGTGCCTTAAGCACTTTCAGTCGGGCCTGGTTCATGAGGTTGGACATCTGACTGTGGAGATGGGGGAAGGTTCATTCAGAAACATTTAAGATTTATAGGGGTAAGGTTTTTTTACAGAGAAACTCACTTACATTTTCTTGTGCTGTTCAATCTGCTTCTCTTTCTTCTCATAGTACTCCATTATCTTAACCCTCTGAGTCTGCACAAGACGTCCCTTCTCAATGTTAAACTCTTCTTCTGCCTGTAGCACACAATACACAAAGTATTTGATTAAAAAAAAAACAGGGCTTGACATTTTGAGCAAATTTTAATATGCTGCTATATAACACTATCATCTGATTTCACAATGTATGCTTTACCTTTGCATCAATTTCTTCTGCCTTCTCACTGGCCTCTTGCTCAATGAAGGCCATCATATGTTTAATCTAGAAAGAGAATATGTACATAATTGTGTGTAATAATGAGGCAAGAGTTATCAGCTTCACAGGTAAACTGCAGTATAAATTGCACACTCTATACACTAAAAACAAATGAAAATACGGTGGCTTTTACCCTAGTGGTAACAAAAATGTTCACAACCTTGGTTGTGCCACTTAACCCTACAAACAGTGCTGCTCTGCTGGTGACAATATGATGCTTGTGCCTGTGTGTTTCCTCTTGGGTTACTCCGTTTTCCTCCCACAGTCCAAGAACTCAGGACATGGAAAGGCTGTTCCAAACTTGTGTGAATGTCTAACTGACTTGATGAGTGTTTGATTGCCTGTGTGATGGACTGGCACCCTGTCCAGGATGTGAACCTGGCCCACCTCCAATGACTCCGGATGGGCTGCAAACCCAACCCTGCACAGGATGAAATGCTTACAGAAAGTAAGAAGGTGAATGAACTCCCGTGCTGTCCACCAATCCAGATCACTAACCCAAACACTAATTCATTCATTCATTATCTGTAATGATCACCGCTTATCCATTTCAGGGTCGCGGTGGGTCCAGAGCCTACCTGGAATCATTGAGGGCAAGGCAGGAAAACACCCTGGAGGGGGCGCCAGTCCTTCACAGGGCAACACACACCTACCAACATGTGTTTTTGGACCGTGGGAGGAAACCGGAGCACCTGGAGGAAACCCATGCGGACACAGGGAAAACACCAAACTCCTCACAGACAGTCACCCGGAGCGGGACTAGAAACAACAACCTCCAGGTCCTTGGAGCTGTGTGACTGCGGCAAACTCTGATAGAGGAAAGCCATTCAGTTTCATATAAAAAAAAGCATCACTACCATTTGTAAATCTGGCTTTAACACACATTGTATTCTCTCTTAGACATACAGAAGACTGACCATAGATCTATAAGGAAGTAAGTTATGACGGGGCATTAAGCAAACATGGAATCTCTAGAAAAGGAGAAATGAGACTGAAATGAATATGTTGCTTTTTTATTAGGCAAGCCTAAAGAGTAACTACACCCTGGGACCTTTTATATTTACTGTTGAATTGTACTGTTTTGCAATAATAAAATAAACCAGCCTTGCAGGTCAAGGTTAACTGGTCAGTTCTGCCTCTACGGTGCCCCTTTTAAGTTCAACCCTGCTTTGTTCGTCCTGTCCACTCTGTCTTTAACAAGTCTACAGAAGAAGGAACAGTCACAAGCCAAGAATTTTGTGAGTGGTGGAAGGGAAATATTTTAAAATATTTATTCCAGTGTGGGCATTTTAAAATTTGTCAAATAGGACAAAACAAAAATTAATTACAAATATAAAATTCAATGTATTTATTTCCAACAACGGACTGTATTAAAATTATGTATATATAATGAATTGTTATTTATCACACACACACACATACACACATACATACACACATATATATATATATATATATATATATATATATATATATATATATATATATATATAAAAACACATACATACTTTCTCACACAGAACATTCATGCCCAACAACCTGATTTATTATTAATATACTTATTCTTAATATTCATAACTAATAATAATATCTCCGAAGTGCTGTGTAAGTTAGTTTGGTAATTTAAAAAAAAAAAAAAAAAAACACAGAGCCTGCTCTGGTCTAAAAATTGATCACAGATGGGTTAACAAAATAAGAGCAATGAGACACAAGGTGCTAATAAGTTTTCCATCTTAAATTGAAGCTCAAATTATAGAACTAAAGTGACTCAACAGCGGCGCCATATTTAATTGTTATGAAATTTTAACGAGTGACCCGCATTAACTTTCGGAATACTGGCTTTTTACAGGGAGCTAACACACAGACACAGAAACACAGATAAATCCTGTGCACTTTACCTGTTTCTGGACGTCTGTATCACTGAGCGCCATGGCTATGCCTTTTAAACAGGACTCTGTATCGTAACTGAGCTGAAGTTTAATCGCTGAACAGAGTGTTAAAGTTATAAAATGTTCTCTGCTTTTGCCTTCGGTTTTGCTGTGGCTGGCGACGTGAGGAAGTGCGTCATGTAGCGGGCGCGTCTCAAATCGAGCACTGCTCACTATACACTATACACTTGTCCACCGCAGCAGGTGTACAACTTTACTCCTGTATATAGACATAGGTATCGTGTTTTCGATGTGCCAGCCTGCTTTTCTGTTGTGACAACTTGCTCTTGCTCCCAATGTATATTCAGCTTATGTTTTAAATTTCTAAAGATAATTAGTTTGTTTAAAAAACATTTTCATGGAAAGATCAATTCTCAAAAAGACATACCAAAATCAAAAGCAAGAACTTTTAGTGCTACAGCAGCTGCTTTATCTAAGCTTAATTACACAAGAGCTACTGCTGGGTTTCCTCCGGGTGACTGTCTGTGAGGAGTGTGGTGTGTTCTCCCTGTGTCCATGTGGGTTTCCTCCAGGTGACTGTCTGTGAGGAGTGTGGTGTTTCTTCTGGGTGACTGTCTGTGAGGAGTGTGGTGTGTTCTCCCTGTGTCTGCGTTGGTTTCCTCCGGGTGACTGTCTGTGAGGAGTGTGGTGTGTTCTCTCTATGTCTGTGTGGGTTTCCTCCCACAGTCCAAAAAACACACGTTAGTAGGTGGATTGGCGACTCAAAAAGTGTACATAGGTGTGAATGAATGTGTAAGTGTGTGTGTATTCCCGCCTTGCGCCCAATGATTCCAGGTAGACTCTGGACCCACCGTGTCTCTGAACTGGATAAGCGGTTACAGATAATGGATGGATGGTCACTGCTGAATAAATGTAAAATACCCGTGTTCTCAAGCATTACTGGCTGCTAGCCGCTAATAAGACTGTTAAGAACAACTTTAGCATTAGTTGTTTGACAAAACTTAATTCTATTTTTGTTCAAGACAAATGTCAGTTTTATATAATCGGAGACCTTGATTTTCTGTCAGTATTTTTTCTCATAGACCATATTAATGAATATTGGCTTCTTAGTAGTATTGCCAATCGTCCCGTATTTGGACACTAAATGACACGTTGGGGGGACACGTTTTGTTCCTTAATTTCGAGGTCACACTGTAATGGCGATGGTTTGCGACAGAAACACGCAGCTCTCTCTCAATTGGAGCAGGGGCAGATTCTCCACGGCTCCTAAACAGTCATTGGTCACCTTTATTTAGCCAATCAGCAGCCAAAGTTATCTGCCCATCATTCACTGCTGCAGCCAATGAAGTCACAGTCCCTCTTACAGGGGGTTGTCTTCCGGCAGCGCTGAGAGCAGCAGGTCAGAGCTGAAATACTGGGAACTACAGCTTTGCTTTCAGATAGAACTTAGCACAGTGTCCTGGAGAACCTACATTTCATTCTCTAATAATTAATCAATTAAAAAAAGCTGACTGACATTTACAATCAAAGTAATTATTTATACACAAAATCGCATTAGATAAATTCATATAGATTAACAAACAATTATTAGAGTTCAAGACAAATATGTCCTAAATTAACAACTCATTCTATGGCATTTTGACTGGACATAAGTTAAATGTGATAATGTAATGAGGATGAAACTGTCTTTTGAGACCAATCAGATTATTTCACTTCAGATCTTATTGTAATTAATGATTCTGCTTTGCCATTGTTCAAAAAGGCTACTAACAGGCGCTGACAGTCCTGATGGCAGTTGGCTTAATAAATGTCTGACGTCAAAAATGTTTTATCTGACTGACTACTTATTTTGATTTCAGAAACTTGGCAACCCTGCTTCTTAGCCACATTAACTTTCTGATATCTGAACCCTCAAATCTCCACAACAAATATTTAAAGCAGGATCCTCCCAACTTCAAAGTATGTTTTTTGTTCCTTTGTAGCCTAAAAAGTGGAAAATCTCATTAGAGATTATTGTGGCACAGTCATGTTAAAGTCATGATTGTAATTTAAACATTCAAAGCTGGCCAACTTTATTATGAAGAAACTTGCTTGTATTCACATGCTCTACACTTTTCTCCAGGGGGCCCAACTCACCCTTCTCCATCCAAACCTCTCCTCTCAATGTTTGGACACACAGGCCCAATGCCATTTCTTATATTTACCCCTACCCCTTGTTGTGAGTGTCACCATGCCCCATTAAACTGAGTTACAAATTGTAGTGGTTAAAATATCATTCATTCATTCATTCATTATCTGTAAGCGCTTATCCAGTTCAGGGTCGCAGTTGGTCCAGAGCCTACCTGAAATCATTGGGCACAAGGCGGGAATACACCCTGGAGCGGGCGCCAGTCCTTCACAGGGCAACACAGACACACACACATTCACACCTACGGACACTTTTGAGTCGCCAATCCACCTACCAACGTGTGTCGGTAATCGAACCCACAACCTCCGGGCCCCTGTGCCGCCAGAATAATCATACATTTCCCATTATAGTTACATACAAAGCCTTAAGAGGAAATGTAGGTTTGCTGGTGACTTTGGAACATGAATCTAATGGCTGTATTTGTGTAATAGAACCTCACTCTTTCACAGGGCAACACACACTCACACACACCCACGGACACTCTTTTTAAGTCGCCAATCCACCTACCAACGTGTGTTTTTGGACTGTGGGAGGAAACCGGAGCACCCGGAGAAAACACATGCAGACAGTCACCCGGAGCGGGAATCGAACTCACAACCTCCAGGTCCCTGGAGCTGTGTGACTGCGACACTACCTGCTGCACCAACATGCCGCCCCGTTAAAATATCAACTTAATCAAATTCATTCATTCATTATGCCCTTCATTATTCATTCACCCTTATCCAGTTCAGGGTTGCGGCGGGTCCAGAGCCTACCTGGAATCATTGGGCGCAAGGCAGAAATACACCTTGGAGGGGGCGCCAGTTTTTCACAGGGCAACACACACACACACACACACACACTCACACACCTACGGACACTTTTGAGTCTCGAATCCATCTACCAACGGTTTTTAGACCGTGGGAGGAAACTGGAGCAATTTACTCAAATTTTAATGGGGAATTGGAAATGTACTAACTACAGTGACTTCAGTGAACTACTAATGATGTTTTATGCATGTTATGAAGTAAAGGGTTACAACACATTAGTACTTCATTTAGATAATACAGCGATTATCAATACAGCGATTTTTAAAGGAGAAAATGCTGACATTTGTGGGTTTATTTGGTCTCTTGCACAGCCACCTTGCCAGTGATTCACAAGGCATTCTGGGAAATATATCATAACACTGTTTTAAAGGCCTAACACTTTTCTAACACTTTTCCCTGCTCCTCTATCTAACTAGAATTGAGATACCCTAACCCTAGGCAAAAGGATGAGTAGGGCTAAGGGTTAAATGAGATTAGGTCATTGTATACGCGTCTTATAGCTAGTTAACATTTTGGTAATTATTCTTATCAATATCAATATATAAGTCATTTCAGTCAATAAGTCAGTTCAGTAGAAAACATGACATGACATCCACTAATAGACTTGTGAACCAGAAGTGCTGATATTTAATAAAGGTCAGTGGAAAAAAAAAGTTAATGGGAAACAGTCTGCAATAACCAGCTGTAAAAAACAAACAAACTCATGTCTGTGGCCTAAAATATCAGTGTGTTGCAACATGTTTCAGAAAGAACCATTGCCTGGTATTGACCATGTATGATAGTGCTGAGAACAGAACACTTGTTAGGGAGTATAAGAGCATACCGAAGACTAAAAAACAGATGCAGGAGGAATCATCAGGCAAAAGCACCATGAGGCTCTGCTTAGCTGTGCTTGCCCTCTTTGTGGCAGCTCATTGCCACAAGCTCTTCATAGGGTGAGTTATGTTGCAGCCCAGAGGTAACTTGTGTTGGTCACTCGTTGCTGGGCTTTGACTCACAAGACTTAATAATTAACTTTCTAGGATAAATATAATTAGACCAAATGGAGACATGAGAGATGTCTGATCCAGATAACTGTATTAATAACCTAACTGTATTAATGTGCCAAGACTGCACAAAAGTACTAAAGCTTCTAAAGTACTTCTTCCTGTTTGATATTTAAGACTGTTGCAATATATATTGTTTGGCCATGGCTCCCAAGACTAAGACTCAACTTGGGTGATCGGGGTGACATTTTTAAAATGCTAAATTTTCCTCAACAGACACCAGGTTCTAAGAATCAGTGCAGAATCTGAGGAGCATATTCAGCTGCTGAAAGAACTGGAGGATGATGAAGGGTGGGAGGTAAGGGCATATATGTGTTACAAGCGAAATTGTGCCTTTGGTGCCTACAGATACGTTTATGAAGGAATTGAGCAAATATCACGAATATTGTTCTGTTAATATTTAGCTGGACTTCTGGACTCACCCTGCCTCTACTGAGCTGCCTGTAGATATCCATGTGCCTTTCGCCAGCCTGCACGCTGTTAAGAACTTCCTTCAGGCTCACAATATCCCATTCCATGTTATGATCAACAACCTGCAGGTGAGGTCACACAGCCAGAATAGATTTCTGCATGAACTCAAAGACTACAGACATACTGTGTCTGAATAGTTTATATATTTATAATGTTGACCCTGATTAGGATTTTTCAGAAAGTCATTTACAGTCGTTTAATAAGTTTTACTTGGTCCAAATATTTTAGTTTGAATTTTAGGTTGAACATTATAAAAATATAGATCACATATTTTGAAGAATCAATGCATTTCATGCATCTCTCTATAAGTATTGATGAAGCTGCTTAATTAGTGTTCAATGTATATGATGCTTTGTTGTGTATCAGGAACTCCTGGATGAGGATCAGAAATCTGTGGAAGTTAATGACCTGCAGGAGCGCAATGCAAAGAGTTTCAATTTTGGAGCATACCACACACTGGACACTGTGAGACCCCACACATACCTCTTTAGACACACACACACACACACACACACACACACAAAATTAACTGGGCTGTTCATAGTGTACTTAGCCTCCCGGATACAAATACAAGCTGACATGAAGTAGTGATATGATTTAAGTGCTATGAATATGATCTAAAACACAATAACATTCACAGATCTACAACTGGATGGACACTCTGGTGGCAGATCATCCCACTCTGGTTTCCAAAGTGCAGATTGGCTTTTCTTATGAGAAACGCCCCATGTATGTACTAAAGGTGAGATAAATAAACAACTCAGTTGAATCCATCTATCTATCTATCTATCTATCTATCTATCTATCTATCTATCTATCTATCTACATATATTTTAATGCATAAAATCTTATGTAGATTTAACGTAGTAGAATTATATAATTAAAATGCTTATAAATAAAAACAAAGGATTTGCATTCAGTTCAGCACAGGTGGAAACAAACGTCCCGCCATCTGGATTGACGCTGGGATACACTCCAGAGAATGGGTTTCCTCAGCCTCTGCCGTGTGGATGGCTAATAAGGTAAAATAGTCAGCAGTTGTCTTGCCTGAGTATGTCTCTATTTCAGAGAGGCTCATTGTGCAATACAAATCATCAGGATATTTTTCCAAACTAGCAGTCTTTCTTCCTTTACGTTTAGATGGCTGCGGATTATGGTGTTGATCCTTCTGTCACCTCTCTTCTTGGAAAAATGGATGTCTATTTGATGATTGTGACCAATCCTGATGGATATGTCTACACACATACTTCTGTATGTACAGAATATATATCTGAAAACACTAAAAGTAGCGATACAGTTTTACATGTTTTCAGTCCATTTCCATTCCAGCATAAATGTACCTTCCAAGGTACAACAGAGGTCTTGAGGTTACACTAATTTTCCAGCATTAAAGGTGAATATTATTAAGTTTTCATAATAGAAATCTTTTAGATAGGTAAATGAATGAAAAATTATGGAGTTGAAACAGGATGTGTGAAATCAAGCCAATCTATAATAAGGCAAATTTATCACTACAATTGTAAAAAATACTACTTAACGTTACTAAAAACATACCATTGAGGATACCACCACAGTGGTAAGCCTGTGAACAGACACTGAAATACAATTTACTGTTGTATTGCTGACATTTAAAGGACTAACTTTGTTAAAAGAAAGTGTGTCAGGCTTTGTTGCATTAAACATTACACCTTGCCACCTTGTGGATTCAGTAGAGTAACTAGTGTGCATAAGACAAATTAACTGAGTGTTTTTTTACATGTCTCAGGACCGCATGTGGCGTAAAACTCGCTCTAATAACCCTGGCTCTGTGTGCCGAGGTGTTGATCCCAACAGAAACTGGGATGCTGGCTTTGGTGGTAAGTTAATACTTGAGATTATGCTTAGCAGTTTCATAAGTCTTTTTCCATTAACGCATTTTTGATTTTGTTTCACTGTCTATGCTCTCCTAGGTCCTGGAGCAAGTAAAAACCCCTGTTCCGACTCCTACCATGGTCCTTACGCTCACTCTGAGATTGAAGTGAAGAATGTGGTGGACCTCATTCAGAGCTACGGCAACTTCAAAGCCTTCATCTCCATACATGCCTACTCACAGTTCCTCATGTATCCCTACGGATACAGCTGCAACAGCATCCCTCACCAGGCTGAACTGGTATGCTTTGTCCTTTCTTCATCCCATTTTTCCAGGTTGTAGTTACTCTCCCTAGTGTTAGTATCAGGGAGCCAAATCCCATCCTAAATGCTGCAGACTGCCATTCCCTGCAGTTGCCGTTACCTGCTCACCTTCATCAAATTCATTATAAACAGCATGTAAGCATGTATAAGCAATGTCCAAAGGTTTTAAGACATCTCTTGCAATTAGCGAATTTAGCACCAAGGGTGGACTTAGATATCCAGTTGTGCACACATGGCTTGAATATACTCTCTATAGAAAAGCATGAAATGAAACAAGAAGTTCTAGCTCCACATGAACCTAAGGTCATCATGCCATGGGCTACAGGCAAATAATTATGAAAAACATCCATGAAATTAATCATGTTTTAAAACAGGGAAAACATTTATGCTGTATTAGAGAAATTTTCCAGAATTTAAGTTGGGTGCTCCTGATTCATGTAAAAGCCTAAAACAAAATCCTTTCATGTGTTTCTTTTATTTCTGTAGGACTCTGTGGGCAGATCTGCGGTGCAGGCCCTCAGCTCACTTTACGGAACCAGCTACAAAGTTGGAAGCATTTGCAAGATCATCTGTGAGTTTACTTGCCTTAAAAATGCCTATATCTCTTTATTTATTCCATTTTCTCTGAATGATTCACATAATTTCTGTCCTGTTTCCACAGATCAAGCTAGTGGTGGAAGCATTGACTGGTCTTATGACGTTGGCATCAAATACTCCTTTGCCTTTGAGCTGCGTGATACTGGTCGACATGGTTTTCTGTTGCCTGCCAATCAGATCATCCCAACTGCATCTGAGACCTGGCTCGGCCTTAAACACATTATGGAACATGTGCGTGATCATCCTTATTAAGACAATAATAAATGCTGTGCTTAAACTAACAATAAAAATTGTCAAGTCAATTGTCTGTTTATTCTCTTGTTAAATTAAATTAAGGAAAATATATTTAGCAAGAAACAAGACTGTGGTAAATAGAAATACTTCTGAAATAATTCACTTATCTGAATTTTAAATCTAAAGGTTTAAGGTAAAAAAAAAGTATTGGCATGTTTGAATTGAATCACTTTTAATCTTGTTCATAATACTTGAAAATGAGTAAATCTAGAAAATTAATTCCAGATATGAATTAATGGGTCAAAAATATTTTTCTTTCATGACAGATAAGGGTGTCAATTATACTTTGTAAATATCATTTCAAAAACATATTTTCAACACTTACAAAACACTTCATTAGTAATTTAGTAAATTAGTAATTTAAAGTTAAATATATGTATAGTTGTAAAAGTTAAACTAAGATTTAGTTTCATGAATCCTCATGTAATGCAATCCTTCAGAAATCTATGCTACAAATAAAATATGTGAAATATATTTATATTAAAATGATAAGAACATAATTTAATTGCATATTTATTTTAAGTTAAACACTTTTCTTTTCCTTTTTTAAAACCACACTTTGTGCTTTTCATATTTACTTATTTAAAAAAAAGAAGAAGAAGAAAAAAAAGAAAAATACATTTCCCGCTCATTTTTTTCCTGAGGTGACCGTTGTAGCTCAATCACTAAATTCTCGCTTTCTCAGCTCGCCATTTTATTTTTTACTGGTGTATTTGATATTTATAATAAAAATGAGTTATTTAAAGCAGATAGATGTGGAAAATTTCAAGTCTTGGCGAGGGAAGCAGACTATCGGTCCGTTTAAAAGGTTTAACTGCATTATCGGTACCAACGGCTCAGGTAACGTATCACTACGGTAGCATTCAAGCTACTCCAACTTGCGCAAGCAAGTTTAGGCCAGTTAAGCCTGAGCGTTTAATGGCGTTTATGTTAAAACTGAAATGGTTTGTGTTCTTTAAGGAAAGTCTAATGTGATGGACGCTCTGGGCTTTGTGATGGGAGAGAGAGTGAGAAGTCTGAGAGTGAAACACACTAGAGAGCTGATCCACGGAGCTCACATTCACAAACCCGTCGCCTCCACTGCCTCCGTTACACTCCACTTCTGTTGCGATGGCGGACAGGAGATCTGCTTCAGCAGAACCATAACAGGTCTAAAGCATTCTCTCTCTCTCTCTCTCTCTCTCTCTCTCTCTCTCTCTCTCTCTCTCTCTCTCTATATATATATATATATATATATATATATATATATATATATATATATATATATATATATAAAATAAAATGGACAATTTGTGAAGAAATGAGGTGATTTTAATGTCATAGTTATTGTGTATGTTTATGCCCATACAGTCAGTTTACAGTTTTTTTCCTGAAAACAATGTTGTTCAGTTAATGTTGAGATTTAATATATTAATATAATGTGTCAACCTGCAATAATTTTTATCTATAAATACAATTGCCTTTGTAAAAATGTATATTGTTTCCTGATAGTCAAAGGATGTATATATAATGCCCTGAAGATTTGCTTATCGCATTTCTCTCTGTGCTTCTTCAGATGAATCCTCTGAGTACCGTGTAAATGGCCGGCAGGTTACGCTGGCTAAGTACACAGCAGAGCTGGAAAAGGTCGGCATCGTGGTCAAAGCCAGAAACTGTCTGGTGTTCCAGGTGCTGCTGACATGTTTTTCTTTATAAAAACATTATTACTTCCTTGTTTACATGTAATTTACATATTACAGTTAATCACAAAAATTAAAGTTTTAAAATTTAAATTTATTACACATATTTTAGCATTAGCTAATAGGACTTTAGTCAGTTAATTGAGGTAAACATTTATTAAATTTGTACACTCTTGTCATGGTTGTGACTGACAGGGTACTGTGGAGTCGATTGCTATGATGAATGCTAAGGAACGCACAAAGATGTTTGAGCTCATTAGTAATTCTTCAGAGCTGGCAAAGGAGTATGATGCCAAGCTATCAGCCTTGCAGAAAGCCAAAGAGGATTCTCAGTTCCAATTTAACAGGAAACGGGCGGCTACTGCAGAGAAGAAACAGGTCTTCAAGGACAAGACTGAGGTGTAAAATGAAAGCTTTACCTGTTTTTTGTTAATTATATAAGAAATTATATGGTAGTAGGTTTTAGGCTACTATTATATGTCATTAGATTCTCACAGCAATTTTTAAATGCATATGCTCCTCTGTCCAGGCTGAGAAATATCAGGCATTGGTGGATGAACTCTGTGAAAGCAAGCTCCAGCTCAGTCTCTTCCAGCTTTACCGCAATGAGAGAGGCATAGAGGCACTTTTGGTGTCTCTGAGAGAGAAACAGGAGTCAGTCACTGCTGTGCAGAGTTCTGTAGGTGTTTTGGAACAAGCTTTGAAGAGTAGAAAGAAAGAGCATGGACGTGTCAGCAGAGAGCTGCAGAAATTAGAGAAAGATATCAGGTGAGCGCCTTTTCAGTTAGTGTTTCAATCTACTGTTTGAAAATGAAACATTTGAGAATGCAAACAGTAAACAAAATGTCTGGATCTCAAATTGTACAGTTAAAGTGTAAAGAAGTGTTTTATTAACTTTATATCAGCATTCACATACCAAGGGTTACATACATAATCTAGATCCATGTTTCAAATTGCTGCCTGCTGCTCTGGAATAACTAAGCGATAGACTTAAATGGTACACAGCAAATTCTCCAGTGTTAAATCAACACTATTAGTGTTAACATAACACTGAGAGTGCTGCATTATTACACTAACAGTGTTAATTTAACACTAACAGTGTTGATTTAACACTGGTGAATTTACTCTGTATTTCAGATAGAGAAATGTTAATTCTTTATTAGTCTCATGCTTGAATCTCAATACACATGCATTTTTCTCCAGATCCCAGGAGCAAATACTAAACCAGCAGAGGCCACAATACATTAAAGCTAAAGTGAACACAGCTCACCACCAGAGCAAGGTATATGAGACACAAGCCAGTCTGCAGAAGAGCCAGAAAGAGCAGGCCAAGAAGCAACAAGATCTGCAGGAGCTGGAGAGGGAGCTTGATGACATGGAGAAGGCCTGGAAGGCTTATGAAAGAGAAGTGGAGGAAAAGCGAGCCCAATGGGGTGCAGGTGTACACCTGGATGAAGCTCAGGTTGGAGAGTTAAAAGTTAAAGTTAAAACTGTTACATTCACTGTGTTTTTTACTCTAAAAATGCTTGTCCAACAAATAGTAATGACAAAGTTAATGTTTTCATTTTGAAAATAACTTTGTATTTTAAAGCTGTATCTTTAGTTTATTTTTATTGGAAAAAGAAACAACTGGCTATGGCTAACGTCGTTATTATGTATTGTGAATTTACGCATCAATACATGGTAGGTGCTGCTAGTTAGGTGTAATAATAATGGTTTGTTTTATGTCTTGCCACAGCTGGAGCGATATAATGAGCTGAAAGAACTGGCGAGGAGAAAGGGAGCTGTCTTTGTCCAGAAAGCTGAGAAAATATGCTGGGAGCTGAAGGCTGATAGGGAGAAGCTTGAGTTTGACAAAAGACATAAAATTGAGGTTGAGGTTGGTGTACTATGGACTATGGACACATCGGTTTGAAGATTGCTGAAGATATTATTAAAATATAATACATTATGGGATTTATACTCATTGATTTTAAAATGTTTTTCTATTATTTATTAATATGAGCTGTATAGAAACATTACATTAAAACTTGTCCACATCCTAAAAACATCATATCTGCTTAGGTAATATAGTGTGTCTTTCTTTTTTAAATGTTGTAAATTAATTAATTAATTTGTTTATATTTTGAAATATAGGTGAATATTAGGCATGCTCATATTCAGATGGATGATTTGGAAAGAAGAGCAGGAAAACTTGAAGAATATGTAAACACCACTACGTATGTTTTTATTCTTCATTTCATCCCTATATATGCAGTAATCTAATTCAGAAATTCTTTAGGCTTATTATAAACCTTTTCAAAGCAGGTGTTTGTCTTATCTTATATAAAATGACAGCTACAACAATACTCTATTACCCTTTTACTCTTTACTACCCTTTGAACATGTTCCATTGTTTTTCTTTGTCAGCAAGACTCTGGAGGAACAGAGAGAACAAGAGGAGCGTCTAGCAGAAGAGTTGGAACTTAGCCGTCTGCGGATACAGGAGGTGAATGAGGAACTTGTGAAGGTGCTGGGGGAGTTGCAGAATGCTCGCTTGGACAGGCAGGAGAACCGTCGTCAGCAGAAACGAGACGAGATCCTTGAGAGTCTGCGCAGACTTTACCCGGATGTTGTGGTACTGTAACATAAACAGTAATACACAGCCAGCTACTTGTAATGCATGTGATTTATTGGGATGATACTATTTGAAATAGTATTTGGTTAGACAAGTATAATAGATCAGTAATAGCTTATATCAGTAATCACTTCTTAGTTTTTAGTTTAAACTTCATGACCTTGGTAAGTGTATTTCATTGACTGATTCTTTTTTTTTTTGTCTAGTATGGGCGCTTGGTGGATCTGTGCCAACCCATCCACAAGAAATACCAGCTTGCTGTTACAAAGGTGTTTGGTAGATACATGAATGCTGTTGTGGTGACGTCAGTGAAGGTGGCTCGTGACTGCATTCAGTATATAAAAGAGGAAAGAGCTGAGCCAGAGACTTTCCTCCCTATTGACTATCTAGATGTGAGTAAGGCACTGTCAGCTTAACTCTTGCGTGAGTCAAGATAATACTGAGAGATTTTACTGAGAGATTGTGCACTTTATCACAATCTACATTTGTCAAGGGCTGGCCTATAACAATGGGCTACAATGAAATTATATATTTGTAATACTAAATAACCTTTTATACAGTGATAATTTCAGAAATATTAAACCGCTACCTTTGTTTTGTGTGTCAATTTTGGAACTTTTTCTTATTTTTATGTCAGGTTAGTCCTCTGAATGAGCGCCTGAGGGAGGTACGAGGAGCCAAGATGGTGGTGGATGTGGTGCAGTGTTCCCAGAATGCACCTCAGCTGAAGAGAGTGGTGCAGTTTGTGTGTGGGAATGCTCTGGTGTGCGAGACACTAAAAGAGGCTCGCAATGTTGCTTTTGGTGGCCCAGAACGTTTCAAGGTGAGGTTTATACATGATTATCTAATACATAAACAACAAACAGTTTTGAAGGGATTTGATTAGCAGTCATTCAACAAGCTAAATGAATAACCTAAACTGTGGCAAAGCAGCCTTAAATTGTAATTGTATTGTTTAAAAATTCAATAGATTTAGTACACAGACAGTAATTTCATAAACGTATTAAAGGACACTTCACCGTCTTAGACAAAACTCTACTTATCATGTTGCTCTGTAACTCGGCAGACTGTTGCTTTGGATGGTACCATGTTCTCTAAGTCAGGGGTGATCTCTGGTGGCTCAATGCACCTACGAAGCAAAGCTCGGCGCTGGGAAGAGAAGGAGATGAGTGGCTTAAAAGAGAGGAAAGAGAAGCTCACTGCAGAGCTGATGGTAAAAATATAGGGCAAATGTTTCTTTATGTTTCACCAGCAGAGTTTGGTAGTGCCATGTCATGGAGCAGTCAGAGATGGACTTGCCTCTAAAAAACTGTTGTTTGAGTTGAGTTTAAAGTTGCACAAATCCAAGACTTTTGTGTGAGCAGGGATTGTTGAAGCTAAGACAGAAGGAGGCTGAGCTAAAACAGATTAGAGCCCAGGTCCAAGGAAACCAGACTCGGCTGAAATACACAAACTCTGAGTTGGAGGTCATATGCAAGAAGAGCATCCCAGCATGTCATGCTGTAAGCTTGCATACATACACACACACACACACACACACACACACACATAGACACTGACATCATAACAGCATGTATGTATGTTTGTGTGTCTGTTTGCATGTGTTGCAGGAAATCTCCAGACAGAAGAGTGAGCTTACAAACCTGAATTCCCAGATTGAAGTGCAGGCTGTTAATGTACAAGAAAAAGAGAATGACATGGCAGCCATAAAAGAAAAAGTCAATCAGGTGACTTCTCTTACATTTATGTACAAGTTTGGCAGTTGGCAAAAAAACAGGCAAATGGAAAGTGGTGCTTCAGCAAAACAAATTGTTGAAGTGTGCTCAATTCTGAAATGTTTTATGAGAGTAATTAAAACCTGAAATCAGTGTTGAATAGATAAAGGATATTAGCAATTACTCTACATTAAAAAAAACATAATTAGACATTTTTTTAAACTGGGTTTCATAATAGTAACCTAGAGTATACAATCAATCAAAGTTATGAGTGTGTATATGAGAAGCCCCAAACAAGATTTCAGCATACTTGCTGGGTAGTCTGAGCTGTTTCATTTGGTTATAGATTGAGGATGTGGTGTTCTCAGACTTCTGTGCTGATATTGGGTTGGTCAGCATTCGTGAATATGAGCAGGACTACATGAGACAGCAAGAGGAATTTGAACAGAAGCGGTACAACACTATTACAAATATCACAGGATGCATGAACATATGCCTAGGTCAAAAGTCATTGATTATGTATTTTTCTAGTCACCTGTGTTAAGTATATTAACTGGTTTTTGCAGGCTACAGTTTGAGTCCCAGTGCACACGTCTTAAAACACAGGTGGAGTATGAACAGGAGCAGCTAGACAAACAAAGCAGGATTATGCTCAAAATGGAGGATACAATTAGGAAAGAGGAAGCCATGATTCTTACCTTGAAAGAGGCAAGTCTCAAAGGAAGCATGTCCTTGTCACACCTTGCCAGCATCGTGTGATTGGGGGAGACATAGCTTTTTAAGAGGTGGATGTGGCAGCATTTAATTTTGGGGTTAAATCTACTCACAGTCTGTGTTGATTTCACATCATATATAAGCAATGCATCACTATTATTTTTAATCTTTTCAATTTTTTTTAATATTAAAGTGTTACTTTATATTTGTTATATGTTGTTGTGGATTTACATTCTTTAAATTTTGTTTAGAATTTTTTGAAAAAACCATGTGACAATTTTATATGATTGTTCTTTAGGAGGAAGAAAAGTTCCTGGGTGTAGTGGATGAGACTCAGTTCAAGGTCCAGGAACTAAAAAACTTGCTGGTGGGACAAAAGGCCTGTGTTAATGATGCGAAAGCAGAGCTGGACAATAAAGTTAGAGACCTTCGAGTGAAATCTAGGTATCTGTATACTCTCTGTAGCAATCTTTACTAATTGGATTTATCATAACAAATATAGCCGCAAGCGGCAATGGCGGGTCCTAGCACGGATAAGCCACATCAGAGCACTTTGACAGTCTCAGCCAACAATGAGGTCTTTGGGAGCATGGGCCTGTTTGGCCAAACAAGGGAAATTTGGGTGTAAGATATTGTTGTAGATGTTGTTATAATGTTTAGCAAAAGACATGTGAGATGTGACGTGTGTGTCATGACCGGTGAGTGCTGGTTTCAATTATGATAAATATTTATGTCCATATGTTATGACCTTTCACTTGTGCAGATGAATAGGATTTCATGAATGAAGTTGAACAAAGCAATATTTGGTCTTAGAGTGCCATCTGCTGGTGAAAGCGTGTACTTTTGACTCATGGAGCTGCAGAGGAGTTCGTGTTAGAAATGCACACACACACTTTTTAATTGTTTATTGCTCTGTGAATATGTAACTAACATGGACATATGTGGTATCAGCGGATTCCTAAGGACCTGAACTTTAATAATTATCAATAAAATGTTAAACTTTCATCACCATGTGGCTTATAGGCCCCTCCCAATAATAGAAATCCAGCATGAACACAGAAACAGCATATAACAAAATAAACTCTAATTGTAGCGTCACCTTTTTGTAGATTTGAGTCATATTATACACAATGCTTCAGGGTAAGGCTCTAAATAGTTATGTCAGGTTTGGTCTTGATTGGGCTTAGTTTGTTTAAGCTATAGCTGAAATAATTTATAAATCGCAGCACGGCTCAATTTATTAATTTATTGTGGCACTGGTTTGACTAAATGTTGAACTTTTTTTGATAATTATTGATCAACAGACTCTGCAGATTCCAACAAGGTCAATTGTTTGGGAACAGAGTGAAAATCCAGGGACTAGTATAAAAAGTTCAATTTTGAACAACTGGTTATTGAGAAAAGACGATGCATTTTTTGACAACACTTGCAATTACAAAGTTGTTAGGCCCTGTGCAGAGTATACAATGAAGAAAACTGCGTGTCAATATGCTTAATTTTTGCTGAGAAATATCAAATATTCTTGATATAGCGCCCCCTAGTGGCTATCGTTACGTACATTTTTGTGCACTTAGGAAGTGCCACCAGGGACATATGAGTCAATTCTCATAATGATTGGACCTTGTTAAGGTTGTCAAACAGCTGCTGAAATCTAATTGGCCGATGACGATCACAATTTTGCCCGAATCGCGTTGTTCTTAAATTTCCACTTATAGCCTTGCAGATAGAAGCAGCATGCCAAAGGGGGTTCCGATCTGCCTTACGTATGTTGAGTTATAAATTTGTAGCATTTAGAGCGCCCCCTATATGAATATTGGCTTCTCCTTTGACATGGTACCTCAGAATCATGTCTGGAAGTGTAATATGAAATTTGAACACATTTGAGTTAAGTATGAAATTATTATGAATTTTTAAGTAACACATATGAAAAGCCGAAGAGGTTCATTTGCATATGGCGGCCATTTTGAATCGAAATTTCAAATTTTTTTGGATAATTCCTGACCTTCGAATACCTGTGAAGATTTTGGTACCAAGTTCTAGGGAAATGGACTAAAATCCAGGGACTAGTTCACAAAAGTAAATTTTACAATTTATCAATTTTAACTCAAATTTATTGTGGGCGGAGCTAACATTTTAGATACAATTAGATGCAAGGATTCAGAGAAAAATTTTGTTTCTACGTTATACGGTTTAGGAGATATGGACGTAAACGTGTTTGGTAAACGCCACCTTGAGGCCAATAGGTATAATTTTCCATAGTTCTCTAATTGCACCTCAGCTGTACCTTCCCTTAAATTTTGGTGGCTCTGGGCCTTACGGTCTTTGCTCCAGAATGAGTTTTAGTCGAGAAAAATAATAATAATAATAATAATAATAATAATAATAATAATAATAAAAAACCCGACAATCGCTATAGGGTCCCCACACTACGTGCTAGGACCCTAATAATAATAATAATAAGAAAAAACCCGACAATCGCTATAGGGTCCCCACACTACGTGCTAGGACCCTAAATATAGCCGCAAGCGACAATTCTCGGGGTCCAAGCTTGTATTCGCTGGTAGAAGAACAATGTGCTAGCATATGAGCTGTCCTGAGATAGTAGGGGCTTTTGGGGAAGTTTGTGTAGTGTTTGTAAGGTGTTTTATTCATATGAGCTGTTCTGAGATAATAGGGGCTTTTGGGGAAGTTTGTGTCGTGTTTGTAAGATGTTTTATTCATATGAGCTGTCCTGAGATAGTAGGGGCTTTTGGGGAAGTTTGTGTAGTGTTTGTAAGGTGTTTTATTCATATGAGCTGTCCTGAGATAGTAGGGGCTTTTGGGGAAGTTTGTGTAGTGTTTGTAAGATGTTTTATTCATATGAGCTGTCCTGAGATAGTAGGGGCTTTTGGGGAAGTTTGTGTAGTTTTTGTACGGTGTTTTATTCATATGAGCTGTCCTGAGATAGTAGGGGCTTTTGGGGAAGTTTGTGTAGTGTTTGTATGGTGTTCCATGCTGTTCTGGCATCTCTTTGGAAGTGTAGCGTGAGATGAATGAGTAGCGGATGACAGACACAGTATAGAGCACAGATGTCACTCTAGAGTTGCACTCTGGTTTCTCACCCTAATGTTCAGGAGCCCCAAACAGCAGATATGATGTGGAGTGGCTTGTACTCGAGTCTGTTATCAGTGGACAGAAGACAATCTATGCTGGCAGTGTTTGGTTGTGGACTATTCTCTGTCCAGCAGTGATGCTGAGGGATTTACAACTCCAACACCTGAGTCATACCTGCGGTATGGGTGTCCAGACCATTGAAGAGCAGGGTGAAAGCAAGCAATCTTTGCAGAGCAAGAGGGTAGCATATGACATTTCCTGATACAGGAGCCACACTTTAAGATAGATTTTGTAGTGCTTTAAAATGTGAACCTTGGTGCTCTGGATTGTAAGAAGAAGGGGTAGTAGATAAGTGGGTGAATTTCTGGTCTGCAGACAGGTGAACATCGGGCTTGGGTTACAGAGACAGCCCAGAGCACAGAACTGAATCTGGAATTTCACCCTGGATTCTGACCCAATGTTCAGGACCTCCACAAAGAAGATATGATTTAGGTGGTGGATAATTCTCAGCACTGCAGTGATAGTGACGTTGTGGTGATATGGCAGTGTGTGTAGTGCTCTTATGAGTGGATCAGAAAGAGCAGTGCTACTGGATAATTTTAAAACCTGTGTCCACTCACTGTCTACACTGTTACACACACATACCCTGTTGGTCCAGATTATAGATAAAAAAAGGCAGAGACAGTAGATCATACATTTTCAGCATATCTGCTTTGTATGTGTCCTGACCATTGAAGAACATGTGAAAAGGAGCAATGAAAGTATGCAGAGCAAGAGGTGCACCCCTCTCTGTAGTTTTAGATCTACAAAGTGATCCTGTGTGCAGTGGAGCTGAAAACACGGACACTGAAAGTAAAATGAGGTGGTCATAATGGTATTGTTGATTTGTTTAGATCTGCTTTCAAATGTCTGTGTCCTCTGGCCCTCTCTGACTGGCAGGGAGGGGGAGAGGTGACACTCTGTGTGTGAGGAGGAGAAGGAGGGGCTGAGGGGGGATTCTGCATAGAGAGGATCTGCAGGATGAGATATAACAGACATATATTTGATCATGAACTAGTGCTTGGATCAAAAGCCAATATGGACATATGTGGTATCATGAGATTCATAAGAACCTGAATTTGAATAATTATCAACAAAATGTGGAACTTTCATTACTGAGTGATTGCAGCCTCTGCTTAAATAGAGCTGTGCAGCTTGCCTTTGAAACACTGCATAAGAAACAGATATAACTCACAAATGCGTTAGTCATATGTTATGAAAATGCAAAAGCTCCTTTCCCATGGTCTTTGGAATATATCTGTCTCATCTTGCTGGTACTGCATCTCTAGGTTGCAGAGTAATCAATTAATAACCTATGCAACCAGTTGTTGTCTAATTGTAGCGCCCCCTTTCTGTGCAATGCGGGCATATTTAGCAGAGTACTTCAGAGTAATGACATACATATGTGCACCAAGTTGTGTTTGATTTAGGTGAAGTTTGTTGTAGTTATAGCTCAAAGAGTGCATCGAGTCCCGCCCATGCATATTTGTTAAATTACTGCCACAACAGCGTGTCAAAAGTTCTACATTTTTTTGATAATTATTTACCTACAGTCTATAAGGACTTCAAAAATACCAGTTGTTTATTGATAAGACAATTTTCCAGGAAGGAGTTCGAAATGCTCCATTTTCACATACCTGACTATTGTGGATAAACTATGCATTTTTTGACAATAGTTGGAATTGCAAAGTTGTATAACACTATGCAGAGTATGCAATAAAGCAAACTGCTTGTCAATATGTCTATATTTCGCTGAGATATTCCATATTTTCATATAAAAAATTTGAATTGCGCCCCCTAGTGACTATCATAATGAAAATTGTTATGTGTTTAGGAAGTTCTGCCATGGATATACTATGCAAGTGTCATGATGATAGAACCTTGTTAAGGTCATGAAACAACTGCTGAAATTTGATTGGTCGATGGCGGCCATGTTTTTTCGAATATGACATCATTGTCATAGAATCTAAGTCAGATCATCACACAATACATGCATACCAATCAGCATGTCAATCGGACAATCCTGTGAAGCGTAATAATATTTTTGCTGTTATAGCGCCCCCTAGGCTTGCAGTTGCACAGCCAAGTACTTATGGCTTCCAGCCCTTATAGGGATCAAGCATGTGAAGTATCATAACATTCGGAGAAAGCGTTTGTGAGTTATAGCTGTATTTGTGTGATTTTTGGAACGCGAGCTCAACCCCTGTATTTGGGCGGAGTCTGGAAGCCGAGCAGAGATCAAATTCCAACTTTTTTTGGATAATTATTAAAGTTCAGGTTCTTAGGATTCTGCTGATACCACATATGTCCATATTGGGTACATTTCCAGAGACTAGTTCGCGCTCAAAAATGCGTGCGATTTTGCATATTATGCAAATTAGCTCAAAATCTAAGTAGGCGGAGCTTATGGGTTCTTGAGGCTTTTTTGTAGGGTCTAACCTGAGGAATCAGGGAAAAAAAGAATTTCGTCTCTACGCCACACGGGGTAGGAGATATAGGGAGCGACGCGTTCCGCGTCGCTATAGCGCCACCATCAGGCTGAACGGGCTGATTCTTTGCGCCTGAGTAGCGGGAGGGTTTACTACCAGTTGACCAAACGACAAGTCTGTAGGACCTACGGTTTGGGCAGCCCATCGCGTTTCATCGGAGAAAAAGAAGAAAAAATATAGCCGCAAGCGACAATTCCCGGGGTCCAAGCTGGTATTCGCTGGTAGGAGAACAATGTGCTAGCATATGAGCTGTCCTGAGATAGTAGGGACTTTTGGGGAAGTTTGTGTAGTGTTTGTAAGGTGTTCTATGCATATGAGCTGTCCTGAGATAGTAGGGGCTTTTGGGGAAGTTTGTGCAGTGTTTGTAAGGTGTTCTACGCATATGAGCTGTCCTGAGATAGTAGGGGCTTTGGGGGAAGTTTGTGTAGTGTTTGTAAGGTGTTCTATGCATATAAGCTGTCCTGAGATAGTAGGGGCTTTTGGGGAAGTTTGTGTAGTGTTTGTAAGGTGTTCTATGCATATGAGCTGTCCTGAGATAGTAGGGGCTTTTGGGGAGGTTTGTGTAGTGTTTTTAAGGTGTTCTATGCATATGAGCTGTCCTGAGATAATAGGGGCTTTTGGGGAAGTTTGTGTAGTGTTTGTAAGGTGTTCTATGCATATGAGCTGTCCTGAGATAGTAGGGGCTTTTGTGGAAGTTTGTGTAGTGTTTGTAAAGTGTTCTATGCATATGAGCTGTCCTGAGATAGTAGGGGCTTTTGGGGAGGTTTGTGTAGTGTTTGTAAGGTGTTCTATGCATATGAGCTGTCCTGAGACAATAGGGGCTTTTGGGGAAATTTGTGTAGTGTTTGTAAGGTGTTCTATGCATATGAGCTGTCCTGAGATAATAGGGGCTTTTGGGGAAGTTTGTGTAGTGTTTATAAGGTGTTCCATGCTGTTCTGGCATCTCTTTGGAGGTGTAGCATGAGATGGAGGAGTAGTGGATGACAGAGACAGCATAGAGCACAGAAGTCACTCTGGAGTTGCACTCTGGTTTCTCACCCTAATGTTCAGGACCCCCAAACAGCAGATATGATGTGGAGTAGCTTGTACTCGAGTCAGTCATCAGTTGACAGAAGACACTCTCTGCTGGCAGTGTTTGGTTGTGGACTATTCTCTGTCCAGCAGTGTTGCTGAGGGATTTAAAATGCCAACACCTGAGTCATACCTGCTGTATGGAGGTATAGGTGTCCAGACCATTGAAGAGCAGGGTGAAAGCGAGCAGTCTTTGCAGAGCAGGAGCGTAGCATATGACATTTCCTGATACAGGAGCCACACTAAGATAGAATTTGTAGTGCTTTAAAATGTGATCCTTGGTGCTCTGGATTGTAAGAAGAAGGGGTAGTAGATAAGTGGGTGAATTTCTGTTCTGCAGGCAGGTGAACATGGGGCTTGGGTTACAGAGACAGCACAGAGCACAGAACTGACTCTGGAATTTCACCCTGGATTCTGACCCAATGTTCAGGACATCCACAAAGTATATTTAATATGGGTGGTGGATAATTCTCAGCACTGCAGTGACACTGACATTGTGGTGATAGGTCAGTGTGTGTAGTGCTCTTATGAGTGGATAAGACACAGCAGTGCTGCTAGAGATTTTAACACCTGTGTCCACTCACTGTCTACACTGTTACACACACATACTCTGTTGGTCCACATTATAGATAAAAAAGGCAGAGACAGTAGGTCATACATTTTCAGCATATCTGCTCTGTATGTGTCCTGACCATTGAAGAACATGTGAAAGGGAGCAATGAAAGTATGCAGAGCAAGAGGTGCACCCCTCTCTGTAATGTTAGATCTACAAAGTGCTACTTTGGACAGTGGAGCTGAAAACATGGACACTGAAACTAAAATAAGGAGGTGGTCATTATGTTACTGTTGATTTGTTTAAAACTGCTTTCAATTGTCTGTGTCCTCTGGCCCTCTCTGACTGGCAGGGGGAGGGGAGGGGGAGAGGTGACAGTCTGTGTGTGAGAAGGAGAAGGAGGGGCTGAGGGGGGATTCAGCAAAAAAGAGAAGACTCCAGGCAGGTGAGTGGGAACAGACATGTATTTGAGCATGAACTAGTGCTTGGATCAAAAGCCAATATGGACATATGTGTTATCATGAGATTCATAAGAACCTGAACTTTAATAATTATCAACAAAATGTGGAACTTTCATTACTGTGTGATAGCAGGATCTGCTTAAAAAGAGCAGTACAGCTTGTATTCAAAACTTCACATAACTAACAGCTGAAACTGAAAAATGCTTTAGCCAAATGATATGAAAACGCACAAGCTCCTTTCCCATGGTCATCAGAATATAACTGTCTCATCTTGCTGGTACTGCATCTCTAGGTGGCAGTGTAATCAATTATGAACCTATGCAACCAGTTGTTGTCTAATTGTAGCGCCCCCTTTCTGTGCAATGCGGGCATATTTAGCAGACTGCTTCAGAGTAATGACGTACATATGTGCACCAAGTTGTGTTTGATTTGGGTGAAGTTTGTTGTAGTTATAGCTCAAAGAGTGCATGGAGCCCCGCCCATGCACATTTGTTAAATTACTGCCGCAACAGCATGTCAAAAGTTCAAACTTTTGTGAATAATTATTGACCTACAGTCTATACAGATTGCAAAAATACCAGTTGTTTATTGATAAGACAAATTTCCAGGGAGGAGTACGAAAAGCTCCATTTTCACATACCTGACTATTGTGGATAAACTATGCATTTTTTGACAATAGTTGGAATTGCAAAGTTGTAAGACACTATGCAGAGTATGCAATAAAGCAAACTGCTTGTCAATATGTTTATATTTCGCTGAGATATTCCATATTTTCATGTAGAAAATTTGAAATGCGCCCCCTAGTGGCTATCGTAATGAAAATTGTTATGTGCTTAGGAAGTGCTGCCATGGACATACCATGCAAGTGTCATGATGATAGGACCTTGTTAAGGTCATGAAACAGCTGCTGAAATTTGATTGGTCGATGGCGGCCATGTTTTTTCGAATATGACATCATCGTCATAGAATCTAAGTCAGCTCATCACCCACTACACGCATACCAATCGGCATGTCAATCGGACAATCCTGTGAAGCGTAACAATTTTTTTGCTTTTACAGCGCCCCCTAGGCTTGCAGTTGCACAGCCAAGTACTTATGGCTTCCATCCCTTATAGGGATCAAGCATGTGAAGTATCGTAACATTCGGAGAAAGCGTTTGTGAGTTATAGTTATATTTGTGTGATTTTTTGGAACTCGAGCTCCACCCCTGTATTTGGGCGGAGTCTGGAAGCCGACCAGTGATGAAATTCCAACTTTTTTTGAATAATTATTAAAGTTCAGGTTCTTAGGATTCTGCTGATACCACATATGTCCATATTGGATACATTTCCAGAGACTAGTTCGCGCTCAAAAATTTGTGCAATTTTGCATATTATGCAAATTAGCTCAAAATCTAAGTAGGCGGAGCTTATGGGTTCTTGAGGCTTTTTTGTAGGGTCTGACCTGAGGAATCAGGGAAAAAAAGAATTTCGTCTCTACGCTACACGGGGCAGGAGATATAGGCAGCGACGCGTTCCGTGTCGCTATAGTGCCACCATCAGGCTGATCTGGCTGATTCTTTGCGCCTGAGTAGCGGGAGGGTTTACTACCAGTTGACCAAACGACAAGACTGTAGGACCTACGGTTTGGGCTGCCCATCGCGTTTCATCGGAGAAAAAGAAGAAGAAGAAGAGGAAACAGAGCAAAAACAATAGGGCTCCAGCACTTGCAGTGCTTGGACCCCTAAATATAGCCGCAAGCGACAATTCCCGGGGTCCAAGCTGGTATTCGCTGGTAGGAGAACAATGTGCTAGCATATGAGCTGTCCTGAGATAGCAGGGGCTTTTGGGGAAGTTTGTGTAGTGTTTGTAAAGTGTTTTATTCATATGAGCTGTTCTGAGGTAGTAGGGGCTTTTGGGGAAGTTTGTGTAGTGTTTGTAAGGTGTTTTATTCATATGAGCTGTTCTGAGATAGTATGGGCTTTTGGGGAAGTTTGTGTAGTGTTTGTAAGGTGTTTTATTCATATGAGCTGTCCTGAGGTAGTAGGGGCTTTTGGGGAAGTTTGTGTCGTGTTTGTAAGATGTTTTATTCATATGAGCTGTCCTGAGATAGTAGGGGCTTTTGGGGAAGTTTGTGTCGTGTTTGTAAGGTGTTTTATTCATATGAGCTGTCCTGAGATAGTAGGGGCTTTTGGGGAAATTTGTGTAGTGTTTGTAAGGTGTTTTATTCATATGAGCTGTCCTGAGATAGTAGGGGCTTTTGGGGAAGTTTGTGAAGTGTTTGTAAGGTGTTCCATGCTGTTCTGGCATCTCTTTGGAAGTGTAGCGTGAGATGGATGAGTAGCGGATGACAGACACAGTATAGAGCACAGATGTCACTCTGGAGTTGCACTCTGGTTTCTCACCCTAATGTTCAGGAGCCCCAAACAGCAGATATGATGTGGAGTGGCTTGTACTCGAGTCTGTTATCAGTGGACAGAAGACATTCTATGCTGGCAGTGTTTGGTTGTGGACTATTCTCTGTCCAGCAGTGATGCTGAGGGATTTACAACTCCAACACCTGAGTCATACCTGCGGTATGGGAGTCCAGACCATTGAAGAGCAGGGTGAAAGCAAGCAATCTTTGCAGAGCAAGAGGGTAGCATATGACATTTCCTGATACAGGAGCCACACTTTAAGATAGATTTTGTAGTGCTTTAAAATGTGAACCTTGGTGCTCTGGATTGTAAGAAGAAGGGGTAGTAGATAAGTGGGTGAATTTCTGGTCTGCAGACAGGTGAACATCGGGCTTGGGTTACAGAGCACAGAACTGAATCTGGAATTTCACCCTGGATTCTGACCCAATGTTCAGGACCTCCACAAAGCAGATATGATTTGGGTGGTGGATAATTCTCAGCACTGCAGTGATAGTGACGTTGTGGTGATATGGCAGTGTGTGTAGTGCTCTTATGAGTGGATCAGAAAGAGCAGTGCTACTGGATAATTTTAAAACCTGTGTCCACTCACTGTCTACACTGTTACACACACATACCCTGTTGGTCCAGATTATAGATAAAAAAAGGCAGAGACAGTAGATCATACATTTTCAGCATATCTGCTTTGTATGTGTCCTGACCAATGAAGAACATGTGAAAAGGAGCAATGAAAGTATGCAGAGCAAGAGGTGCACCCCTCTCTGTAGTTTTAGATCTACAAAGTGCACCTGTGAACAGTGGAGCTGAAAACACGGACACTGAAATTAAAATGAGGTTGTCATGATGGTATTGTTGATTTGTTTAGATCTGCTTTCAAATGTCTGTGTCCTCTGGCCCTCTCTGACTGGCAGGGGGAGGGGGAGAGGTGACAGTCTGTGTGTGAGGAGGAGAAGGAGGGGCTGAGGGGGGATTCTGCATAGAGAGGATCTGCAGGATGAGATATAACAGACATATATTTAATCATGAACTAGTGCTTGGATCAAAAGCCAATATGGACATATGTGTTATCATGAGATTCATAAGAACCTGAATTTGAATAATTATCAACAAAATGTGGAACTTTCATTACTGAGTGATTGCAGCCTCTGCTTAAATAGAGCTGTGCAGCTTGCCTTTGAAACACTGCATAAGAAACAGATATAACTCACAAATGCGTTAGTCATATGTTATGAAAATGCAAAAGCTCCTTTCCCATGGTCTTTGGAATATATCTGTCTCATCTTGCTGCTACTGCATCTCTAGGTTGCAGAGTAATCAATTAATAACCTATGCAACCAGTTGTTGTCTAATTGTAGCGCCCCCTTTCTGTGCAATGCGGGCATATTTAGCAGAGTACTTCAGAGTAATGACATACATATGTGCACCAAGTTGTGTTTGATTTAGGTGAAGTTTGTTGTAGTTATAGCTCAAAGAGTGCATCGAGTCCCGCCCATGCATATTTGTTAAATTACTGCCACAACAGCGTGTCAAAAGTTCTACATTTTTTTGATAATTATTTACCTACAGTCCATACAGACTTCAAAAATACCTGTTGCTTATTGATAAGACAAATTTCCAGGGAGGAGTTCGAAAAGCTCCATTTTCACATACCTGACTATTGTGGATAAACTATGCTTTTTTTGACAATAGTTGCAATTGCAAAGTTGTATGACAGTATGCAGAGTATGCAATAAAGCAAACTGCTTGTCAATATGTTTATATTTCCCTGAGATATTCCATATTTTCATATAGAAAATTTGAATTGCGCCCCCTAGTGGCTATTGTAATGAAAAATGTTATGTGCTTAGGAAGTTCTGCCATGGATATACCATGCAAGTGTCATGATGATAGGACCTTGTTAAGGTCATGAAACAGCTGCTGAAATTTGATTGGTCGATGGCGGCCATGTTTTTTCGAATATGACATCATCGTCATAGATTCTAAGTCAGCTCATCACACACTACATGCATACCAATCGGCATGTCAATCGGACAATCCTGTGAAGCGTAACAATTTTTTTGCTGTTATAGCGCCCCCTAGGCTTGCAGTTGCACAGCCAAGTACTTATGGCTTCCATCCCTTATAGGGATCAAGCATGTGAAGTATCGTAACATTCGGAGAAAGCGTTTGTGAATTATAGCTGTATTTGTCTGATTTTTGGAACGTGAGCTCAACCCGTGTATTTGGGCGGAGTCTGGAAGCCGAGCAGAGATGAAATTCCAACTTTTTTTGGATAATTATTAAAGTTAAGGATCTTAGGATTCTGCTGATACCACATATGTCCATATTGGGTACATTTCCAGAGACTAGTTCGCGCTCAAAAATATGTGCGATTTTGCATATTATGCAAATTAGCTCAAAATCTAAGTAGGCGGAGCTTATGGGTTCTTTAGGCTTTTTTGTAGGGTCTGACCTGAGGAATCAGGGAAAAAAAGAATTTCGTCTCTACGCCACACGGGGTAGGAGATATAGGGCCACCATCAGGCTGATTGAGCTGATTTTTTGCGCCTGAGTAGCGGGAGGGTTTACTACCAGTTGACCAAACGACAAGTCTATAGGACCTACGGTTTGGGCTGCCCATCGCGTTTCATCGGAGAAAAAGAAGAAAAAAAACAAAAAAGAAGAAAAATCGGAACAAAAACAATAGGGCTCCAGCACTTGCAGTGCTTGGACCCCTAAAAAGCGGAAAAAACGGAACAAAAACAATAGGGCTCCAGCACTTGCAGTGCTTGGACCCCTAAAAAAGAAGAAAAATCGGAACAAAAACAATAGGGCTCCAGCACTTGCAGTGCTTGGACCCCTAATAAGAAAAAACCCGACAATCGCTATAGGGTCCCCACACTACGTGCTAGGACCCTAATTAGTGTCCCTTAAGCACTTCTTATAATTTTTTGAACAGGAATGGGATTGCTGTGATAATACAATAAAGACAACTGATTTTAGTTAGTCTTCTCTCTTTCTCAGTGGGTTGGTGAAAAAGCAGAAAGATCTTAACTCTGTAGAGACAGCTTTGGAGCAGCAGAGGCTATGTAAGCACAACTTGTTGCTGGCCTGCAAAATTGAAGGCCTGCCCCTTACCCTGCTCTCAGGAACATTAGATGAGATCAGTGACATCCAGGTACACTCACAGAATGCACAGTACTATGAAACATTGTTAACATTAACTTTTACTTTGAAAAATTACTAGGGTAATTTGTTCAAATAATATTTCTCTAATATCCCAGAGTGCAGTATTAGCCCTGCACTTAACCATCATTTTTATCTGGCCTCTATTGGATTTGTATAGGGAATCTCTACTGTATTATGAATTATGAAGAAATGTATAAGGAAATAGTACAACACATTATGAAAACTAAAATTAAATACACAATTACTTTTTCCTTATTGACATATCCCATAATAAAAGCTCTCTGCCCTCAAACACAGCTGGATTCTGAGTCCCAGGGCACAAGCACTCTGGACATCTATGAGCGTGAATCACATATGGTGTTTGACTATGGCCTACTAGGAGAGGAACTCAAAGTGAGACTGGGCATTAACACACACATACAGACAGTGTTTTGTATACAAAGTTGCTTCTAAGGTTTCACTTTTTAATAATTCTGCAAGATTCTTCATTACTGTATTCATCTCCACTGTCAAAATATTTTAATATTAAATTCTAGTGAAAAAATAATCAAGGACAAACAAATCTACTGTTTTTAGAGACTGTTTTTAAAATAAGGCATTGTTTTGGGTCATTAGGACAGTTCTGTTATATTTTCTATGTTTTTCAAGAGTCTGACTGAAGAGGGTGAGGTGGAGGCCCAATTTGAGATGATGCAAGAGAAAGTGTCATCTCTGGACAAACTCATCCTGGCAGCCAAACCACCCAACCTGAAGGCTTTGGAGAAGATGAGGGAAGTCAAAGACAGTTTTCGTGATGTCCTGGACGGTAAAAGACATGCTAAAATGCACCACTGAATTTTTGTGCTTCAGATTTACCCTTGCAGAGCTTAGTTCCAACTCATCTTATATTGAACCAGCCAGTTATACGTTAGATATGGCACTGCTTTACTGGATCAGGGATTCTTGATTAGGGTTGGGCCATCTGCTAATCTCCGGGAGCAAATATCTATTTTTGAGTCCTTTTATAAATTTGTAAGTCAGATCTCTCAGAATGTACTGAAAGAATATTTTCCTTTTCATTTTGCATATTTGAACAGTTATTCTAGAGAAGCTTACACATCACAAGTGTCTTTATCTAGTGTCAATTATATTGGCGCAATATAATTGGACCATGTTTTGTGTGTGTGTGTGTGTGTGTGTGTTTGTGTGTGTGTCAGCTTTCGAAGCTAGCACACGTGCAGCTAAGAAATGTCATCAGGAGTTTGAGCAAGTGAAAGCAAAGCGCTTCCATCTCTTCAGCCAATGCTTTGAACATGTGTCTGTTGCCATCAACCAGATTTACAAACAGCTCTGCAGAAACGACAGTGCCCAAGTGAGACAGGCCTTGGATTTTTTTTTTCACTTTCTTTACAAATCTTTCTTTTTAATTATGAAACCTTTGTTTAAATATTTTTGCACTAGGCTATTCTGAGTGCTGAGAATCCAGATGAGCCTTACTTGGAAGGCACCTGCTATAATTGTGTGGCTCCTGGTAAGAGATTTATGGCTATGGATAATCTTTCAGGAGGAGAAAAGTCTATTGCAGCACTCGCTTTGGTGTTTGCCATCCACAGGTACTTACACACAGAATAAAGAATACTGTCAACAATAATACATTTTCTTGATGTATGTTAGATGTAGGTTTAGGTGTTGGTGTGACTATGTTCAATTTGTTCATAATTGATCAAACTGCAACAATCTGTAAGCACGTAAACAGTACATCACCCTTCTGTATTAGAATCACAGTAACTACCAGATGATTTGTGCTGAATACAAATGCATAATTATTCCTATAGATGATGAAATGGTTTGCCATGACATCTTATTTATATTAATAGCAATGCTTAAAATCTAAATATTAAAGAGTTGATATTAACAAGCCATTAATTATTTTTTTTTACTTTGCTTAGTAGACTAAGCTGTTGTCTTAGTGTTTTTTCTTATTCATTTTCAGTTTCCGTCCTGCTCCATTCTTTGTGCTAGATGAGGTGGATGCTGCCTTGGACAACACAAACATTGGCAAGGCAAGAAATATTCTTTGGGGGATTAAACATTTGTATTACACTGTAAAATAACCTCTAACATCTTAGTGTACCTGAGCCAGGTAATCCATTCAGGAGTGCTCTAATTAAGCCTGGAAAAAAAGCATAAAAACTGAAACATCTATAACAAAGTAAAAGTGAAAATAATATACAAAATGCCTTGTATTTTTATAGAAGTAAATCTGGAGACAACACTTTACTTTAATCCATAATTGCTGTGTATCGTTTTTTACTTTGTTGCTGTTGTTCCCAAAATTTTAAATATTGAATATGGAATCAGAATTGCATATTTTATGGAAATACAATTGCTCAAATTACAAATGATTTCAAATTTGTAAACAAAAATATAAATTGTAACTCTTCACATAAAGTGTTGTCATTAATTCACTTAATTAATTAATTCATTATCTGTAACCGCTTATCCAGTTCAGGGTCGCGGTGGGTCCAGAGCCTACATGGAATCATTTGGCGCAAGGTGGGAATACACCCTGGAGGGGGCGCCAGTTCTTCACAGGGCAACACAGACACACACACACATTCACTCACACCTACGGACACTTTGAGTCGACAATCCACCTACCAACGTGTGTTTTTGGACTGTGGGAGGAAACCGGAGCACGCAGAGGAGACCCACGCAGAACATACCAACTCCTCACAGACAGTCACCCGGAAGAAACCCACGTAGACACAGGAAGAACACACCAACTCCTCACAGTCACCCGGAGGAAACCTACACAGACATAGGGATTACACACCACATTCCTCACAGACAGTCACCTGGAGGAAACCCACACAAACACAGGGAGAACACACCACACTCCTCACAGACAGTCACCCGGAGGAAACCCACACAGACACGGAGAAAACGCCACACTCCTCACAGACAGTCACCCGGAGGAAACCTACACAGACACAGGGAGAACACACCACACTCCTCACAGACAGTCACCCGGAGTGGGAATCGAACCCACAACCTTCAGGCCCCTGGCGCTGTGTAACAGCATCACCCGGAGTGGGAATCGAACCGACAACCTTCAGGCCCCTGGCGCTGTGTAACTGCGACACTACCTGCTGCGCCACCATGCCGCCCCCAATACAATTAAGTTTAACCATTAACTTAATGGTTAAACTTAATCAGATATCCTGTGACTCTGTAACTACAGTACTGAAATAGGAGCCTTTATTGTTATTTATAGTTTAGGTGGACATATATAGTGTTATAGTATTATAATATATAGTGTTTGCCATATTTTGTTTTATTTTTTTTTTCAGGTAACAAGTTTCATTAGGGAGCAATCAGAAGGGAACCTGCAGATCATTGTAATCTCACTGAAAGAAGAGTTCTATTCACGCTCAGATGCTCTGTTGGGGGTCTACTCTGAGGTACACGTTCATAAATATTCAGGAATGCAAGTGCATACATATGATGTGAATGTAAGGTGGAATGTATTAAACTGGCTACTCCTGTTAATATCTCCTTTTTGTCGCCCCCTACAGTTTAATGAGTGCATGTCCAGCCGTCTCCTGTCGCTGGACCTTACTCCGTATCCCCTCAATGACGAGAACAGCAAAGAGATAGACATGGAAGCTTGAAAGAGACAGAAAGAACAAAATGAGATAATTATTTGTTCTTGGCAGCCATATATATATATATATATTTTTTTTTTATTGTTGTTATGTGAATTAGCAGTACTTCTGAAAGTTGAGTTTAATACTAATTTATTTTAATACCGTTTTTTTTAATGTTCATTTTCTACTTAAAGGTGTTCAGATGTTAACAGTCATTGAGAAAGGTCAGAGAAACATAATGATTTGTGACAGTAAGCTTTTTTGCAGTTAACAGTTCAGACCACTCTGAATGACCTTTTTAAATTTACCCTTTAATGTTTATATGACTTTCTGAGTAGTTGAACCTTCTAGCAGTTTTGGTACATTAATTAAAGGAATGTTTCTGTTTTAGTATGTTTCTTTGACCTGGTAATGTTAAAGTAACATGTTATTATGTTAAATATTCATTCATATTTTGGCTTGTTGCAGGTCTGGAATAAGGATGTCCAGTTTTTTAATGTTTTTCTTTTCCCTAATAAATGAATGTTTATGTAAATGTTGTATTTGGGGAGTGATCTAATGGTCTACTCATTAGAAACCCTGCTAACAGTCTGAACACTCTAACACACACTTTCAAAATCTCTTCTTCACTCTCACCCATTTCTCATTTCACACTTTCTGCTTAAATGGGGGTTAGGCAGAGAATACTGATCTCTGAACCATTTCATCTTCATTTCTCACTGGTGCTTCTCATGGCATCCTACACAGTGGTCATTGTGCCTCTGCAGAGTAGCATCAGGAGTTTGGATGCCTTACGATTCTTCCTCTGGGTTAGTCCTTTTAATTATTTCGGCTTGTTAAGTTATTGGAACTTTCAAAGCCTGTTGTTAATTAACAATTTAATTTGAGTCTAACCTGATTTTCCTATGTTGTAACCTAAGTACTGTGGCAAAGATGTTATATTCCTCTACAGACATTTATATAATTTATTGTGCACAGTACATTTAAAATGTGAGTAGTTAAGACCGTGTAGGTGGCTTGTTGCATGTCATGTCATTAAAATGTACCCTGGTAATAATCACTTCAATGAGAGTACAAAATTGGTATTTGTTATGTTTAAAAAGGCAGTTGCTTTGCCCTTATTTTAAAATGATAATACTTTATTTTTATGGATTTGTTTGTGTATTTGGATGACTTCATTGTATTCCCCTCTTGTTAATTATCACAGCCAACTGCAGAATCCCCACCCAGATTCGAGAGTGGTGTTCCAACTCTATAAGAAAGTGTTACACAGTCTATTTTTATTTTTATCCCTTATTGGTCTATGTAAGGTCTCTAGAGAGACACCAAACAAAATGACTAACAAATTCTTAAATTCACAATCTCAGACTGTGCATCTCTCCTTTTAAACATGAAACATTTTAGATGAATGCCGAAATATCTTTTTACATTTATGAAATATGGATCCACTGATTTCAATTGTGTAAATGTGAGTATTGCTAAGAAATGTCAGATGTGAAGACACATTGCAGTATTTTTATATCACTGAATTCAGAGAGGATGCTAATAGCTGACATGTTTGACATATGTTTGGCATACTCTGAAACTCAGGTTGTTGGAATATGTAGTGGAGTATTTATGTAGAAGCAGGTAGAGGACAGTTATATTTTAATACTCAAGACTCCTAACACCTACTGATCAGAAAATTAAAGGTTGCACTGCTAAATGCAACAAATGAAAATTAATATCTATCATTAAATTGAAAGGACATTTGTATCTAAATGTTACTCATTTGATATTTTGGTATTCGATTAGCAAGGATGTTGCTGTTTTTTAATTTACATGAACTTTTTTTGCCGACAGGTAAAGAACATGCAGGAGCTGGAGAGAGAGAGAGATGCTCTGTGGCTGGGTCTGCAGACACTAGAACAGGCCCGGTCCTGGCTGTGCTATAAACTGGAGCAGAATACCCTGCAGCAGGTCAGTAGGGGCTTACAAGTGAATAAATATGCACTGATGCACAGTGTTTAAAAAAGCTAGTAGCTCATGGATCGTGAATGACACATATTCTTATCCTGTTTAGTTGTGCATTGATTTGACAGAGCTCCATCAGATAATTTTGGCTTATCCAGGACCGTTATATTGCAGTCTGAACATTCATTCATTCATTATCTGTAACCCTTATCCAGTTCAGGGTCACGGTGGGTCCAGAGCCTACCTGGAATCATTGGGTGCAAGGCGGGAATACACCCTGGAGGGGGCGCCAGTCCTTCACAGGGCAACACACACTCACACATTCATTCACACCTACGGACACTTTTTTGAGTTGCCAATCCACCTACCAACGTGTGTTTTTGGACTGTGGGAGGAAACCGGAGCACCTGGAGGAAACCCACACAGACACGGGGAGAACACACCAACTCCTCACAGGCAGTCACTCGGAGGAAACCCACGCAGACACAGCGAGAACACACCAACTCCTCACAGACAGTCACCCGGAGGAAACCCACGCAGACACAGCGAGAACACACCACACTCCTCACTAGTGATGGAAATTTTTTTTTTTGGGGAGCCGGCTCTTTTGGCTCGGCTCTTCATAAAGAGCAGGCTCTTTCAGCTCCTAAATGGCTCTTTGTTTTACCACTTATTTCCACTGGTACAGAACAATATTACCTACATTTTACATGACTATATGGACAAAATATTATTGTTCAATATTAAAAATAAAGTGTTGCAATGGCCAATTGTTTTTATGGCTGTCTTGAAATAACTCACTGATTGCACTCACACATTCAGTTGTATAAATAACTGGATTTTTATTTAAACACCTTAATAATAAATCACTTGTAAACTCTGAAATATAGGCAATGGAACCCAAAAGGTAGGTATTACAAAATAGCTTATTAAATAATCATCTATTTCTGGGTAATAAAATAAACAAATACTCTGCAAAGTGCAAAACAGCAGCATTCAACTGTAGTGATTAATTGATTTAACATTTTCTTCAACTATTTTTTGGAAGGCAAATCTGTATTCAGGAAAACCAAGTGTCTCAGCTTGGAGGGGTTGATCCGGTTTCTTCTCTCTGTTATTATCTGCCCAGTTTTTGGAACGATTCTTTCAGAGGGTACTGATGTCGCTACAATAATATAAAACCGTACTTCCAGCATTGCATCCTCTGAGGGAACTCTTCTTGCAGTGTCCTCTGTGGCTTGCTTGTTGTTCTCTGATTGGTTGAATGACAAGCCTTAGAAAAAAATGGCTCAGTCTTGGACGGGAACCGGCTCTCATCGTTCACTTACAAGAACCAGCTTTTTGAACCGGTTCGTTTGCGACCGACACATCACTACTCCTCACAGACCCAGAGCAGGAATCGAACCCATAACCTCCAGGCCCCTGGAGCTGTGTGACAATACCTGCTGCGCCACCGTGCCACCCCACTCTGAATATCAAACATCAAAAAACTTGTCCTATTTTAGTTCAAATTACGTTTGCATGTGGTTTATAATCTGATTTAAATCCTCACTCATTTTGATAATTCAGAGTGTTTATTAGATACATTTTATTTGTAAATTTGTATGAACAGTTAAAGCTAAAAAGTGTTTCTTTCCCCTTTTTGGAGATTAGGGCCTAGCTCCTGTGTTGAAGCGGAGAGTAAACAGGGTGCTGCACCGTCTGGTGTGACTCCCTTTTCGGCACAAATGTCTCCTCAGGTAAAATAAACACTAGCATCAGATCTATTTCTATGTAACTTTCCAAAACAGACCATTCCCATTAGAATTCAGCTCTGTCAATGCAAAATTCATATGTGACATGTTATCTTACCATATATCTTACATGTGGTGTTAGACAAGCCTGATTTCAATGAAAAATAGTCTTGGTGAAATTCCAGTTAGGCAAATGTGACTTCACCAAACAATTGGCTAAATGTTTTGGTTTGGTTTGGTTTATTTATTTGTGTTATACTTCTTATGAGAATAATATGTGACAGCCAATTTAAGGCAGAATAGAGAGTGAGACAACAAATCAGAATGTCCTATTAGTCATTTGTTCCCTTTTGTTTCCTCAGGTGTCCTAGGCGTTGTGGTTTGACAAGTTTCTAAAGCTTACATGTGATGGACAGTTCTGATGGACCAGTGACTTCATGAACAACCTTCATAAAATCATGAACAGTGTACTCTGATTGATCGATCAATCTATCTATCCTTTTATCACATGTAAAGTATTTAGCCGACTCTCTTATTCAGAACAACTTGCTTTGTCATCCTATTCAGACAAGATAATAGGACTAGAATCCAAATAACATTGAACTAAGGTCCTGCTAGATATAGGAGTAATACCTAAAATGAGAGAAATAAAAAATTAACATATCATGCAGTATAATACAGCAGTAATTGCTGATGCCTGGGAAAGACAAAAACAGATGTAGTATTGCAACTCAAGACATTACAGTAAGTGCAGTATTGATTATGTACATATTCACAAATAGACAAATCTATTTGTAAATCTAAATGTAGGGCGGCACGGTGGCGCAGCAGGTAGTGTCACACAGCTCCAGGGACCTGGAGGTTGTGGGTTCGATTCCCGCTCCGGGTGACTGTCTGTGAGGAGTTGGTGTGTTGTCCGTGTGGGTTTCCTCCGGGTCCTCCGGTTTCCTTCCACAGTCCAAAAACACACGTTGGTAGGACACTCCAAAGTGTCTGTGTTGCCCTGTGAAGGACTGGCGCCCCCTCCAAGGTGTATTCCCCACCTTGCGCCCAATGATTCCAGGTAGGCTCTGGACCCACCATGACCCTAAATTGGATAAGCGGTTACAGATAATGAATGAATCTAAATGTATATGATTTCTTTTTAAGTAAAAACTTTCTACACATTTACCAGTCTCTCATGACAGAAAGGGGGTTTCCTCAATCTCATTACTGTCCAGATAGCAGACACATTTGGGCCTAATCTGTGCCAGTTTTGGCACGAACGACTCTATTGCTCAGTTACAGCACTGGCAAGTGTTGTGTGGGCCGGACATGGGCCAGCTGTCATGAAGCAGCTTGACTACGTTTACACCATGTGTTGTGTGGGCCAGCCAGTGTTAGTTAGGCCCCGATATGGTCCACAACACACCTGATATCTATTCTTTATAAGATGGAGCTGTGGCTCAGTTGAGGTAACCAGACTCACTCTGAGTCAACACTGCAATTCAAGGCCAAATGTGATCTATATAGAAACTGTAGATGGGGGCCACATTTGGGTGAAATATTTATTGTTATCTGTGGAAGTTTTGCCATGTCGCAGCATCACAGCATAGAAATCGACCTCCCTGGCTGCCTTTGATTGCCTTTGATATGTACAATAACAAAAGTGTATGAAGCAAGTATAAAATTGTCAGAGCACATATAGAATAATAAGTATTTAGCTAAGCAATATAAAACAAGAATTTTTGCTAATTATTTAAATATTAGAATCACTTTAATGTATTGGATTTAATTCCATTTATATATGTTGGTCTTAGATGATCCGTCACAACTAGCATGCCTTAAATCAGGGGACTTTTAAGTTGAAATACCGCCAACCACTCACTGGCGGCGAATTCAAGAATCAACTGACAGTTCAAACCGCAGAAGCCGCTGAAGGATGATATTTAGCGAGTGAGGGATGGGGTTGAGTGAGTGAACGTTAGTGAATTATGCAGTTTAATGAGAGATAAACTGAATGAATAAATGATGTTGAGGAGAAGGAGTAGCAGTAACAGCACGAAAAGCTGCACGAAGCGGAGGAGCAGCAGCGCGAACTTCGACGAGTTCGGCTTTGCGTTTATTAAAAGAAAAGAAAAACGGAACCACAGACATCATCATTACAGGTGAGGAACTCCACCTTCCGTTTAATGATTTAATCTTTAACAAAACATTATTACTCTTCCACAGTTAGCTGTCTGGTTATTTCGACGTTTATTATTTATAAATTTTATTAGTTTATAATTTTAAAATGTGTTGGTAAGGCTACGTGTTTTGAATAATTTTTCTTACTATTAAAATGGATTGGAAGTTAAAGAAAATTTCTTAAAATATAAAAATACTGGTTAATTTATAGCATTTACGACGACTACCTCCCTCATATCTACACTCATTGTACCATTTTATGAGCTCCATTGACCATACAGGAGCACTTTGTAGTTCTACAATTATAGACTGTACTTCTTTATCTGTTGCTCTTTCTTATCCCATTTTCACCCAGCTCTAGGTGCGCTGCTGTGTCTGATCCACTCAACACAACATACACTAGCACAACACCTCCACGTCAGTGTCACTCCAGCACTGAGAATGATCCAAACATACAATTTAGTATTTGGACTCAAAATGATGTAGCTGTATAATATTTTTTAATGTTTCTTTTCTCCAGTTATCCACAGCCAAATGCCCTGAAGGTCAAAGAGCTGTGTGAATCACTAAGCTATTGGAATAGCTCCAGCTTCATTTGCAGAAGTCAGGTATAGACCCTTACAGTAAATTTGCCTACAATCTGTGTATTTTAGAATATAACATAGGCTATATTTATGTATTGGAAACCCCCCCAGCCATTTACTTAATCATAATGATGATCTAATACCTCATAATTGAGATTACAAAATTGTGACTTAGCATTTTATGACTGAGACCCAGTCCTCATTGTTTAATAAATTACTATTCTTAATGATGTTTGTCATTATAATGTCAATAATAGTCACTGATCCATTTTTATTAACTGACATTTTTGTGTGTGTCTCATTTAACAGTCAAAATCTAAAATAATTTATGGGATTGCTTATTTAATTTTTGTTTCTTGGCGCTTAGATTGAGAGATTTATTCGCATTGGAATCCCTCCAGCTTTGCGAGGACGAGTATGGAGATGCCTGCTGGATATTGACACGGTCAGAGTGTCCAGTGACTTCAGCTATCAGGTACATCACAGTGGTCAGTCTGAGTTTCAGGGTTTTGCTGTTGCTGCTTTATTTCCTCAGTCTTCAAGCTTATTATGAATTTTAATTAATCAGTAGGGGAAAAAATACATTTCATGTATTAGGATTTTCTGCATGAAATGCTTCTTCACAGAGAAAATAATAGATAGAGATTTGCTCACAGTTGTGGTGATAGGAACCAGATTTCTTAAGCATTTCATGACCCTAATTACTCTTTAAAAATATAGCTATAATGCTAAAGATAAATCATACTACTTCTGTTCTTAAAATGACTTCAGAGGCACACATTTCGCACAAACCACCAGCATTTTCTGTGGATTTATTGATTCTATGATCTGTCGGAGCATATTTCTTTAATAATCAGAGTCTTTACTTGAGGAATGTGAATAGTTATGTTGTGTGATATGTTTGTGTCTCATTTCAGGTGTGTCTGAGTGAGATCCGGAAGCCTCTGGTGGATCTCGGCGTGAGCGAGTACCGCATCATCTCTGCCATCACCACACTGGGCGACAAAGAGAACGACCTGGGCTCAGGCCAATCACCTGACATCCACTGTTCAGCCACATTCAGCATGGACGTGGCTCTGTTCAGACAGATCGCCCTGGACCTGCGTGAGTTAAAATGATACTGACTGTCCACAGATTACCAGATTAAAGATAAAGGGTCCAGGTAAAAATGGTCGTAGTGATAGTGTGACCCATAAACAAGTGCTATGAGAAGGGAGCCTGAAACTGGAAAGCTGTTCAAACCCAAGGACTGGCTAAAGACAACTGACCAAATAAAATAACCTTGCTTTACCTTGACCAGAATTTGAGCAGCATACTGTTGTACCCTTTAGTAATCTATATATTCCCAACATTTAGTAGTGGTGCTTTTGTGCTGTTCCTAGTCTGGGATTGGTAGAAAAAAGACAAATTTCCAAGAAAGATGGATCAATATAATAATAAATGAATATAATAAACTTTAACAGATCCCAATAGTTTTTACAGTGCAATTACTAGGGTTTCATTCATCTTCCTTTCATTCATCTTTTTAGGATACAGTATATTTTTAGTTGAATCTGTTTTTGTATCTAGTGCAATTTGCTTATGTTCTATTTTTGATTGTCTTTTGTAGAGAGGTCTTTTCCAACACACCGCTCACTAATGGGAGACAGCCCTGAAGCCATAGAGGGCCAGGCCAAGCTTTTCAGAGTGCTTACTGCATATGCCAAATATAACCCTCAAATTGGGTACAGCCAAGGTGAGAGTGTATACTCAGTGTGTTTATGTGATATTATATGTGATTGAAATGTTTAATATGTGGACAACATACATGCTCAAATATTTGTTCAAACCTCACTTAATTAGCAATTTTACCTACACATGGGTGTAATGTCAGAATGCCCGTTGCCAAGCATCCGCTGGAGAGGTATAAAGATCCCTGGCCTGATTTGAAGTACATCAATTCAAAAATTACATCAAAAAATGTTTTTAGTTACCCCGTGCATCTAATCATGTATGCAAATGTTTTATAATTTGTTTTCTTTTCTCTTTATTTATATTATAATTTATAATAATATAAACCTTAATTACTTGCCTGGTTAAATACCCTAAATCTTAATTACTTGCCTGGTTAAATTAAAGGTTAAAATATAATTAACCGTTAAAATATAATAAAATAAAAAAGTGTTGGTTATCTACAATTTATCATCCAGTATTAGACCCTGACTGTAGAAGTAGATGCAGGTTGTACCCCGTCTGGGAAGAAATTATACTAGACGTTGGAACACTGCTGTAAGAAACAGATTACATACCACATCCACATGACTCTCACGAATGTGTTTGTGATTGAATGCAATTAGCTCCTCACAGCAGTGTTTCAACATCAAACTATTCCCAGAAGAGTACAAGCTGGTACGGCTGTTAATGGTGGATATACACTCTATTAACACCCTTAAATTCAGGAGACAATTTGGATGACCAGCTGTTTACAAATTATTGGTTTAAAAAAAAAATACATTTAGGAATGCTTAGCCATTGCGTGTTGGTCCACATTTGGATGATCCTTTTAATCATGCAAAAGAACGTAACTCATGCTGTGGGGGAATGAATCATTCTTTTTGCAGTAAAATAATAGGTCATTTTTAGATAATAAGAAATGGATAATTATTAAAATTTTACTGATATAAGGAGGCAGCAGGTAGTGTCGCAGTCACACAGCTCCAGGGACCTAGAGGTTGTGGGTTCAAATCCCCCTCTGGGTGACTGTCTGTGAGGAGTTTGGTGTGTTCTCCTTGTGTCTGCGTGGGTTTCCTCCTGGTGCTCTGGTTTCCTCCCACAATTCAAAAACCCACGTTGGTAGGTGGATTGGTGACGGCGTGCGTGTGTGTGTTGCCCTGTGGAGGACTGGCGCCCCCTCCAGGGTGTGTTTTCCGGCTATGCGCCCAATTATTCCAGGTAGGCTCTGGACCCACCGCGACCCTGAAATGGATAAATGGATAACGGTTACAGATAATGAATGAATGATATAAGCAGATTGGTTTATTTTTCACAAGATGGCAGTAGTGAACCATTTATGGAGTAAGTCTAAGTAATTTTATAAGCTTTAGTGTGCGTGTGCGCGTGTGTGTGTATAGTGGTTATCTCTATTTGTAGATTGTGCAGTTTGACAATGGCTTCTCTTCTGTCATCAGGAATGTCTTACATTGCTGCAGTTCTCCTCATGCTCCTGGGTGAGGAGGAATCATTCTGGGCTTTAGTGGTCCTTCTTGAGAATCCCAAATATTTGTCTGAACTTTTTGACTCATCACTTAAGAAGTAAGTTATTACAGAATGTCTTTATAGACTCTGGTAAGTTTGATTTGTAGAGAAAGAAATGTAATTAAATGATAACCAAGTTTTATTGTTTGCGGCACGGTGGTACAACCGGTATCATTGGTGTCGGACAGCTCCAGGGTTTTCTTCTTTCAGGTTTCCTCCCACTCTCCAATAACACGTTGGTAGGTTGATTGGCTGTTCCATAGCTGTGAGTGACTGTGTTCATAATTATTCTATTGTGAATTAGAAAAATAGTGGTAAATCTAGGGAAATAAAAGTTTGTTCTGTGACTATTATTTCCTAAAAGCTTACCTCTGCCTTGAATGAGAAAACAATCACACACAATCCTTATCTTGAAATTACCATTAACTACTCTCAAGCATTTGTCAGAATATTAGTAATCATTTCATGTTACATATTTAATCATGGAGACTGAATTATGCAGATATATTTAACAGTTGATTCCCCTTTAAACCCCTTTATTTCCTAGGATTCAGCATCAGGTGCTGGTGTTTCAGCACTTACTGAAGCACAGGAAACCACAGCTTTTCCAGCACCTGGTAATTATGAGAATATAATGACTTCGAATAGCACTTTGTCATTAAAGCTTTTCTGCCATTGCAAGGTTAAGACAGTGCTTAAAATACAGTTATTTGTAATGCTTATTTATGCTGCGATCACTGCTGGACCAGACTTACTTCACAGACAGTAACTGCTGAGCTTAGTTCACTTTTATTTATGTCTGAATAAGTGCATGTTGTATTGATCAGGACTTGGGGAGTGGGGAAACTAGATCATCACTCTTGATGATAACCTCAATGAATAGTTCCATTACTATAGCACCTTTCTTGCACTGTCTGACCCCTCACTGGCTCACTCCCTCAGCATCACTCTTCATTCTGACAGGAACAGCACTATTGCAGAAGGCCCTGATTTACACATTTTCTTAAAAGACAAAAGTGTCTACACCCATTCGCATATTTCATTAAAAAAAAAATACATTTTTAATTAGTCTGTCGTTCTCTCTCTGTCTGTCTCCCTCTCTTTCTGTCTCCCTCCCTCTCTGTATCTGTCTCTCTCCCTCTCTCTCTCTCTCTCTGTTTCTCTCTCTCCCTTTGTCTTTCTCTGTTTCCCTCTGTTTCTCTCTCTCTCTCTCCCTCTGTTTCTCTCTTTCCTACTGTTTCTCTCTCCCCCTGTCTCTCTCTCTCTCTCTCTCTATCTCTCTATCTCTCTCCAGGAGAACCTGGGTGTATCCTCTCTCCATTTTGTCATGCAGTGGTTCCTGACTCTCTTCACCTCTCTCCCCTGCTGGGACACAGTCCTGGCTATCTGGGATCTCTTCCTGCTTCATGGTATCCACTCCAGAAACTGTACTAAACTTCCTGTACCCTATTTCCTTCTGAGCTCATATTGTTCAGCCTTAAAGTAACTTCACTGCCATTGTTTTTTTTTTTTTGTAACCTATCTCTTAAGCCCAGGTTACTATGAGTCATTTTAGATGCAAATGCCAGCAGCATAACTCAGTGATAAACTCAGTGCTTTCTTTTAGATTAGAGCAATGCTAAATATCTTTTGATTAGAAACACTTGAGTTCACAGAGGCAAAATGCCTTTGATCTCAGTTTGCTTGCCAAATGCCATGCTGACCCTTGCACTGATTTTCTTTATCAAAGTGGCCAAAATATAACCAGGAAAATATGTGAATCTTAAAACAGAATTGCAGACATCATGCTGGAATTTGAGCCTTGCATGAGAAGGAGTTTAAGTGTTAGAATGGTGTCAAAAACCATTTGTTAGAGGTCTTGAAAACATCATTTAATGTCTGTCTGCCCTTCTCTGTCTTTTGCTCCCGCTCTCATTTTCTTACCTCTTTTTATTCTTGTTTCCTTTTTCTGTCTCTATAATTCTGTCTTGGTCTCACCCTGTCTGTCTGTGTCTCTGTCGCTCTTCCTGTGTAGGTCTGCTGGCAGTATTCCGTGCTGGGCTGACTATTTTGCAGCTATTGGAGTCTCGGGTGTTGAATATGACGGAGGAGGCGGCAGTGTTGCCCATGCTGCTGCGTGTGCCTGTGGATGTGTGAGTGTCTCATTCTGAGCCATATCTAAAATCTTCCTCACTGATCATCAGCACATTATGTTTAAGGTGGAAAAATTACTACTATAATTAGCAGTGGTGACATCATTATTATCATATTTCTCTCTTATCAAAGTTTACCATATTTCTCACAGTCAAACTCAAAAGGGAGGTGTTCATTTCAGGGTCAACATGAATGTGTTTTGTGGAGATAACGCTTGATATGGTAACCTGCCCATGGTTTCATCCAACAATGACCTGAAGAGATTGCATGGGCTTCAGTGATCTGACTTCCTACTTATATGTGAAACCCCTCATGTTTTGTGAATTTGTGAGGTCCTTTGAGTGCACTGCTTTGAATTAGTGGGGGGTGCGTTACCATGGCAACACTGCCATGCCCTTCTCTATTATACCCCTTGTTATGGTATGGTCCATGTAGATACTTCATTCCTTTTCGTTATTTATATCCTGCTTTGCACATGCGAATGTCCCCCCCCCCCCCCCCCCTTTTAGTAATCAGGCAAGCATCAGATGGCACAGGGTTGGATTCTGCGGTGGGAGAACATGAGTTCACCCATGTAGCACCCTGTGTGCTTTGTTGGACTCCTTACTCAATTGTAGAGGCAAATAAAGTAATTTGCTAGTTTCGATTTAGGGAGGGGAAGTATGTGGCATTGACATGCAGATGCCAGCCTTCACAAAGGCTCCACACATCAGGTTAAAGGCTTCATGTTGCTCTACTGGCACTGCCTCCATGCCAAGCAGGTCATGCCTAAGTGCTCCTCTCTGTTCCGTGGTCTCCGAGGCTTTCTGGACCCAGAGAACTGAAGCGGCAGAGACCAAATCTCTCCATTTCGTAAAAAACAATAATGGAATAGGAATAAAGAAAGAGGTAAATAAACCAAGCATTAAACTGTTCTGACTTTGGCCCTTTTGAGAATATTGTGTTTTGCTACATTTTATAAAAATGTAGTTTGGTGGAAAACCTATTTTACACTTTTCCCATTTACTCCAACTATTTTTCATTTCACCAGGAAATGTTTTGTGTTTTAAGTTACCACTGGAGGAATGAGTTTAATATAGTTCATACCCTGTGTATTTGCATTATGCAAATTGTATGTATCAATCAATAATGTAGTTTGACTTACTTTTGGGTTACAATTTGGGTTATCAATTTAAGAATAATTGAACTCTCAATTAGAGGAGAAATTGAGTATCATATGTTCGTGATTTACTCTGGAGGACAGCAAATGACTCAGCCAGCTGGCCTGGTGCTGTTTGCAGCAAAGTGGCTGTCTATCAGCTGCCAGAATGGCCTGTGTGGACATTATAGCCGTTCTACCACCGAACCACAGTGGTTCCCTGACTCTCTCTCTCTCTCTCTCTCTCTCTCTCTCTCTCTCTCCCTCTCTCTCTGTCTCTTCATCTGAATACGCCTTGTTCCATTCAGTCGCTGACCCGCTGCCCTCTGTCCTGCCTTGACAGCTCATTTGTTTGCTGCTTTTCAGTGACAGGGCACCTCAACCTCTTTCTCCCATCTCCTGCTCTTTACATAAGACTCACTGGGGGTTTTCACTGCTGACAGCAAGTTTTACTCAATCCTGAATGGGTATTCTGGAGCTCTTAACCTTTGCCTTTTGGAGCAGAGGGAGGGTGGGAATCTTATATTTTGTCTTTTTTTAATATGTGACACTGATTGGTGGAGTGATTAATGCGGCTGCCTTATTTTTGACATCACTGACTCAGCTCTTGCCAAAATATTTTTATAGGGTTTCAGTAAGGAGAGATTTGAAAAAGGGAGATTCCCAATAGATTATGTTGTTGTTACATTTATTTTACCAGTTACATACTGGACATGTTACACATAGATACTTGCATATCATTAAAGTCACATCAACACACAAAATTGTATCTCTAATATATCATTTTCATATATAAAATGTATGCATATGTTGGTGTGTGTTTTCTAGCTCACAGTACTCCATTCTGATTCCGGCTATATGGAGCACTGAGCTGCAGGAATGGGAGATCAACTGCATGAATTGTGTCATACAGGAAGAAACAGCTGAGGAAAATCACACAGGTACACACATGTACAAACACACATACACACAGTTCTCCCAGGGTGGCACCGTCATGAGTACGGTTGTAGATATTTCTGTAATGCCGGTTTCTTAGAAATAAATATGCTTGTTAAACTTATTGCAACTGACAAAAATTTTTCATCTTACTCTTGAACATATTTAAAATAAGTAGATTTTAGATTTTCACAGGATCCAGCTCCATCCTGTGTGACACTATGATACCAGTTTTCTGTGCAGTGGGCCTTTTACACTTGTAGGTCAAGTGTAATGGTCTGGTTGAAACACAGTAAAGGGCTTCAGCTGTGACTCTGTGTCCCCAGTGAATAGCCTTTATCAGAAGGGCCAGTGACAGCAGTGCCTTTGGACTGGATGGTTTGAAGAACATTTAAGTGGATTCTTTATGGGAACAAAATGTCAGTTGCATCTCGTGTTGGACTCAGGAGACAACGCTCCTTCCAGAGCACAAAGCCCACTCTGTCTGCACTCAGTTCCGAAAGACTAAGACCGTTCACAAAGAGCTAATGCAATTTAGATTTTTGATGTTACACATTTGTAGCTTGAGAAATTTTAAGTATATTTTGTTAATAGTAAGTATGGTCCAATTAAAACCCAGATTAGCCATAACATTAAAACCGGCTGCCTAATCTCGTGCATGTGCCTTTTGTGCTGCTAAATCAGCTCCCACTCATTGGTGAAATAAGTTAAATTAATTTTCTTTTTTTTATTATTGTCACAGTTGAGAACAAGCAGAGATAAAATTTTTGGTTTTTTTTGTCTAGAGAAGTCTTTGAAAGAGTGATTTGGTACGTTTGTGATCAAACTAAAATTATGGAACATATTTCATAAGAATGCTGCCATGACTCCTGTCATATTAATAAAATAATTATCAGTGAAGACGTTTTTTTAAATTAGTTACTGAAATGAATCGTCAAAAAGCTCCTTCATTATGTTCTGTCCTTGTCTATGATTACTCTTACATAAGCTCCTTCCCCCTGAGTAAGCGCTATGCTGTCTGAGCACATCTCTGACACTCTGGGGTATTTCTATCTCCTGATACTCAGCTGCACACAGCTGTCCTCAATAACCTTTTTCCTCTTTACAAGAGATGACACCGATCTGATTGCCAGTCCTGCTGTCAAATAAAATCCCGGATTGCTTATCATAGGAGGAAAAGAATCCAAACAGTAACAAAATATCGTACGGAGTTCCTCTTTTACTGCAGTCACGGCTAATGATCCACTTGGAAGTTTTTTTTTAATTAGATGTGAGGATTTGTTGACACTCAGCTCCAGAAATTTCAGGCAGTTCAGGCAGTGATGTTGGAGAATTTTTTTGTTGTTGTTTTTGTTCACCAATACGAGTCCAGCTAATTCTAAAAGTATTAAGTGGTGCTTCGTTACTCCAGAGAGTGTTATTCTACTGCTCCACAGCCCAATACCATGTCCAAGGGTACAACTTGATGTAGCTTAATTCAGTATATGTGGTTTCCATAAAATTGTGGACGTATAGTTTATATAATATGAGTGTGTCCTTTGCCTCTAAATGGTTATGGAGCTGTTTATGATGGATGCATTAAAGGGAAACAGGGCAGACAGGGTATGGGATGGTGTCTAGTAGGCAGGTGGAAAGATTACTGGATGTATGTATTGATCTTTCCTGCATTCCTCTTCCCCAGTCTCTTTCTCTACATGATATTTAAGGAGCAATCTGTATTTATTTTATATGTGATATAATATGTGATATTTCTGAAAGTGATTGTCTATTTATTTATTTATTCATTCATTCATTATCTGTAACCGCTTATCCAGTTCAGGGTCGCGGTTGGTCCAGAGCCTACCTGGAATCATTGGGCGCAAGGCGGTAATACACCCTGGAGCGGGTGCCAGTCCTCCACATGGCAACATAGACACACAAACACATTCACACCTAAGGACACTTTGAGTCGCCAATCCACCTACCAATGTGTGTTTTTGGACTGTGGGAGGAAACCGGAGCACCCGGAGGAAACCCACGCAGACACAGGGAGAACACACCAACTCCTCACAGACAGTCACCCAGAGCGGGAATCGAACCCACAACCTCCAGGTCCCTGGAGCTGTGTGACTGCGACACTACCTGCTGCGCCACCGTGCCACCCTTATTTATTTAATTATATCATATTTAATTTGTTTTTGTAAGTTGTATTTTAGGAAATTGCTTTGTAGTCTGTGAATTAACCGGTTTATGCTCCACAGTGCCAGTCTCCTTCAAACTGGTTTAGTATACTATCCCTAATGCCTCTAGCTGTCAGTACAATTGCTGTTTCAAAATTCAGTGTAGAAAATGACTGATTGCCCCTTTAAACCTCTCACAACTTTGAGTACATCTTTTTTCTCTTGACCCAAGCTGTAGTGCTTTGCTTGGTGTGATTTATTTAGCTGTTTTGTGCATGGAGTTCTCCTGTGATTTACAGCGGTGGTAGCTCTGGAGCAGACACACTTTTCTGCGTCTGCCTTCTGTGACTCAACACATTTTAATGCAGGTGGAACTCCCAGACGCTCTGACTGTGTGTTGTGTGGAGTACACATAGTGGTGTGTAAAGTTAATTGAAAGGCGTGTGTGTGTGTCTTCTAAGTGAAGACAGTGTGAGTCACCGTGAGCCATCTGCTGAGCTGCCAGCCTTCATTACTCTGTTAGCACTGTAGCGCAATAAGAATGAGCTCAGAGGCCCTCTCTCACAAATTCGCACACACACTCATACCCCCCAAACACACCACCCATCCTGACTGAAGCACCTGTTAACTGGGAAACCACTGAATGACCACAGCTCACAGATGTCTATCTGTGGTTTCAGTGATTTAACAGTGCTAAATACAGCACTCTTCAGATTAATAGCCTTTGATCCTGATCTGATCTTAGTTTTGGCACTTTAGTGACCTCACAGCTGCCAGAGGCTGTGTGATGTGCAGGTGCTGCTATTAACACACACAATTTACACTACATCAGCCTGTTTTTCTTTTCATTTTTTGTCTTCCACATCCATGTGCCAGAATTTACACTGAGGTCACTGAAATGGCATCTGCATAGGAAAGGCTTACAGTGCATATCCCAGGTTTTAAAGCTAGTCATGGAATAAAGCACAAGTCTGTGAGATTTTTCCATTGAAGCTCAGTAGTAAGTAAAAAGAAAAAACATAATAATTCACTCCCATTGTAATAGTTAAGTAGGAAAATTAGAACAATTTGGCAAAAACTGTCACAACACGGTTTCAGTTTTCAACGAATGTCTAAGTTATTTATTTTAATTCAATTTATTTTATATATTTATGTGAATGTGGCAGAGTTAGTCTCTGGTTTTAGTTACAAATTAAAAGCCAATGTCATCAGCTTGATAACCACTATATAACACTATATTAAAAAAAAAAAAAAATATATATATATATATATATATATATATATTGTGTGTGTGTGTTTTTTAATGCTTAATAATTTGTGCTCTCACTTTATTCAACTTATAAAGTATACCAATAATGCTTGGTTTTAATCGAGAAGACTGTCCCAAAATTGCTACATCTGCATTTGTACCCTCTGTCCTTCTGTTTTATGAACTGACTCATTGGAAGGGGTCCAAGCCCATGTAAAATTTTTACAAATATATATTTATTTATTTAAATAATTAGGGTATGATTTGTGGGGAGCATGTGAACCATCCGTTTATAATCCTAATTACTGTTAAAAACAAAAAATATATATATTATCTGTAAAACTTATATGTGGGGTAAGAATACTTGGCAGAGTTTGGTGCAAAGAGTGCAGAATTTATATTCTGCTTGTATGAGTGTGATGGTCTGCTCCGTCTCACAGTGCAACAGCAACATCAGCACAACACCAGCATGCTCTCGCTCTCTCACAGTGACTCAGCTTCTTTCTCTCTCAGATTAATAAGCTGCTGTTATACTGCTTTTAGCTGGGTCCTCCAATCCTGTAACTCTATAATAACTTATGCAGTGTTATGTTAAACACAGGCTTTGGTCACCCACAGATAAGTGAGCAATCAGGTTCAGCTTTTACTCTTTTTGATAAAACTGTTCTTTTGAGACAGTAGTCTACATGAAAAGATAAAACAGTTTTAATACTCTTTGCATATTTTTAATGCAACCTTGAAATATCCTTTTGTATGCAAACACAGTGTCAGCTATAATCTTGCAGAAAGAGCAGATTGGTCCTTTGAGTCTGACTTCTCCGTCCCTGAACAACACTCTGCTGAAGGCTGAATGTTTTCAGTAACCTGAGCCCTCCCGCTGGACAAGCTTAATCTAATAGCCTCTCAGCTCGGGGTCAGCAGAGACATTTCCAAATCGGTGCATATGCAGATCTGGCACAAACTGCCAAAGTTTAATTTTAGTTTAAATTTTAGGGTTTAGTGAGGTGAGAGAGGGAACGGTTTTAGTGAAGGAGCTTAGGCCCGAGCCCAAATGGGTTAGAGAGGTGAAATTCCTCTTTTCTGCTGCAGCTGTATCTTTTTAAAACTGGCCCAAAGCTGTTAACAACAAAAGGTTTTGCATCTCCCTAAAAGCTTTCCCCATCGTTCGGTTACACTTTAAGGACGTTTAATACTCCTTGGATTATAAAAGAAGTGTTAAATGCTGAAGGATTTAACAGCTATATGAGTAATTTAAGCTCTGGAGGAATGTCTGTTGTGTTTACATATTCAAACTTTCTGGACCATACCAAACACTTTGGAATCTCAGTAATTAAAATTTCTTGTTTAGTTTTGTTGATTTTTTTATTTATTTTTTTTTAAGTGCTAATTTGTTGGCTTCCTCACTGTATTCTTTTTCCTTCTTGTCTTCATCCTCTCTTTTTCTCATTTCTATGTACTCTAGATTTGCATCAATCTTTTCCCTTTACAAGGTTTCATTTGCTGTTGTACAAAAAAAGACCAGGTAAAACTGAAACACCTGAAAACCTTTTAGAAAGTTTTGGTCCTTGGAACTTGCTGTATAGAATAGTGCTGCAAATACTTTATATGAAAGAGAAGAAATAAAGATGAAAAATGATGACGGCAGAAGCTTGAAGGAATTAATGCTTTGCTCCTCTCTGGCCGGCCGCTGTGGCCTTGTGCTTGACTCTGTTCGCCATGCGTCATAAGCAGCTGGATATTTTTATATCCCTTCATGAAAATGACAAGGTCTTTTCCAAATGATGAGCAGCAGCCTCTGGCAGCTGTGTACGACATCTGGAGATGTTTGTGTGTGTGTGTGTGTGTTTCTCTCTCTGTCTGTCTCTTTCACTCTCTGTCACTGTCTGTCTCTCTTTCTCCCTCTCTCACTCACTCAATCTGATCCTCTTATAGAGGCCGATTCAGCACATGCTTAGCCTTCAATAATAAAAACAGATTTAAAGATGCACACCCTCACACATAGAAACACTTTTGAAAACATGAACGCAATGAAACTTAGTCAGGTGTCAGAAGCTTGGATTACATTCAAAAATTACAAACAAACCCCAAAATGATTTTTGGAAATAAACTTTGGATGACATTGATTCTTGTGATTAAGGGAGGTATCGAAATTCAGAGGCAGAATAATTTTTACTGCCTCTTGCAACCTCTCTATAGCGGTGATGCAGTCCAGAAACACAGGGACATACAGACAGTGCTCCCCTTAATGAGGGCTTAAACATCATTGTTTATATACAAAACTCCTTTCTAAAATGCTTGGCACATTTTGACTTTAGTGATATTTTAGCTTTTCCATCTCAGAGCATAAAGATCTTGAAATTTGGGCTTTTTCCATTCAGGTTATATGTGCATTTTTTTTTTTTATTTGCAACAACGTTGTGGGTGGAAACCCCACTAGATACACCACACACTTCTAATCTTTTTTGTGTGTTTTTCTCATGTACACTTTCACTTTTACAACATTCTCTCTCTTGCGCCTCTAATTTTCCATGTGTTTTATCAGCTCTCTAAACACTCACACTGAACTTTGCCTTTAACATTATTGTCACTACACAGCAGAATGTACTAAATCTAAAATCTCTCCACAGGAATGTTGTTCAGATGAAAAATGCTGAAACCATTCATTCTACTTCTAATTCCTAAAGGGTCAAAAGAAGCATTATAACAAGCTAAAGAGGGTAAATTATAGACCATCCCCACAGTCCTCAGTGTAGAGCTGTTATCAGTAATTATAACAAAATAAGAGAAGAGCAGACTCCAGATCAGAGCAAGATTAAATATGAAGCTGATTATCCATCCTCCAACCACATTTTCTCTTCATTCTGAATATCTTCCAAGGGTTTGGTTCTTGGGTTTACCCCCGATCCAAGTTCAGGCTTTAAGGGTTTAATGATTTCCTATAATAAATTAAATGCATCAGATTTGCTCTTGCCTGTGGAGTTCATTGAGTTCACTAATGGCTCTGTTGATGCTTTCCCTCCTTACATTCATTTAGCTCTCAGTGCAGAGATAATTCACTCTGGTACTTCGGCTGTGTAAGATAACAAAGCTCAAACAATACATATCTTGTGTTTGTAATGTTATGACGTATTTGTTATCAGGGTAAAACTACTGTGCATTGTTTAACATAGTACTCACACAGAGTTTTAGTCAGCATGACAAAATTCAGCAATACACATTGTGTCTAAAATCCCTAACTGATCACACACACTCTCACAGACTGTTTCTTTTTGAGTCCTGAAGCGTATTTATTTGGATGAGCTCTTTCATCCGCTATATTTGACTTTTCATTTATATTTCCAGCTTGTCGAATAGTATGGTGTTTGTTTGTTCACCTTTAACTAAAATATTGTGTGTGCATTTGTTCTGTAAGTGGATGTTAGACCTCCATGGCTTTTCAATCTCAGTGCTTTAATCTCTGCTGTCTAATCTCAAATCTAAATGTATAAACAATACCTAAAGATTACAAAGCATTATACTGGTAGTTATATGTCATACTCCATCAAGAAACCACACATTCTTCTATAATTTACAATAGCAAAAGCCATGAATTATAAATGAGCCTGTTGCTTTGAACGTTGAGCTGGTTTAAGCAGTAAATAGGCAACTATACATGAGAGATTTCATATTGGTGTTTAATTATGATGATTAATTTAGATGAACTGTAACTAAATTTGGGCGTCATGGTGGTGCAGCAGGTAGTGACGCAGTCACACAGCTCCAGGGACTTGGAGGTTGTGGGTTCGATTCCCGCATGACTGTCTGAGGAGTTTGGTGTGTTCTCCCTGTGTCTGCGTGGGTTTCCTCCGGGTGACTGTCTGTGAGCAGAGTGGCGTATTTTCCCTGTGTCTGCGTGGGTTTCCTCCGGGTGAATGTCTGTGAGGAGTGTGGCGTGTTCTCCCTGTGTCTGCGTGGGTTTCCTCCGGTTGACTGTCTGTGAGGAGTGTGGTGTGTTCTCCCTGTGTCTGCGTGGGTTTGCTCCAGGTGACTGTCTGTGAGGAGTGTGGTGTGTTCTCCCTGTGTCTGCGTGGGTTTTCTCCAGGTGACTGTCTGTGAGGAGTGTGGTGTGTTCTCCCTGTGTCTGCGTGGGTTTCCTCCGGGTGTTCCGCTTTCCTCCCACAGTCCAAAAACACACGTTGGTAGGTGGATTGGCGACTCAAAAGTGTCCATAGGTGTGAATGTGTGTGTGTGTGTGTCTGTGTTGCCCTGAGAAGGAGTGGCGACCCTCCAGGGTGTATTTCTGCCCTGCGCTCAATGATTCCAGGTAGGCTCTGGACCCAGCGTGACCCTGAACTGGATAAGCGCTTACAGATAATGAATGAATGAATGAATGTAACTAAATTTCTGACCTTTCTGTTTTATGCCTGTTGTCAAGAGCTTGTCACAAATCTGTTTGAAATTCATGCAAGCCAATTTTTCCCTGCCACCACCAGGGGAAAGATATAAAGTTGACAGTACTGAAGAAGGCTTTGATGAAGCTTTGATTTTAGAGATGGACTGATAAGTGAGTTTGCAAGTTCATGTAACTTACTGTCAGAATATACTTCAACCTGAACTATAATTATTGGCATTTCTAAAAAAGTTCTTTCAACTTATACATTTCCGACTTTGGTGAAGTCCCATCACTCTTTTTAATTTGAGGGTAGAGTTCACCTTAAAGTCACTATACTTGATGCCAGATGTTGGTTTGAGGGGTATCGGTCTAACCCAGCACTGAGTGGTGGAACTGTGTTTTCTGATTTGATAGAGATTGATCAAACACATTTGAAGTGAGTTGGAGAGGCTCCCAAACCAATGCCATCATGTGCTCATAGGAATGTTCCATCATTCAGAGTGGCGCATCAGTGACAAGTGAATTTTAAAATGTAACAGGTGAAGAAGCCCTTTTTAAAGGATCCTTTTAGCAGTAATTAGGGGGAGGATCTTCCTGTTTTAAGAACCTATTGATCAGCATTATTTCTGAAGTTCAGCTTCAAAGCTTTGTCTTATGTGCCTAATGAACACAGGGTTCCTTTTGTCTAATCGGGGGGTATAAACGGTAACCTAAAGGCTTCTCTTTGAGTGGAACAAAGATGTGAAACTGGCTCTTGAGCTCAGCTGGAAACAGGTGTGTGAGCTCCAGCTCTATCACCTCGTCTGAAATGAAACAGAAGGGTGAAGGTTTTTGCTTTGTTCATTACAGATCAGTTAGTGGTCACTGACTTACTTTAATTCTCTGCCAACTGAGTGTTGTTGTTTTTTGCAGTTAAAAACAGAACTTATTCAGTGCTTCTGTGGATACGTTGCTGTACCTGATACTAGGACCTGAAAAACTTAAACTTGTGCTGCTGTAGTTTTTTTGGTTGTTCGTCCATTCTCAGTCCAGCAGTCACGTTGAAGGGTTTAAAATCTCTAGCAGCCCTGCTGTTTCTGAGCCACTCATACCAGCACGACACACACTTACCACCACCACCACCATGTCAGTGTCACTGCGGAGCTGAGAATGATCCACCACCCAAATAATACCTGCTATACAGGAGTCCTGTGGGGGTCCTGACTATTAAAGAGCAGGGTGAAATGGGGATATATTGTAGATAAAATGTTTGCAGACCAGTGTTTGTTTAGTGTATTATGTAATATATAAATGATATTATTTTTATTGTTCATATAATTCATATTAATCTGTTTTGCTTTATTAAATCTTATGCATCTTTATCATTTGTTCTGTTCACAGAGTTTTAGGCTGCTCCTTTTCCTTTCAGTTTCTCTCCTTTTTCTTTTTCACTAATCTGTTTCTCACTTTTCTCACTGTCTCTATCTTTTACAATCTATTGCTTACTCTCTAGCTGTCTGTCTTTCTCTGTATTTGTACTGTGTGAAGCAGCATATTGTCGCTGTCCATTTAAAAACATGTATCTCCCAAACAAGTACATTTACAGGAGAAGGGGGAAAAACTTTCTTAACTTTAAATGGAAGGGAATGTAAAAATAATTATTTCCAAGTAATTTTGGAGCATTTCTATTGGTCCATTTATCATGACATTTTCACACAATGTCAATGACAGCTGCTGTGTTCAAATATTATATTCATGTAAGAATCCACAAAAATGGAGATACATGGTTTTAATTGGACAGCGACGATATGTGGAACCCAACTGACAGTGCAGCTTACAGCAGTTCACTTATTAGCATTAAGCACTGAATATCTGGACGCATCTTTATCTTGTTGTCCTCACTTCAACTTCATATTACATTATCCAGTCTCTGTGTGTTTGTTGTCCTTTTTATGGGCTTAACCAGATTTTTCTGTCTGTTTGTTCTTTCTGGCTGTTTCCAGATGGGCAAAAGATACACAGACCAGTCCTGAATTGAAATCATAGAGAAAATCTTCAGTGTCATGGTGGGATTAGCTGCTAGGCCCCGAGCTCCATGCCTCTGTCATTACTGCAGTGCAGCTGCAGGGGAACTTTCAGCTTTGCATCAGCTGCTAATCTCTTTTGGCTCGTGCTCTTTGAAACAGATGCCAGTGGGAAGAGCGCTGTGCTTCGCTCCATTAACGTCCATCTCCACCAACAAATTATACACTGGAGTCTGTCCCACTCTAACTGGGTTCTATCTCTCAAACTGATCCAAGACCAGCTTCTTCCAGTTAACTGTTAATAAAGGGGCAGTAAATTCAGTCATAGGTCAATGCAAAAAAAAAAACATTTTTTTAAGGCAGTGGATCAGCAAAAACTCTTTATCTTTTCTTTAATCCACACATGCATTTGTTAAGCGAGCTATGTTTTTCAGTGTGAGTAACCTTTTAAATGATGGTGTTTGAGATTTTTTTGGGCACTTCTAGGTATAGTCATATTATTTAGCTGTGATGTTTCGTAGCCAGTTCTGGTTTTTAGTGACTACAAATTATAAAAAAATGTGTGGTATCTGCAAAATTAGACAGTATAATTTGTCATAATTTCTTATCTTTTATTTGTATATTCCAGTAGTTTCATTTAAAACAGTAGCTTATTGACTTTATAATGACTTTTTTTTGGAAAGTACCTTTATTTTAATTGATGGTTTGTAACTCACTCACTCATGTTTAACAGAACGGTCCATAGGAGGCGCTATTCAGTATTTCACATCAGTGACACCATGTGTCCATGCTCTTTAGTTCTTTCTTCATAGGAAAAAGGTAGAAATAATTTTGGCTGGGGGATGTCATGCAAAAAATGATGCATGCTTTAAAAACGAGAGACTGCACTGCTGCTCCCGCTGGGGGTTTGTTTGCTAACTCCTGCTTGCAAAGGGCCCCACAAAAGTCAACCAGAGCTTTGTGGAGGTGGTCAGGTCTAATTCGAGTTATTAAACTAACAAAATGAACAGTAGCTTTGCCACGCTTCATTGTAAGAATGTTGTTGTAGTATGTTAGGCTGTTTTAGACTTCAGTTTGGACTTTTATGTTGATGAGGCCGAATATGGGTGATGCGCTGGGGGAGCAGACCTGTCTGGCTCTCTGGCTAGCTGCTACCTCTGGGGCGTTACCTTTATCGATGGCACCATTTATAAATATATCTATATAAAATCTGAAAAACCAAATACCTACCCAAAGAATGAATATCTGAATAATCGAATATTCTATGCCAGTCCTAATATTTTCAAGTTATTTTTCATAGAAAGATGTCCATGTTGAAATTCATTTGTTCAGCTTGTATTTCTTATGACCCTTTCCGACATGCACGGTAATCTAGTAATGTTCCAGAGTTTACCCGGAAGAGCTATATGTGTGTACTCGGCCACCCGCAACATTTGTTTTGGACCTTACATGGATTTTACCCCCTCACGCTCTGGTAAAAACTCGTGTGAAGTCAGAGGCTGTTTCTCAATACAAAGTACATCAAGTTCGAACTGCCTCACTTGGTAGTACAAACTTACAACAAGTTAGTACAACTTAGTACAAGTTCGACTCCTGGGGGCGCTGTGGTTGTTATGCATTTGGAACACAGGTGTACTTGATGAATCACAGTCTCCAGAAAATTTCCTGCCTGTGTGAACGACCGTCCCGAGACCTGTTGAGGACAAAGTAAAGAATAAGTTAGGGCATTTTTATGTTTGTATGTTTTATATGTTTATTGAACATTGTCATTATTTTAAATAAGTCTTTTTGCTTTCAGTGTAATCAGACATTTGAACGGAAAATTATCATTGTGTCTTTTATCAACAGTGTCATTGCCCACTGCTACTATTCTAGAAAATAACTGAAGGCTACCTGCATGCAGATATAAATCTGTCTTTCACAAGAGGGAAATTGCTGGGAAGGGAAACAAAGAGGAAGGTTCTTTAGGCATCACTTTGGGCCTCAATGGGACTTTTTAACCCGACAGTCTGAAGCACTATACCCTGCAGCGTTCTCACCTGTGGCATGTCTGTGCCTGTGCTCTGTTTGCAGTTGGCCTTGAAGAAGAATCTATAAACTGCTGTTCTCATTGTTGGAGACAGATTGCAAAATTATGACCTTCCGTTCAGCATGGCTTTACAGTTTGAATGGGCCAGTTAGGTACGGCAGGCTTTCCTGTTGACTTTAGTTTTGCCAAACATTTCATTATTAGAGTGCTGAAATAAATCTTTTAGAAAGGTCAGATGTTATGCGATTATTCTTCTATTGTCACCTTATAAGTAAATTGCTATAGGACTTTCACTTTGTTCTTTTCAACAAAGAAACCTATAAGACTTTCAGCATGTATCTGCGGTTTAGGGATTTTATCGTTTTCAGTGACCTTTTTTAAGGTTGTTTCATCGTGCCTTGTTCTCTTTCTCTCCTTCAATTTCAGAGAAAAGTCCACTTCTTCTGAGCCCTGAGGAGCAGAAAGAAAAGAGCCCAGCTGTGGAAACCCCCGAGGAGGACAGACAGTCTAAGAAAGGTCAGCATGTTCATGCCCTGAGAATTACAATGAAGAAAAAATGATGCTGTTTCTCAGTAAAGCCAGAATTAACCTAAATTTATGACTAATTATATGGGCAGCGTGTTTCCCTTGATGATTATACAAACCATTGGAACCCAATGGAGAGGCCCATATTAATACCCTGGCGTCCTGCCCAGAAGGAGGTAACAGAGAAGCCTAAAACTCAGGACATATGTTAAATCTTTTGTCCAGTCTGACTGGAAATTATCTCTGTTGCCTGTAGATGGTCTCTAGGGTCCCCTTACACTTCTTGCAAACTAAAAACAGACATGGAACATGGCCCATATTTTTATGAACCTTTGATTAGATTGTTGGTGTAAGATAAGGCTGATGTTTGAAGACCCTTATGTGGTTAGCATGGAGCTGTGTTGTCCTGCACGTAATGTATTCCCTCTTTGGAGAATGTGCTGCTACTACCTGTGTAAATGTGATATGGTGATAACATGCTGTTTACACTGGAGCATCTATATTTTGCTTTTTTAAAAGGTTTGTTTTCCAGTATGTAACATTTTACAGTGGGACAGTACTTGCTTGCTTGCTTGTGTGTGTGTGTGTGTGTGTCACAGTCACACTCGCGTCTGCACATGTGTGTTGATATGAATCAAAATGTGACTGCATGATGTTATGGTCGCCATGTGTCTGATCTGATTTTACAGTGACATTGCTAAACACTTGGCAAATATATCCAAGGGCATATGTTGTTGGGTACAGATTGAATCTAAAAGGCTTAACTATGATAATGTTTTTTTCAGTAGCAGCTTCATTAAATCTTCATCTAACATTGACAAAGACAGAGCAAAACTTTGTATCTAAAACCTTAAACGGTAACTTTACAGGAAATGAAAAATATTTTTACAGAAGTTAATTGAATTGTAAAACGATGCAAATGATGTATAGATTTTTCTGATTATGCCAAAATAGTAATTTAGTAGTAATAAGAAAAAAAAAATTAAAATAAAAGGATTATAGGTTTTGGTGTGACAGGCATGATATATGCCTATGATGTGTCACATGACCCTCTTCCCATTAAAAAAAAACAAAAGTTGGATCCAAAATGGCCACCATGGTCAGCACCCATCTTGAAAAGTTTCCCCCCTCCCATATACTAATGTGCCACAAACAGGAACTTAATATCACCAACCATTCCCATTTTATTAAGGTGTATCCATATTAATGGCCCACCCTACATATGTATGTGTGTGTGTGTATGTGTATGTATGTAGAATTTTTTTTCTCCATTTTGTTGTGCTTAGGTTGTAGTGTTTTTCTTTTTATTCACTCGTTTTGTCTTTTATTTTGGCCATGTGTCTCTTTTTTTATTTTATGGCTTTAATATTGCTATAATATAATATTACATTTGATCTTTTCAGAGGCTGTAGGACCAGGAGGTAAGAATGTGTTTGCACGCATTCTGAAAGTTGCACAGCGTTACTTGGCAGATGCAGCGAAACAGATCTCAGTGGCTAACGTGAGACCTATACTTTTTTTTTTTTTTTTTTAAATCTTGCATTAATTGAAATGTCATTCCCAGTTAAGCTCACAATTGGTAACACGGTTTGTTCAGTCCTTTTTTATACTCATATTTACGAGGAATAGGACGTGGATGCAGCTCCTGTGTTTAAAAATAGTTTATACGTATTTTTATGGAATAAATAAATGGTAAATTATTTTTATAAGTTGAATTGGCAGTTATTTATAAGTGGATTTAGCCCTAATTGTTGTTTAGACCCAAATACGTTAGTTGTGCTCGTAGTGTAATGTTGCTCATTAGTGCATATTCAGCTTGATGTAAATTTCCTTTAAGTTTCCTTTTTATAATATGGGGATGTGTGATAAATTTTAGTGAATCTTTTATCACGCCTTCACCTCATAGGCCAAGATGACTTCTCCTGCCAAAAGCAGCTCAGCTGTGGCCCGCCAGCCTAAGAAGAGGACATCAGTCTCTTTCACACAAGCACAGGTATGTGTTCTTTTTTTTTAAAATGACTTAATCTGAATAATTAACTTGGCAAAAATTTTGGCCCAAATGTTTATGTAATGGTTTTCACAAAGTCATCACAAAGCAGCTTTACAGAGATCCTCCTTGAGCAAGTCATGGGCAACAATGGCAAGGAAAAACTTCAACAGAAGCTTTTGATTAAGAAGTTTTCAGGTTAATGTTCAAGAGGAGTTTTTGTCTGTGATGTATCAATATGTAGCATGTGACAGTCTGTCCTAATAAAGAAGGTCTTATGCACTTCACAAGTATTGTGGGTATTAATACTGTCTGGATTATAGTTGCTGGTCATTGTGCTGAAATGGGTCACTTTGTAACTCCAGGGAATCTGCTTTGGCAGCAGTGTACTGGAATTGGAATAACACAATGAAGGAATGGTTCTTTCTATTTCCTTATGAGATGCTTTAAAGGATATTTGAATTTTTTTTTAACTTTTTATAATTTTCTGAATGAATTATTACAGTAAAGATATAGCAAATAAAAAAACAAACCCCTCCCATGTATCATTCATTATCTGTAACCGCTTATCCAGTTCAGGGTCGCGGTGGGTCCAGAGCATATCTGGAATCATTGGGCGTAAGGCGGGAATACACCCTGGAGGGGGCGCCAGGCCTTCACAGGGCAACACAGACACACACACACACAGACAGACACTTTTGAGTCGTCAATCCACCTACCAACGTGTGTTTTTGGACTGTGGGAGGAAACTGGAGCACCCGGAGTGGGAATCGAACCCACAACCTCCAGGCCCCTGGAGCTGTGTGACGCTACCTGCTGCGCCACTGTGCCACCCCCTCCCATATATATATATATATATATATATATATATATATATATATATATATATATATATATATATATATATATATATATATATATATATATATATATATTTGTGGTTACGAAACATCTCCCATTTAGTGTATAAAGCCTTGTTTCGACTTAAGTGGTTTGTGTGCGCAGCGGTAAGCGGCTCGGACCCGAGGAGGACGGCGTCACCCCAGTCGCATTGTACGCCATTTTAGCTTGCTGCTACGTCGTTCTCTCTGACGTGTGATTACAAAATACCGATAAAAACCGATAAAAACCGGTAATACCGATAAAAACCGATAAAAAAAATCGGTTTACGACGCAGGGACGGATCAAAGTCGTAAGTCGTGGACCCCCTATATACACACACACACAAACACATCTACAATATAGTAAGGGTGGCTGTAACAGTCAAAAAATTTTGCAATAACAGACACAGTGGTAGTACAGTCTTATCAATATCTTTAAGAGTCAATTTATTCCAGATAGCATAAAATTTTAAGCTATCCCTTTTTATTGTGCAATGAATTTTTTTGAGTTTTAAAAATACATTAAATCCCTAATCCAGTGGTTAAAAATAGGCGGGCATGTGTCTTTCCCTTTGAACAATATCAATCGTCTTGTTAACAAGGTTGTAAAAGCTATCACATTCTTAGTTGATTTACCTATGCAAATATCCTGCAGTGTCACCCCAAATATAGCCACACGTGGTGAAGGTGGAATACAAGGTCCTAGAACATTTGAAAGAAAGGAAAATATTGAATGCTAAAATGTCATTAATTTAGAGCAAGATCAGTGCATATGTGAAAGGGTAGCTAATTCTGTTTTACGTATTTCACACACAGGATCAGTGATCATGATTTTTTAGCTTTACTTTAGACGAATGTAGGCAGTGAACAACATTGAACTTTATCACAGTATGTCTCAAACATATCGACGAAGAATGAATTCTTTTCAAAGCATCCTCCCTTATTTTTCCAGACATCTGTATATCCAGCTTCTCTTCCCATTGTTGTTTTAATGAAAGCGGAGATTCTAATTTTTCTGAATTAATTAAAACATGTACTGTACCAATTCTTGGTGAATTTACCGTAGATTCTAAAATGACATCTAGAAGGTTTTTTAATGGTAAGGTGGGGAATTGGAGGTAATGTAAAACTACAGAGTTTTAAATACATAAAAAAATGTGAATGAGGAATATTCTCTATTCTACTAAGCTGTTCAAATGCTATCAGTAAAAGATCTTTTATTGTATGAAAGCCAGAGTCCCTCCATATTGTGAAAGCTGTGTCAGTTACTGATGGAGTGAAGATATTAGAAAGCGAATTAGATTTCCTTACAGAGCCGTGTTGTGTGTTTTTCTAGTAAGTATGTTTTACAATCAGAATAAGGTCCACCTTTAGTTTCTGTGTGGTTTTATGAGGTAAATGCTGCTGTGCAATTTCACAAAATTGACAATTTTTCAACCTTTCAGACTGGGGAGTAAAGAGTGTGATTTATAATGTTTTCTTTGTACACCTAACCATTATTTCAACAACTAATCATGATATGATTATTATATGATTATTATATATGTATAGTGGGATTAAAATATAACACATCCAACTTTCAGAGGAGGAGGAGCCAAAATAAGCCATTCCAGAATGTAGCTGTGGGCATGGACAGAAAAGGTCCACTCCCTTCTCAGGAGACTGATGGAGCCACAACTGAGTACAGGTATATATGTGTGTGTGTGTGTGTGTGTGTGTGTATGTGTGTGTGTGTGTGTGTGTGTGTCAGAGAGAGAGATGGAAGCTGCTGAGATAGACAAGGACATTAGAACTAATGAGTTGTTAGTACCCCTGTGTCCCTCTAAATGGGTCACTAGTGTTAATGAAGATAATTTTTGTAATGACTGCACCACCTGTGCAGCAGCGTCATAATAATTAATATCACCCCAAACTTCACATTAGAACAAACTCCTCCACCATCATTGAGTGATGATAAATAGTGCACTTTACAGCTGTTTCCCTCACTCAAGTTTTGTTTTGGATTTTAATTAATTATGATTCCGTGTGATTTATGGCCTGTGAAAACGCCTGTGGCAGCCACTCAGTGGAGTCAAACTCTGAGAACTTGCTCCAGGTCTAGAAGTGAACACTCATTCTCCTACCGTGGAGTGGCTTTATGTGCGAGTCTGCTCTGTTCTTGAAAATCCAGTTTACAAAGAGTGCAAAAGTCATATCTATTAGGAGTTTGTCACGCAAGGCTTAATGTTTGATATCACCCACAGGTTTGAGGTGCCTCCTAACAATGTTTTTATTTATATCTCTGTTGTGTGCTTTCTTTCACTGATGGGCAATGAAGCACCATTTTATGTGTTACATAAAGCATGCACGGTGTTTGGACAGGGCATGTAACTGAAGGGAAGCTGGAGACCATCATCACTGGGGACATCTTAACTATTATTTGAACTGATTAACTGAATTAACTGAAACTGTTCAGTGTTGTGGGTCTGGAGCCTACCCAGAATCAGTGAGTGCAAGGCAAACAACTAATGGGTGCGAGTCGTTCATAGGGCATCTCACACTCACTCTCACATTCACTCACAAACTCAGAAACTCACACTTATGGACACTTTTGAATGGCCAGTTCACCAAACATCATGTGGTTTTAGGATTGTGGGAGAAGACAGGTGCCCCTGGAGGAAACGTTTACAGACATGGGGAGAACACACCAAACTCCTCACAGCATAACAGAACTTCTGAGTGACTCAGTGTCTGGTGAAATGATAAATGTTTCTTTCTGCTTGTCTGACGAGCACTAAGAGATATATTTGCAGAGGATTCTGGGAAATAGCTGCATATCTGTCATTCCCCACCAGTCTCATATTGGTGCCAAGTGGCTAAAATGGGTCCAGCAGCCCTGTGGTCACCAGCGGTCAGCACGTGGATTATCCTTAGTAGACAAGATGAGGAAATGGTTTGGCTGTATGTGAGAGTGGCGCTTTTAGGTTTTCAGCACTCAGTTGTCTGAGGGGCCGTGGATTTCAGCCATTACCCACTGAGCAAAAACTGATGAGAGTCTGTTTGCTGCTAACAAAAGTTTTCAGCAGGGATCAAGTGGCATTAAGCCTACACTCAGCTGCTGTTGAGGAAAGTTGCAGTGGTTTTTTTTTTTTCTAAAAATCACTCAGATTAGGACAGTTAGATTTAGTAATTGAGTACTTTGTCATCAAAATAATTTATAGATTAATCAGGTCAGACAACAACAAAAAGAACTGAACAGCTAGGTACCATGTACCTTGTTTATTACTGTATAAGAGAGCAGTAAAACAATTTTAATTTAGCTTTAGAATAATAAAGAAAACATACAAAATAACTTATGTACATTTTTTGTTTTAAAAAACTAGTTATGACAACCATACTCAAAAATGCAGTCACCTGTGAGCACATTAGTTTGGGTGATTATGTATTAAGTATATTTCTCCAAGTGATAACTGTGAGTGAATCTATTGAATGCTTGTGTACTTGAAGTGTTTCCCTACTATTTTCATCATATCTTCATCAGTATAATGTCGCTTCTGAAACTGAGAACTCACATATACTTCTTTACCCAGCCCATAAAGCAGGATCTTTCTATTGAGAGGTCTGTGATGTTAATACATAAAGACAAACAAGCTGGTCTGTAAACCTCAGACCAGTTCCTGCATGACACCATTGACGTTTAAACTTTGATGAGTTATTTCAGGCTTTACAGGATGACTCACAGCAGCACACAGTCAAAGAATTTAAGGCTGTTTATTTCCATCTGGCTTAACAATCCTTTCCATTTTAACCAGAAAAACTGTAGCTTTAAACCACTATGTGCTGAAACAATGCAACTCTGACAGGATTGTGCATTCCTGTTTTATAAACAGTAAGCTCTCTTTCATTTATGTGGATTGCAATATTTTTTTTCTGAATTGTTGCATGCCTTTACACATTTCCACCAGAGATTTGGAAAATCTCCAGCAGTTACATAATGCAGCTATGAAAAACAATTGGAATAGAGAAAGGTTTACATGAAATCAATATTTTAAACAGATATTTGAAGATTTGTATTTAGTGTACTTTGGAAGAGATAAAAAGGAGAGTTGACTCAATATTTGCATTGTGTGTCTGTGTGCGCGCCACACTAAGCATGGAGAACAGAAAGAGGAGAAGAGAACTGTCTGAGGACTTGAGAAACAAAACTGTAGGAATATCAACAGGAATCTCGCAATGTAGGGCCCAGTGTCAGAAATCTGGGTTTGCTTCCTAGGACATGGATCTTCCGGCAGGTCAATGACACCACTAATAATACATATTTCAAAATGCATCCGGATATGGATAGAAACAAGGCGCTGGAGAGTTCTGAAGTCGCGAGGAATGAGTCTGGATCTAAATCCCATTGAACACCTGTGGAGAGATCATAAAATTGCTATTGGGAGAAGGCACCCTTCAAATATGAGAGAGCTGGAACTTAAAGAATTGTTACAAAATTCCAGTTGCGAAATAGGAAATTGTTGCCATATAGGAAACAATTGATTTGAGTTATATATTCCAAAGTGTGTACTACCAAATATTTAGTTGATTGTGCCAATAATTTTATTTTCATATCAATTATTGGGGATTTTATTTCCTTTTTTTTTGTTTGTTTTAAGTGTTGTTCCAATACACACAAAGGAAATAAACATGTTTACAGTAATCCCTCGCTACTTCGCGGTTCATCTTTTGTGGATTTGCTAATTCCGCTATATCGCGGATATTGAGTGCTAAATTTCATAAAATTCTTCTATATTTTTTGCTATTATTAGCCCGTTGTCAACAAAAAAGAGTGCACAAATCTTTATGATTTCGTTTTCAAATCCTTTTCCTCTTCTTTTTAGTTTATTTATTATTCTATATGTTATTAATTTGAATAATGTAGTAGACCCTGTGCATCCTCTTGGTAGCAGACGACATGCATTATACTGCACAGCAACTTCTTGCTAACATATCAATATATCATTTACAAGTATTTCTTACGTACAGTACATGTACTGTTCATGTCCACATCCGAGTGAAATTTACTTACGCTAAATCACAGCTTAGGAATTACTCTATTAAAGAAACTGGTAGGATATCACATGTAGTTCCAGCTGAAAAACATTATAGAATGACTGTTTAATGCAAAGGGTGGGTTGTTAACAGCACAGGGAGGGTTTTAAAAGTCCCAATACTCGTTAAATACATAAATATCTTTCCTCTATTTGCGGAAATTCGTTTTTCGCGGGTGGTCTTGGAACTGTATAACAAAACATGTTTAATTGCAATAATTTTCTGGAAAAACCTTCGTCCATGACTGTATTTATTTGATATATAAATTGGGTTTTTAGACTATGCTTTGTTGTGGTTTATAAATGTAGTGTGTGTTAAAATGTATCAACATGAGCAAATGCATAAAAAATATCAGTTATTTTTAATATCAGTAATTTTGACCTGCAAGTTCCATACCAGTGTAACCTTAGAGAAGGTATTTGTGTACTGTGTATATATAACAGGAAGTGATTTGACCAGATGCAACCCACGTTACCAAAGTTCCTAGGTAGTTGAAAAGCAAATTGAAAGTTCAGTGGAATGGGCACCAATAACTGGTTGGCTCTCTGCCTTTGATAGAGATTGGTAGATGTGTTTTTTGTTTATGTTTTTAAATCAGTTGTGTGCATTGTATGACAGGCTTGTATATTGGTCCCCAGTGTCCCACATGTTGTTATTAAATTCTGTGGTAAAATGTTACTCCCTGGAGCCAAAGGGTGTATGTGTTCGCGTGTGCTTGTGATCGTATCTCATGTGCAGTTGCTTCCTTCAGCCACCTCACTGATGTACAGATAAATCAGGCCACTCTGACATTTGACAATCCATCAATAATAATACTCTCTTATTTTCATCTTTTGTGTCACTCCCTACAGAGATTTGGTAATCAAGTAATTCCATCTTTTCATACTTGATAAGTGTAATCTGTCTCCTTTAGACTTTCAGAAGTAGGACAGTTAGAGAGGATAGTGTATGGAACTCAGAACTTACAAAATGATACAATTTTGTAGCCTGTGAATAATATTTGCTCTCCGTATTTTGCTAATTTGGCTAATGTTGCTAACAATCTGTTGTGTTAATCTTCACAGTTCCCACATGCCTTTGAGGAGGCTGAGGTCAGGGCCTGTGGGCAGAGTGGCTCGTAGACGTAGTGCTGCTCAGTCCAGCTGTGGTAGGTCACTTCTGCATGAAGGAAGCACTGGTCAGTCCCAGAAACCCCTCAGTCAATCCCCAGCCTTCTCCCAGGACCCCAACCAGGCTTGTGTGGAGCCTCGGGAATCCCCACACAGGTAAGAAGAGAAGTGGTAGGCTTAAGGAATTAAGAGGCAAATCCTTGCGGAAGCTGCATTTGCCAGTGTTTACAGTAAAATCCCATTTAGCCCACAGTGATGTATGCTTTGGGTTGTATTTTTTGAGCTACAGTCTTGCTAAAGTGGGTCATGAAGGCTTTGGTCAGCCATTACTGAAGACTAAACCATAGAGGGTGGTCCCTTTTCATCTTTTTGTTATAAACAGCCTACCCTTGTCAAAGGGTTTAAATATTTCCTCAGTGCTTCAGAAATGGGTTTGTTATTTAGTTCAATTAAGCTCACTGTAGACATAGGTTGGCAACTGCTGTGTCTGGAGAAAACATTGGTCACAGACTTTATTGTTGCGCTTGAGGAAAGTACACTTTACATCCCACATAAGACCACAGCAAAATAATACTGTAATGACCATCAAGAAAGTATTTTTTCCATTCACAAATTTTTGTGTTTGGTAAAGCCTTTGATCTCCCTAAGGACTGTCATAGTGAGATTGTTGTTAAAGTCTTTGTTAAAGTGTCAAGGCTTCCACACAACTGATGTGGCTCTGGACCTGCTGGGGTACCACTAGTCTTCAAACATCAAAGACATTTCAAGAAAATGTCCTTCTGCTTAAATAAAGCTTTTACTGGCCACAACTACAGTAGAGCCAAAGCAATGAGAAGTACAGAGTTTGTCAGCATTAAAAAAAAAACAAGTCCTTTTCTAGCTGCAGGCTAAATTCTGTGTAGACCTGTAGATCACATTCTGTAAAGGATTAAGACATTCAAGTATTTCCCTTGAACTTTGTCTCTGAACATATGAAAGAGTTGAGGCCAATATAAAGGAACAGTTTTTCAAAACTTTAGTTTCTTTAATTTTACTCTGGAGCTACAGAACTAATGTAGTTAAGCAGTTACAAAATGCAAACCCAGATCACCACATGTTGCCTCAGATCTGTCAAGTCAAATAATCTGAATCAGACTTAGTGATGTTGTTTCTCACTATTTGGACAGGATTAGTTTTGCATGAAGGGGTGGGGTAACATAATTCACCACAATATGTCTGCGGTTTATGACCAGTTTGCATGGGGTAAAACAGTGTTGGGAGTGGCTAATTGGTTTACAACATTGCACATCCAGGGGCTTAAGTAGATCTCTGGTAAATAAAATTGACACAATGAAAATTGAATTGTGTTTTGAGAAGTGTATAGAAGCTGAAAATATGTTGGATTGCAAAAATAATAGTATTAATTTGTTTAAATGTTTTAAATATGGAAGTAATCATTTTTTACGTGACTGCTTGATTCTCTCTGAATGTTAGTTGTAGTACAGTTCACTTTCATTTTTTGTTTTTGGGATTATTTATTTATTCATTATACTGTCTCTTGCATTTTCCTTTGTACTTTATTTCTTTCTTCTGTCCTGTACACTTCTGTGCTCTTTTCCTACCTTCAATGGAAAAGCCCAAACTGCACCCTCTTATATTCCGTCTGTAACCCACACACACACACACACACACACACACACACACACACACAAGGCCGGAAAAGGTTGTATGTGTGGAGGAAAGATGACAGAAGCCCTGCTCTCTGCTTAGTGATATCAGCAGCCTCATAAAAAAAGGCCATGTTTAAAGCAGCTATATCCGCCATGGCCCCCTGAGGCCTGCTCCCTGTCGTTTCAATCACAGCACTCCCACCCTCGTGGAAAGAGGCAGCTCCAGCCTGGCCATGGGAACAGATGACTCACCCTTCGTCTGCAAAACAGCACCTGGTCTGCTTACTTTCTGCCCTTCTCTCTTCTAGTGTCAAGGACATGCAAAAAGTTCTTTGGCTCTGAGTAGTGTTATCCGCTTTAATGCAGTTTTTAATTGATAATTCTGGACATATTTCCTGCCCTCCTCCTGAGAATATAACCCTACTCCATTCACACCAATTCTTTGGTAACAGTGAGGTTCAGAAGAAAATTCCTAATGAACTTCCTAATTGCTGGCTTCATATATAAAAAGTAGCCCAACTAGATATTCCACTGTTCATATCAAAGGACTACAAAGAGGTTCACTTTTATGTGTAATGAAACAGCAACTATCAATCTCATCCAGTGTGACGTAACTTCACTGACGAGAGCATGTTTAGAGCCACATCCGTTTTAGTTGGAAAGTTACTATATTTTAGATAATTACTGGCAAGGCTTAGTTTTATCTTGTATAAATCTACAATGTGAGACTATGCTATCTTGTAGCATATCTTGTAGTAGAGGTATTTTATTACTGAACCTGGAGTTCACTCAGTAATTCTTTATTGTCACTTCAGGGCTAATCAGACTTCTTTCTAAACGTATGATCTTTAGATCAAGTGTCCACATTGCAAGTCACAACTGACACACACTTATCATAGTAACGACAGACTGTGCTGAAGGCAGAAAAAGGTAAAAGAAAATCCACTTGTTCAAGCTGATGGAAAAACTCTTCTGATTGATCAAACTTGAGTCGCATATTCAGAAATTCTATTTTGGTCTGATTTGATGTCACATAGTGGCTTGACTGCAATCGCTTAAAGTCAGACTTCATGTGGCTTTTTACTGTTCCAGAAATTTGACTTGTTCGATTCATTCATTCGTTATCTGTAACCGCTTTTCCAATTCAGGGTTGCGATGGGTCCAGAGCCTACCTGGAATCATTGGGCGCAAGGCGGGAATACACCCTGGAGGGGGCACCAGTTCTTCACAGGGCAACACACACACCAACGGACACTTTTGAGTCGCCAATTCACCTACCAATGTGTGTTTTTGGACTGTGAGAGGAAACCGGAGCACCCGGAGGAAACCCACGCAGACACAGGGAGAACACACCACACTCCTCACAGATAGTCACCCGGAGGAAACCCACGCAGACACGGGGAGAACACACCAACTCCTCACACAGTCACCCGGAGCGGGAATCGAACCCACAACCTCCAGGTCCCTGGAGCTATGTGACTGCAACACTACCTGCTGCACCACCGTGCCGCCCCTTGTTCGATTCAGCAGAACCAAATAATTAAATGACTATCTGAACAAGGCAAGAGTAGCTCTGTTCCAGTCCTCAGACTAGACTAATGAATTAACAAAACCTTCTAACAGAGGTGACTGTGAAACAGATTTTGTTATTTAGTCTTATTGTCTATTTATATTAGATAGAATACTAGAAAAATAGTAATATATAATATTTCTGGTTGGATTGTTGATGTTTGAAAGGTCTGATCTTAACCTTTTAGATCAATGATTTCTATTTATGATTTTTAACTTTCTTCAGTTTAAGTGCTGTCCATGTTTTTTTAGTATTCATGAGTTTTGTTTTTGATAGATGCTGAATTTTTTTCATTGGTATATGTTCTATTGGCAAATGTTTCAAATGGCAATATTCTTCCTTTATTTCTAGTGTATTAAAATAGTTTTCTTTGTGATGCTTAAAGCCACCAAAAGTGCTCTACTGTCTTCATTGGTTAGATTGAGTTCTGATGTATCTCCTAGTAAGCAGAATAATGGGGATAGGGGGCTGTTTGTTTCAACAGTGGAGTTAAATGATTTCTAATAAGATGGCAGAAATGTTCCTTAATTCATGTACAGGGGTTAGACAATGAAACTGAAACACCTGTCATTTTAGTGTGGGAGGTTTCATAGCTAAACTGGACCAGCCTGGTGGCCAATCTTCATTAACTGCACATTGCACCAGTAAGACCATGTGCATCCAATGGTTCAAACATTGTATCCCAAAGGTGTTGCCGTGTATCAGGATGACAATGCATCAATACACACAGCAAGACTGGTGAAAGATTGGTTTGATGAACATGAAAGTGAAGTTGAACATCTCCCATGGCCTGCACAGTCACCAGATCTAAATATTATTGAGCCACTTTGGGGTGTTTTGGAGGAGCGAGTCAGGAAACGTCTCCTCCACCAGCATCACGTAGTGACCTGGCCACTATCCTGCAAGAAGAATGGCTTAAAATCCCTCTGACCACTGTGCAGGACTTGTATATGTCATTCCCAAGACGAACTGACGCTGTATTGGCCGCAAAAGGAGGCCCTACACCATACTAATAAATTACTGTGGTCTAAAACCAGGTGTTTCAGTTTCATTGTCCAATCCCTATATATCTATCTCAGATTCTTCCCACTATAGTGTACTCTCACTATATATATTGGCTGATTTTTTTTTTTTTTTTTTTTGAATATTTCTGCTTCTAGTTGTCCCCTTGCATACATCAGTGTTCTACAAGATTGTGCAGATCTATCTTCATCAGGATGGTGTCTGTAGAACTTGCTAAAATTAATCAAAAGTGAAGGATTCAGGAAGCACCTGATTTAGGGAGAGGCCTGGGAAAGGATCAGTCCCAGCCAGCCATGTGGGGAGTGTGTTGTGGGCAGCACAGCAATGAAACCCGATTCTCTCTCCAGTGTTTGATGTGTCTGTGAATCCCTCTAGAGTGTGTAGCAGATTACAGTATATCTGGCAACCCTGTCAAAGATGAGATATGTAGAGCACACAAGCTGCTTTCTAGCAGCCGCCCGCATACTGGACCCTCAGCAGCCCTCGTGCAGGAGAGGAGTAGTTTTTGTTCCTCATGTAGTTGGATTCTTGACGTAACAGGAGAGCTGGGGGAAAGTGAAGCTATAGCATTCCTCATAACCTTCCTCATTCAAAGCTAACTAATTACACCTAGGATAATAAGGAGAGATGTGCCACAAGAAGTTGAGAGGAAGCAGTAATTCCTTGATCTCCAGGGAAAGGTGGTTGATCTGCGCTCCCACAGCTCTGAACTGGAGTCATTTTTACTTATTCATGATCCTTCTTGTAATTTCCCATCATTACCCTGCTGTCTGAGGGCTGTTGGTTGTGCTGCTCGGGCTGGACTAAACCCTCAGGGATGTGGTTTCACCCAAGGTGCTTTGAAACCTAATTCAGTGTAACGTTTTCAGACTCGTACGTAAATCGTAATGGAACACTACTTTAAAAGATTTATATTTTCATCACCATGAAACAAGAACCTCTTGGCTTTTTTAATATTAATATTTTTAAACTAACTTTAAAATTGAGTGCAATTAACTGATGACAGGATCCTGAATGTCTATAATACTGTATCTTGAAAATATGTATAAAAATCAGCATATTTTGATTTTTAGTTATTGTCCAGCTCTAGTTACATAAAAAAAAAATTGGATTGAATGGCATGTTATTGTTTTGGCACGGTTGCACACTAGGTAGTGTCGCAGTCACACAGCTCCAGGGACCTGGAGGTTGTGGGTTCGATTCCCGGTGACTGTCTGTGAGGAGTGTGGTGTGTTCTCCCTGTGTCCATGTGGGTTTCCTCTGGGTGACTGTCTGTGAGGACTGTGGTGTGTTCTCCCTGTGTCTGCGTGGGTTTCCTCCGGGTGACTGTCTGTGAGGACTGTGGTGTGTTCTCCCTGTGTCTGCATGGGTTTCCTCTGGGTGACTGTCTGTGAGGAGTTTGATGTGTTCTCCCTGTGTCTGCGTGGGTTTCCTCTGGGTGACTGTCTGTGAGGAGTTTGGTGCGTTCTCCCTGTGTCTGCGTCGGTTTCCTCCGGGTGACTGTCTGTGAGGACTGTGGTTTGTTCTCCCTGTATCTGCGTGGGTTTCCTTCGGGTGACTGTCTGTGAGGAGTTTGGTATGTTCTCCCTGTGTCTGCGTGGGTTTCCTTCGGATGACTGTCTATGAGGAGTGTGGTGTGTTCTCCCTGTGTCTGCGTGGGTTTCCTCTGGGTACTCCGGTTTCCTCCCACGATCCAAAAGCACATGTTGGTAGGTGGATTGGCGTAGGGGTGTGTGTGTGTGTGTAGGTGTATGTGTGTGTGTTGCCCTGTGAAGGACTGGAGCCCCCTCCAGGGTGTATTCCTGCCTTGCACCCAATGATTCCAGGTAGGCTCTGGACCCACCATGACCCTGAAGTGGATAAGCATAAGCATATAACAGATAATGAATGAATGAATGAATGAATGAATATGTAGGTTTTCTTGCTTTAAGGTTGTTTTGCAGGCCCTGCACTAGCGGAAACTATAATTATTTATTATTATTATTATTATTATTATTATTATTATCTATCTATTATCTCAACCCTCAGCAGTGCAACAGTTCCCATGTATAAGAGGTCACCTTGGCTTTGGGTAAAGGAAAAATAAACTTCACTACTAATGTTAGAATTTATCCCGTAGCCCACAGTTCTTTGACCTAGGTCCTAGGTCAATGCCTAGGATGTTTATTATATCAGTCGAACAAAACTTTTATCTTATGTTATTACCAAATTTTTGTTATCAAAGCAATTATAGGGTTATATGGGCAGGTTCTAATTATTGGGAGGGTTGTGACCTCTCCCATCCCCTGAGGAAATTACGTAACAGCGTGTTACGGTAGATTTAAGTCTTTAACTAGGCTGACGACAGATGGTGAGTGCGACAGGTACTAGACAGCGCCAGACTAGAGCTGAAGAGTGTGTGAAAAGGGAGGGAGTGTGTGAGAAAAGTGAGTGAAGTGAATTTGGCTGCAGAGTGGAATGTAATGTCGTTTCTGTTTTCCCTAGTTCAGCCTGGCCTCAGTGGCAGGTTTGCTTTCTGTCAAACAACATTAACCTTCCTCTGATCTCATTTCTATCAACTCTGCTTAATAATCTCCCTCATGTTTGTTTGCACCCTTGTAGCGCTAGGCCAGGCTTCTGTCAGTCAGGATTATTCCTGATTCTGGGCCTATAGGCTGGGCCTCTGTCTCCCTTGGTCTGTCTGGAACTGCTTTCTCCTCTTGGCTCCAGCTTTACTGGACTTGAATTGTCCAGCAGGCTGCGACAGAGCACCTCATAGTGCGGACATACGGTCCAAATCCGCCGTGCCTAAACTCTTCAGGCTATTCTCCATCCACACAATTACAGCAGCCCTGAGAGAGAATGCAGTGAAGAGCAGCTGTTAGACCCTCTCTCACACAGAGCATGTGTTTATAGCTGTCTGGAAAAGACCATGTCTCAGAGGGAGCTGCTGTGCTTGCTAAAGGCACATTGTGTAGGGTTTTAATCTGAAAGCATTGCTTAGTGCAGAACTGTAGGCAGTTTAACTGCCACTCTCTGCGTTCAATCATGTGGAAGCAAACAAAACAACACGTGCATTTAGTGCTTTCAAACGAGTCACTGTGTCCGTCAAAACAAGCTTAAATTTGGCAACATGAATAGGACTGGAAAGAATGACTGGTTTTTAGTCACAATTTGCTCTTGAAAAAGTGAATACCTGTGATACCTGAAATAATTATTATTGGATTTTTTTATTGACTTCCTCTTCCTCTAAAATCAACTCGCATAGCCCTTTAAGACGAAATCCCACTAATAAATTGGTCACAAAGTTTATGTATATGAAATTAAATACTTAAAACCAATAATAAAGATACCTCATGCTTTGTTTCACAACAAACTCCAAGGGTTTAAAACAGATTTAAATGCTAGAGCTTTATATATGAGTTGACTAGTTATTAACTGCAATTTTGCACTATACGAAGTAAAATGACCCAAATGTTTGTTACATGCTTCAAATGTCCAGATTTAGAAATTATCATTACACCTGTCTATATACATAAATGCACACCTGTATTTATTTGCCACTAATATAACCATATTAAAAATCTAGAGCTTTCTGCTGCTTCTAAAGCACAAGAGTAAATACTTAGTTGTTGTAGGGATGCTTTAGTACTGTTTCATTTGAGCTAGAACCACATAACATTAGTCTCTTCCCAATGCTGTGGGCTCTTTTTGTTCCTAACCTTTTGAGGTGCATTAACCTGATGTCTCCTTCTTGTTTGTTCTGCTTTTTATTGCTAGCCTCAGGCAGATGAAGGTGAGAGAGACTGAAATGCAGCCGCTTTGAAAGAGTGTGTAGTGGAAGTAGTATGTAGTATTTGCACTACATAGCGGAGTCAATGATAATTCATTATTATTTTATTAATAATTAATTATTTAATTCATTGTGCTAAGCTCCATGTTTGGGAGCCATTAACTAATATGTAGTGTCCTTACCTGTCTTAATTTTAACTTAGACAAATAGGTCATCTTCACATATTATACAGCAAAAGTAGCTAGAATTAACTATTATTAATGAATTATGCTTATTGACCCGCCGTGGGTTCTTGACTCTGAAATGGAATCTGAACTAGAAGTTAAAATTCCATACAAGAAAGGTGCACACACAAACAAATAACCAAGGATTGGTTTTATCACACAAATGGTTTATTAATAATAATATCAAATAATGAATATTGATTAGACATTCATATAATAAAATGGATTACCGCGATATATGAGGGAACAGGGAGATTAATATATGAGGGAATTTCTCTATGATAATTATTGTCCTAAATTCTAAGAAAGGCTATTGTTTATCCCAGCAAACTTTCAGTACCAACCCATGAGCCATGAGAGACATGAGACCATGTGACCTTACGTATCCGGAGATGAACGGGGAGCATGACGCTGACGGTGCCTTCCGGCACGACTTCCTGGAGAATTGCAGACGCGGGCCTTGTAGGTTGCAACCGCGGGCGTTCATTTTCTCCCGAGGCTTTCAGACGCAGCCGCCGGTGCTGGTGGTGTTCTGAAGGTCTCTGTAGGGATTCTTCGTCGTCGCTGATCTGCTGCCTTGTAAGAGAGAGAGAGGCACGTCCATGCAGGTCTCTCCTGTGCAGGTTTCCACATCTCAGAAGGTCATTCTGAGGGTGCGTGCAGCAGTCCTCTTCGTGGCGTTGTCGTCGTTTGGAGGGTCAGAGGTCTAAGGTTGCCTTCATGCTCTGGGTGTGGCGTTGAAATTTTGCTAGCGTTAAACTATAGCTTTTCTTAATCTGTAGTTTCTATCTGGACCACGCTTTAAAGGTCCAAGACTGTTTAAGAAAGCCATGAGTCTGACGCCTGCAGAGTCATTTCCAAAACTCAGGTCATTTTACTCTTTTAGCCTTGAAAAAGCTAAAAGAGACAACGCCCCAAGTGTCTGGAGCCTTCAAGTGAAGAGTCGAACATCGGAGAAAAAGGGGCAGAAGCCCAAAAAGTTCGAAAAACCTTACAAAGCTCAAAAGCTGGAAAAAGCTTGTTTCATTTGGCGCCACAGGTTTTTAACTAGAGTTTAGAAAACCCGCCCCGAATACCTGATTCGTCCTCAATGAGGGAGAATTGGAGCTTTTCTTGCTCCTGATTGGCTGTTTCCTGTACCTTGGGAGTGGCATCACATAGAATTTATGACACTTGACAAGACAAAGACTTGACCATCCCTGAGTGAATACTTTGCAATATAAAAGATTATATGTTAACACAAAGTAATATAATTAAGAAAAAGATAACCATGTTTCTTTATAATTATTAACCAACTAAACACATAGTATGTGACTACCTTGGTTCTACATAAATTCATATAAACAAAAATGACTTTAAACACATGTAAATTAATTCCACCTATTTTGATTGTCAAAACGGGATTAATTTCAAACAGTTGTGCCCATATACAACTTGTTTTCCATGTAAGAACTTTGGGATGTTTGAGTCTTTTAGAGTTAACAGTCTTTAAAAAGGTGTCCTTTAAAGAGGGCATTGTGGGCTTCAATCAAGATTGAGTCTCTGTGTCTCTCTGCATTCTTTCCTTGACCCTGGGGGTCCTTAAGTCATAAAAAAGGGTCTTTGGAGGGGGTTTTACGGGCCTGCTCTGGAGGTTTATCTCACCTTACGATCTTGGTTAGAGATGTCTCTGAAAACTAGCAAAAGCTTGGGTATTTAAAATCACATCTTCAGAAAGTCAAAATTTCTTATTAGAAATTAATACACATTCATCATATCCACTACAAGTGCACACTGGGCCATCTGGGTTTTCATTTTCAGATCAGACATCTGAGCTGGCCTTCTCTCTGCTGAATGAGCTGACTGAAGGCCTTCATGACCCTAATATTGCAAATTATTGAAATTCAGTCTTATCACCTGTTCCAGGAGGTACAATATATTCAGCTTCACAGATTCTACTAATGGAATATTTATGTACAAATTTGACCACTGTTTTCAAGTGATTAAAATCAGCCAATACTGCCGTCTTTTCACTTGCTAATTTTTCATACTTTACATATCAATATGTAATAAGATATGTCACGGTGAATATTTTGTCTAATGACTCGCCAAGTGACCCTTTTTTGTATATGAACATTCAGTAGTTTTTTATTAAACATTTCCTAATTAATTTCCTTTAAAGGCTAAGCACCACTTATTGGACCTCCATGAATATTTCACATTATTTTAGTTACTGACATATATGTGTATGAATTAAAATGAAAATAGCTGCTTAATTTGCTTTAAAACTGACAAATTTATTAAATTGACGGGAAAAACTCGAGCTCGCTATGGAAATTCTTGAACGCAACCGTGACATCACTGGTGGACATCAGCTGAACAACGCCGCGGTAAAACACCATTATGACTGACCATTATAACAGTATCTAGCTAGGTAAATAACCAACATTATTCATGACAATAGCCTAGCAATAAGCTAAACTCAAATTTAGAGGTAATGTTATTCTTGTAAATGTGATCGAAGACGAACTCGAATTCATCCGACACTATAAACCTGCGTAATGCAGCTACGTAGCGGAGTATAATCTGAGCCACCGAGTTTAGCAAGTCAAGCTAACGTTAACTAACACCAACTAAAACAGGCGAAGTAAGTGTACTTACCCTGTTTACCTCCATGTAACAGAGGCTCTTGAACACCTTTCGTTGGTTTCCTTACATGCCCATATTGTTGGAAAAGCGCCAGTGAAATGAGCACTACACATAACGGAGTGAGCGGATGGTCCTTTCCAAGGTGCCCGTATAAAGTTGACAAATTTAGTCAATTTTCTGGATATTTTGGGATCTTTGGGCCATTTGTGCACAGATGTCCCACTGTACATTGAATTATTGCAGCCAAAAACAACACACCTTTTTGTCATTTTGCATTAAATTAAGTGCAACTTCTAGAGTTGTTGTCCACCATCTACGTCACAGGCAAGACACCTATTAGAGTTTCCGAACACCGTTTGGGGGGGGGGACCTTATTCCTTGGATTAGTAAGAAATAACATGTTTTCTGACTATCAATAAACACAAGTTAGGAACTCAAATTCCACTGTGTTTATTTGTTTGACACTTTCATAGAGCTGGCGCTTAGCCTTTAAGAACACAGTAGAGTTGAGCTTTATAGATCTTATTGAGCCTGTTATTTTGAGCAGATCTTTTTAAATGTGATTCATTCTGGATATTGTATTTTTAAATATTTCTCCTTTATTTTAAGAAACTTGTTTCATGTGATGGATATTTAAAAAATGTAAAATATTTTTTTTCCTGTATTCTAAATAACTATTTCAGTTTATCATATTTTCATGTGGAAAGTGTCATTGGGAGTGATGGTTGAAACGGTTGGTGGTTACATCTTTTTGAATAAAAATCAGCTGGTTAGTGATCGCTCTCTAATTTACATTTTCTTTGTTTTTTTTTTCCCGTCTCCACGTGGTCCGTCCCTTGCTGAGAGAAGTGTCCTCAGTCCACGCATGGTTGCAGAAGTCAGGGAATCTCAACTTATCTGACTGAAGGAAGAACTTCAATTTTCACAGAGCTTCTGTAGCTTGAACAAGGCCAGCTACAGTTACACCCAACACATCCTTACACCACTCATAGAGTGACCACTGAGAAAAGTCCTAACCACTTTCTTAGAGAATACAAAAGGCAGGGGCTGTTGTTTGAATATTATAACGTTTTTCTATCAATTTCCAGATGTTTTTGCTTAATTTTTAAGGTGGACTTCCACAGATCTATCAATTTTTGCATACCTTAATCTCACAATTAGCATGTGTCACTGTTATATGGTAGCTATGAAAGCTTATGATGTATTATATATATATATATATATATATATATATATATATATATATATATTAGTTCATAACAGAAGGGTAAATACAGGGCATTGTAAAGCAAAAACATTTGCATGGTCAGATAATTATTTCCAAGTACAGTAAAATATTTTCTGCCTAAAACCACTTTACTTAAGCATGACAAAAAATGCATTGAATAATTTAATAATATCCTTACAGCAGTTGCATAATGAGAACTAGGTTTTATACTTCAACTGAGAGATACATATTCATTCACCTATTTGATCAAATCCAACAGCTCTTGCAGTCTTAACAACAATCAGGGAAGGCAATAAACCTCAAGCCTTTCTGCTCAAAGTGATAATGCTTTATGATGTTACGAAAGCCATGTTTTCTAACATGGCAAACATAAATCTCAAAGATTATCCAGAATGCTTATCAATGGTGGTGTGATAACACTTCAACCTTTAGTGATTATTTACGTTATCCATCATCGCTGTGATTATAAAAACGACACAGTTACACATGAGCACTGTGTGTGTGTATATATATATGAACCACTTTGCTTCTCGACGAAGGATCCTCTAATGGATTTTTTAAATGTAGCATCTGTTATTTTTATCTCTCTCTCTGGAATTGATGCAGCCATGTCCATGTTTTTATGCACATTTATATGTCCATTTGAGATAATAAAAGGGGAGTCACTTAATGGACTCGGATAATTAATTAATGCTAATGTATTTGCTCCATCTTTCTGTGGTGTTTCATGTGACTGTTAAACTGTCTTCTCACATTAACAGGGGGCTGTAGGTCAGATACTGTAGTGGAGTACTGTACTGTACAGTCACTAAAGCATATATGTGAGAATAATGTGTTCTACAGTGTTCACTTTAACATGAGGGGTGTCCAGCAGAGATGATTATTGAGTGAATTTTGCTTCTATAATTTTACACTGGAGGTTTTCCTGGAGACAAGTGCAAAGGCTTTTCTAAACAACGTAACTGTTTTAGAGAGGAGGACAGTAACAAACACAGCACACGTCAGGGTTTTGTTAGTGTGTGTGTGTGTGTGTGTGTGTGTGTGTGTGTGTGTGTGTGAGGGGGAGAGGGCGTGTCCTGGAGTGTTGTAAGAGTGGAGGCCCTGTAATTATCGGAGGTGTAGGTTTCACACAAACATCATCACACACATAAGAGCTATCATGTGACATTTGTTTGGTTTTATGTGGAGGAGCCGGTTTGTGTTTATCTTCCAGCCTCTCTTTCCTCTGCTGGAGACACTTATCTGTTTTTGCCTGTAGACTGTGGTTTTTTTTTTTTTTTCCCTTGATCTTTCTTCCACCGACTCAGTCTCGGGTGGTTGCTTCCTCTCTGACAGCAATAGCGTGATATTGATGTGTGCTTTTTAAGTCGAACCTCCTCCAACCTGTCTGTTCACTAAGGAGGCCAAGAGAATTGGCCCAGGACTCCCTCTGTCTTGACTAACCTGGGGAGAATTCCTCTCACTCTGAGCTTGAGCATAGGTTTGGCTTTATTTTCTTGTACATTTGTGAACACATTTTGAACACCTCTGGTCAAATGAACTGTTTTGTAGGTTTTCAAAATGTAAAAATTTGTAAACACATCTAATTGTGTTAATTGGTCACGTATGCTCACACATACAAGGGCTTTGGCACCATTTGCCCACAATGCACATCAATTGGCAACATTACACGGCAGTAAAATACACAAAATATCACACACATGCCTTGTTTAACCTAACATTGTGCAGAGTTCAGCGGTGAGATTTGTTAGTGTTGACTTTGTTTGGTCAGACAGTGTTTATTCTGAATTAATCTGTAGTCATTAGAGAAACGAAATGGAGAAAAGTGTATTCACCGACGCTAGGCTTTTAAGGAGTTATTTACACCCGCTACAAGTGTGAGATGGAAGGCATTGTAAAGTAATGTATCGTCTCATAACTATAGTGTGTGTCTTTGTTTTTCAGACTGAGTTTACTGGCTGTCTAGGAATGTCTCTTGATGCTCTGCTGTATGTGAAGCATTCAGTGTGGCAGTGACAATAATTCCTCTGCTTTCACAAGGGATTAAAGCTACATTGAGTGAAAAACATTGGAGAAATACACACAGGGCCCTATTATTAGGACAGTGAAGTTGCAATAGTTTTTGTTGTATTCAGTCATGTGAAAAAAAAAGTACAATCTCTTTTAATTCTATGATATATTGTTTCATTATAAATCATCTGGTCCTTAGCAGATCAACAGCCTCAGAGGAACAACACAAAATGTAAGAGTAATAGAAACAACCAGCGGGTGTAAAGCAGAAGTAGGCAGTATGATTGTTCATGTCAGTTTGTCAGTTTGTATTTCTGACTATATTGTGTATATTTACTCCACTTCAACACATACCATGTATGTTTTCTTACCTTTTATCATACTTTCAAGTAAATAATCATGTTCATAGTGGCAGTACTAGTTCTTTTCTGTCTGTTAAAACATATTAATTCTCAGAAAACCAAAATATTTACAGTTTATTTCTCATATCACTCATTCCAGTTGTAAGGTGTAGTGCTACCTTCAGTTGTGGATTCTTTTTGGGGTTATGTTAGAGCTGATCGATATGGGTAATAATGTTATCACAATAAGTTTTTCTGTATTGATCGATCTCGATATTTATCACAGTATTAACATTTTGTCACACTGACCAAGGGCATTGTTCTAAAAATATAGGGAAAAATAAAGGAAACCGGAGAACCCGGAGGAAACCCACGCGGACACAGGGAGAACACACCACACTCCTCACAGACAATCACCCGGAGAAAACCCACACAGACACAGGGAGAACACACCACACTTCTCACAGACAGTCACCCAGAGGAAACCCACACGGACACAGGGAGAACACACCACACTCCTCACAGACAGTCACCCGGAGGAAACTCACACGGACATGGAGAACACACCACATTCCTCACAGACAGTCACCCGGAGGAAACCCATGCAGACACAGGGAGAACACACCACAGTCCTCACAGACAGTCACCCGGAGGAAACCCACGCAGACACAGGGAGAACACACCACAGTCCTCACAGACAGTCACCCGGAGGAAACCCACACGGACACAGAGAGAACACACCACACTCCTCACAGACAGTCACCTGGAGGAAACCAACGCAGACGCAGAGGAAACCAACGCAGACACAGGGAGAACACACCACACTCCTCATAGACAGTCACCCGGAGGAAACCAACGCTGACACAGGGAAAACACACCACACTGCTCACAGACAGTCACCTGGAGGAAACCCACGCAGACACAGGGAGAACACTCCACCCGGAACAGGAATCGAACCCACAACCTCCAGGTCCCTGGAGCTGTGTGACTGTGACACTACCTGCTGCGCCACCGTGCCACCCACCAAATGTTCAGTACTATACAATATTTAAATATATATATTTATTTGCACAAACAAGCACTTTTAAATTCATATTAGCTGCAGGTTGTACGAGGTAAAAGTTAATAATATAACACACTAATAAAACACTGCTTGTAAAGATCACACCCAGAACTAACGCTGTCTGTCCCAATATACCGTAAGAAGCAGAATAGTACATTCCTTAATGATTTGAAAAATGAATATTCATGCATTTATTCAAACTACCTCTTCTGTATTTACGTCTTTTTATTCTGATCTGTGGCTAGTGCCCCTTAGTTTTGAGTGTGTGTTTTTGCTGCTCATAGGTAAAGCCTCATACCCACCCTCCCCCCGTGTCCGGATCGGCCGTTAGTGTAGTGACCTATTAAGCTCAAGAATGTTTAAGTGAACCTGTCTGACCTTGTCATGGGTCACAGTTTCTAGTTCATGATCAAAGCTGTTATGAGTGGGTTTCATGGGGGACAGCGATACAGCACCTCAGACTCAGTGCTCAATGACGTCAGCAGCTTGGTTCAGTTTCTTTAAAACTTTTTTTAATGTCCCACATCCCCTTAAATTCCTCCTGTTCCTGGAATACCCCATAATGTGCCCCCCCAAAAAAATTATTTTGTGTTGCTGTTAATTATTGTCAGTTATTGTTTCCCACTTCTGTAGTTTCTTGTCTGATATTTTGAATGTTGATATATAAATGTAGTGTGGATCTACTAGTTGGGGCTTGCTTGTGTTCAGATGTAAACACTGTGAAGTGCCACTTATCATGACACTATCAGAGATGTTGTGTTATGGAATAAATCCAATTTTTCCATGAAATTCAGGGTTTCACCAACTTGTTTTTAAAACAAAGTGAAAGTAGAATGGTGAAGTTTGGAGCTCTGTTATTCAGTTTATTCCAGTGTATTCTGTTATTCTTTGAACTCCATGACGAGCCAAGGTTTCCCACCAGAACTGTGCTTGGCCTGAATGACTAATGTAACAACACATTCACGTGTGTGTGTGTGTGTGTGTGTGTGTGTTCAGGTAACATATAACATAAGTTAGTCATAGTACTAAAGTTAAATGTAGCCTGAGGCATTATTCTAAAGGCCAAGATCAAATTCTATGCCTAGTTTTAATTGTATATCATAATACTATGTAAATATAATAACATTTAGGAGATGTAGTATCGTTCATCTTTATAGGGGCTCACATTTCATAATGTACTGAATAATCTCCTTACAAATCACAATCAAATCTTTATATATGAGAGAAAGAGAGAGAAATAATTGACAGCTTCCTTTTTCAACAGCTTCCTCTCTGAGCACAATTTCCAGCTCTTTCAAAAACACCTAGAGAAAGTTTGTGTCACTTTTGAGCCTCCTGATTCAAACAGATGAGCTAAAATTTGTTTATTGTCATATACTGGGAGGACTATGAGCAATATTATGGCCTTGGAAGCATCCTCCATCCATAATACGTTATATAGCATATATAATATCTGATAATGTATGGCATAAGCCTGCATCGTTGCTTATACGCACTTATAATTACATGAAATTGAAAGAAGATTATATTACTATGTCAATTTTCATCCGTTTAAGAATCTATTTATAATCAACTCTAATGCACTATAACATGGTTTTAATCTACAGTGTGTTTAAGGAAACATTTGAAAATGTTATTATTTCTCTTAATAAAATGTCATACATTTATATGTAACTACAATGCTTTATTATGGCTTCTTATTATTGCATTCCTGAAATCATATAAATACAGGATGCCTATTGTGGCTCGTCTTCTTTTTTTCTTTCATTCTTTCTCTCTCTCTCTCTCTCTCTCATGTGTGATTGGTGTATGCAGGAAGGAACAGAGGAGCCATCTGCTTCCTGAGATTCAGACAGTGGGGTGTGTGACAGCGCTGTATTGTGAAGATGCACATCCTCTCTGGACACATGCACTTACATATGTCCTGAGATTAAAAAGTATAGCGCCTGTTTAGTGACAGGATTATGTCAGAAGTTACACCTGGATAAATGTGTTTTTTTAAACAAGATTTCCAGAACTTTCCACTGAAGAAAATATGTTTCAGTCAAAAGTTTTAACTAACACTTCACATTTTGCACAACACAGGGAAACTGCACCGTGTCTTCTTTTGTACAAAATATTCCTGTGTATATCTGCGTATATCGGTCATTAACATAAGCCTTAACGCCCACAAATCATTGCATCAGAAGAGTTAAAATAGTTGGTGCCAATGTATTTTAACTGGCCGCTTTATTAGAAACATTACTTTAGCTAGAAATCATAGCTAATATTCTTCCAATGCTTTTCTTATGATGATACATTTCCCTGAATCTTGAAGCAGATTTGTGATTAAAAAAAGGGCTCTTTAAATATAAACCTGCGAAATGTATCCCGATGGCAGGTGTTTTAGATAAAATGGCCAATATTATAATACATTATTAAACAAACTGTTGGTGAATAATACCTAATATGTGGTCTTTCTTTGGCATGCTTTGTCAGGGTGTAAGATAACATCTGGTAAGACCATGAGAACACCCAAGAGCTCACTGTTAGAAATACCCCTATGTAGAATAGCAGGTGGGACCTGGCAACGATTAATGTTAAGGATGTAAAAATATTGTCGCTGCTGTAGTTCCAGAGAAAGCAGATCTACGATTTGCATTTAAAGCTGAATCAGAAACAGCAGGAACATTGGCAGAGCCGCTGCTGGTCTCGCTCAAAGCAAAAAACAAATCGACACACCACACTAACATACATGACTGAAGTAGGGACGGGGTTTTTGTGATTAACAGCTGTACGCTGCAGGTTTGCATGGTAAATACATGCAGTGGAACACATTGTTTTTTGAGAGTGTGCCCTGACTTGTTTTGCACTAGAACTTGCTCCATCACTGTCTGCTTCACCTGTTCATTTCACACATAATTCCACCCATTCTGTCCACACAGCTGTTAATATATGTCATCACTGTTGAAGTGTCAGCTCTGCTTTATGTTAAATGTTCATAATGAACAATAAAAATGCTTCATCACACCCTCACATTTAACAATGTTAGGTTTTTACTTCTCTTGTAAAGGAACCATTTTGGAGATATAAGGTTTTATTGACAGTGAAATTACAAGACATTTCTAGTCCTAAACTCCTTGTCTCCAAGGTGGCAGGCCTCAATTCCAGTTCTTCCTACAGCAGTGAATATGGGATATTTAGGTCCTTGTTGGCAGGGCACAAACCAATGCATCCTCGTTATTTGGGTTGGATCAAGAACAACAGCCGTGTGCTCAAACCTCTCTTGCTGTTTGTGTTCTTGAATATTGGAATGTCACCTGGGCAGTGGTAGGCGATGTCAAACAAAAACACCAGAACATTAGAACACACAAGAACGCATACTGAAAAACTGCTAAAACTGCTTTTTTATCCCTCTCTCACACCGTTCTAGACTGTTCTCACCTTCAGTGTTCTACAAGGATGGATAGTGCAGTATCAGACAGACTGAAGCCTATAATCTCCACCTTCACTGTGTGCCTATGTGGTAGGCATTTCTAATACACTAAGATAAAACATAAAATAAACCTATAGCCGTATTGAAAGGTGTGACTATAGCTGGTAGTGGATTGGAAAATCAACTCGGCCTGGAACAGAGAGCTGGTGTGAGTTCAGTTTTTCTCTTTGTTTTACTTGTGTTGGTCTCAGTGGTAATGAGTGAGTGTATGGCTAAAGACATTCAGCAAAGAACAGTGTAGAGGAATGCTAGGTACAGACCAGCCACACACACACACAGACAAACACATACCACCTCATTGTGCTTGTTTATCTTTGCCTAAACAGAAAGGTCAAGGCAATGTGCCGGATGTGTTTGCTCTGGTGAATGTGTAACTCCCTTTGTTTTAGACAGTGGCCGCTCCTTACAAATCACTGCACCAAGAAACACAGTACCATGGCGAGCCTGGAACACAGGAGCAATGGAACTATGGGCCTATCCCACATAAGTCTGCTCCCACGCTGAAATAAAATACTCCACATGCTGATGGAGGGGCAGATACGCTGGCACGGAGAACAGCTCTGCGTATGTGGGATAAAAACCACTCTGTTTTAAGTTGGTTTCTTTGCATTTCACATGCTGCTCTTTCGCACTTAATTGCTTTGTCACACTGATCTAAGCCTTACTGTATAAGACTGAGCTCATAATTGGAAAAAAAACAGAAAAGAATAAATTCTATAAGCCTCTCATGCTCTAAAAGACATTATGCTTATCCTCAGAGAATAGATTAATTTCCTGTTGCTCAGACTGTCCAACATGTCTGTTCTTGGAGATGTCAATATTACACTTCAGAAAAACTGTCACTGGAAAAGTACATTTTATGACACTATTCTGGCCCCATCTTCAGTAATTTTTAATTAGGAAACACAACTGTACCATGTTCCATTACAATTCTGTTGAAAACACTGGATTTTTAAAATTAAGTTTAAAAGAGACCATTTCTGTCTGTAGTTTTTCCTGTGAATAAATGCCTTTTCCTGCATACCCATTTCAGCATTCTCATACTAATAGCAATCTGGTTTGAGTATTTCTTTGTTTATGAAACCTATACTAAAGTATAACTTCAACAAATGTTCAGCATTCCTCATTTTCCCTCCATTTGGCTGTGTCCGCCCACTCATATTCGCAGTGAATGAATCCGTCTTTATTCTATAAGTATTCTGACTTTACTCTCAAAATAGATTCTATTTTTTTGGTCAGTGCATTGGGTGTAAAACTCCACTACACTGATTTTAAAATATTGATCCTGGTTTGAGGGCGGCATGGTGGTGCAGCAGGTAGTGTCGTAGTCCCACAGCTCCAGGGACCTGGAGGTTGTGGGTTTGAGTCCCGCTCCGGGTGACAGTCTGTGAGGAGTGTGGTGTGTTCTCCCTGTGTCTGCGTGGGTCTCCTCCGGGTGACTGTCTGTGAGGAGTGTGGTGTGTTCTCTCTGTGTCTGTGTGGGTTTCCTCCCACAGTCCAAAAACACGTTGGTAGGTGGATTGGTGACTCAAAAGTGTGTGTGTGTGTGAGTGAATGTGTGTGTGTTGCCCTGTGAAGGACTGGCGCCCCCTCCAGGGTGTATTCCTCCCTTGCGCCCAGTGATTCCAGGTAGGCTCTGGACCCACCGCGACCCTAAACTGGATAAGCGGTTACAGATAATGAATGAATGATCCTGGTTTGCTGCTGTATCATCCTCCAGTCATTTAGGAAGAGTTTCTACTATGTTTTAGAGTATTGCTGCCGGCATTCACTTCCATATTGGTCTGAGAACATCAGTGAGATCAGTTAGCCACTGATATTGGACAGTCAGACCTGACCCTCAGACTGCAGTTCCACGTCATCCCAACAGCAAAGGACCTCCTCCAGTTTACATATAGTCACATAGTTGGGAGCACACTTCTTCAGAGGGTCTTTGTTTGCTTTTGTTTTCTGTATCATGCATCATTGCAACATTGTGGAACAAATCAAAACTAGGCCACACTATTATTCCCCACCTCCACCAAACATCACAGTCTGCACTGTGCTTTCCAGCTGTTAGATCTCTCTTGGCATCTGACAAATTCAGCATTGAAAAGTAGATGTAGATGCTTTGAAAAGTAGATGCTGGCACTTGATTTATCACTCCAGAGAATGTTTCCGAAGAAATACGGCTAACTGACGGCTACCTGAAACCGTGGGACACTGTGACTGCGATACTTTTAATTGTTTGTCCTTGAAGACTGCGTTGATTGTATTCAGTCACTACTGAGAAGTGTCCACATATTTTGACCACATAAGTATGTGATAAACAAACTCTAAGACTTAAACTCTTCTTTTTATCATGTGTAATTAATATAAAAAGTGCACAGTTCAGCTACAGCTACAATTACAGCAGCTACAGTAATATATTCAAAGTAAGGGAGTTATTTATATAAATTATTTTTTTCCTGCGGTGGGGTAAAACTTAGACTGTTTGACACTCAGCGTTTGATGTGTTATGTAACCTCTGCTCATCATTTGAGTACCTTGTCTTTGTTTATTTGTTCCAGGACCTTCACAACAGTCATGAGCCATTAAGCATGGGTTTAAACCTGTTGTTAAGTATGTGTTCATGTGAATGTGTGTGATTGTGTCAGGGATTGCATTTGTTAATGCTTTGTTCAGAGGGTGTGTGAGAGATGCCATGCCAATGTTAATGTGATGTACATGCCTCAAGCTGTAGCCGTCACATTTGGTTTATATATTGAATGCTGTGTCCCTGCCAGTGTTCTAAAAGGCTGTGTATAAGTGGATAACCACAGAGGGGTCACTTTTTAAGTAGGTCTCTATAACCATATCGGCTTGTTTACAGCACTGAATGTCCTCCTCAGGGAGATCAATGAAAACTGATTCATAAAACTGTCCTAGAACTAAGTGTGTGTGTGTTGTGTATTATGACTGACACATATGAAGCTTCCTTCCTTAAAACAGTTCCACCTACTACCAAACCAGAAGGGTAAAGTCTAATACGTTATTTATTCTCTGAGACATTTGAGGCCATCTACATTGTCCCTTCAAACTGCAGCTAATAAAAGCCCATAGACAGCTCCACACACTTGGTTTGTAGAAGAACACTCACTATCATTTTACAAATGCCCTCTTTGGCTTGTATCATCCTGAGGAGAGAGTGGACTACCCAACCAACATTGTCAAAGACCGACTGAATTATAAATGTCTAGTTTTTATCACTCCCACTTTAAACAGGTTCAGCAATTCGCTGCAATCAATACATGATTTTACAATTATTCTTTTGACCAATATTTATGTTGCACTTGTGCAGGGACCCACAGGCATTAAAAGGGTTCAGAAACTAAGCTTAAACCATGCTCACAGCGTTTTAAATAGTTTTAGAGTTTAAGGATTGAAAGGTTGCAGTCTTCCACCTTTTTATAGAAAGCTGTAATAGTTCCATTTTAAAGGGAGCTGAGAAGAAAAGAATGAATGGGGCTCAGCTCCTTTTGTTTGGCTCTGCTATTCTCTCGACAGATGGGAATGGTAGCTGTGATATGTCTGCGTCCGGAGAACAGACTAAAACAGGTATCTCCACTACTGCTCTTTCATTCCAGCGCTTATCTAATGCACCGTCTTTAGTGTTCTGGTATTCCTGATGGACTTGATTGCCTAGATTTGGGTTTGTTCGGTTATGAATGGAATTGACTTAACCATGATCTGACCACAGATGCACTCTTGTCGTTAATGTTGGAAAATATCCTCTACAACAAACGATATCACAACTGTACACTGATAGATCTATTTCACAAAAGTTTTTATCTAGATGTAGTGAAGAAGCTACAAAAGATTCTGCTGATTTACAGCTAGTAATAAGTTAAATTTACACTGTAGCCTTCAATATTAAGGCTTTATATATACACACAGCAAAAGACGTATTAGTAATGCACTTCTAACTAATGTTTTCATAAAAGCAATTGTTTACTACAGTATTCCATCAGGGTGCATTTTACCTTAAGAACATCAGTAAGATTAGAGATTTTCTGACTAAACCAGAGCTGTAGAAACTTATCCATGCCTTTATTTCTAGCAATGATTACTGTAATGGTCTGGACTTCCAAAAAAGACCATTAAACAGCTTCAGCTAATTCAAAACGCAGCTGCCAGAGTCTCCTTCGGAGCAAAAGAAGAGGTCTTCTCTTTTCTTACCTTACACTGGATACCAGTCTGTTACAGAATAGACTTTAAGGTGTTATTACTGGTCTATAAATGTCTAAATGGGGTAGGACCAGTGTATTTATCAGATCTGCTACAGAGATATGAGCCGAGCAGAGATCTCAGATCTTTAGGAACTAGAGTTAGTCCTGCCTCACGTCAAAACTAAACATGGAGAGGCAGCGTTTAGCTCTGGCGCCGCTCTTATATGGAACCAGCAGAGAGAATATTAGACGAGCGCCGACTTTAGACACTTTTAAATCAAGACTGAAAACGTTCCTGTTTGAGCAGCTACAGCTCGGTTTAAAATACTCTGCACTTTTATTTCTGTAATGGCACTTTATTTCTTTTCTTTTATTGTATCGTTTTAAATTGTTTTAATCATTTAAATCATTTTACTCTTTTTATGTAATTGTTTTATTGGACTTTATTTGATTTTATTCTGGCTTTTAATTTAACTGTTTTTTTTCTTCTGTAAAGCACTTTGAATTGCTTCTGTATGAAAGGTGCTCTATAAATAAACTTGCCTTGCTTTGCCTTGCATTGGATTGTCTAACCTAGCAGTTTGTCTAACCTAGTAGTTTGTGTAACCTAGCAACAGTAGCTTTGCCGGTTCATATGGTAACAATACTGTAGACCATCATTTGCATGCAAGCATTTCATAACAACTAACATACAGCTACAATAACATCTATGAAGTCTTAGTCAGTTTGTTATGTATAAAATATGCTTTTATCATGTGGCCTTAAGAAAAATGACCTACAGGGACATGGGATGGCTGTTACACCTGGAGGGCTAGACCACAGAGAGTCCGATGTTGTACAAATATCTTAATTCTAAATCAAGTTCTAAGTTCTGGTTGGGAGTTTTGGCCTAGCGTTAGGTGTTTTGACTGATCTGCTGTGACATTTACACAGTCAGTCCTCAGAACTGTGCTTCAGAGTATGTGTGTGTGGAAGCACAGTGTTGATGTTTTTGATGTGTTTGTTTCAGTGTTTTGTGTCTTGCTGGGAGACAGAGGCCAACATGTTTTTACAGCAGCCCAGACCAGAAAAACAAAACACTGGCTTTAAAGAGTGACTTTGGTGCTTTCAGTTTGATCCAGCAGCTTGAAAATGGAGGTGTGAGGGAGGGGGATTCGGTTGGTTGTGATCTGCAATCTCACTGCTTCATGCCACTGCTATCTTACATACTGCACCTTTTAATGTCATCGCTGTCCAACAAATAACAAGTATCTCCAAAATGTCAAGAATTTATATCAACATCAATCACCTGTTCTTAATCCAGTCCTAAATTATCCTCTTAATTTTGCTAATTAACTTTGCACTAAAACAAGAACCAGGCCTTTACTGGTACTTAGTTGATATATAATTATTCATTCATTACCAGTAAGTGGTTAACCAGTTCAGGGTCACAGTGGGTCCAGAGCCTACCTGGAATCATTGGGCGCAAGGCGGGAATACACCCTGGAGGGGGCGCCAGTCCTTCACAGGGCAACACACACACTCACACCTACGGACATTTTTTGAGTCGCCAATCCACCTACTAATGTGTGTGTTTTTTTTTGTTTTTTTTTGGACTGTGGGTGGAAACCGGAGCACCTGGGGGAAACCCACACAGACATGGGGAGAACATACCACACTCCTCACAGACAGTCACCCAGAGCGGGAATCGAACCCACAACCTCCAGGCCCCCGGAGCTGTGTGACTACGACACTACCTGCTGCGCCACCGTGCCGCCCTGATATATAACTAGTTTAATATATATTCAAAATAAATCATTAAATATTGATAAAATAAGTTTTGAAGGTTGAAGGTTTTCACTGTAAACAGAAGTGGCTGAGCTGAGTAAAAACCCAAAGTCATGTGGACGTTTACGGTGTGATTATCTACGTGTTTGTAGTGATTTTAGTGTTTGGTCATAAAGTTATCAGACAGCACAGTTCCAAAAACACATGTGTTTGCTTCACCATGAAACGGGCCTTTCTGGGAATTTCTCGTAACTAATCTCTGCACCCCTTGAATGGCGCTGGTCTGATGAAAGCTCTGTTTTAGTCTGAGTGTTTCCCAGCGCTCATTTTTCATGTGGGAGTCTCTTGTACATGCATCACTTACTGTAATGATTCACTGACTGTTATTCAGCAAACTCCTTTAAAATGAGCTCCTCATCTGACATTACTCTCATTATATAGCGTCTCTTAAGCATTTAAAAAAGGCTTTTTGAGTGACGTGTCTTTGATGGCAGCAGCCAGAAATGTTTAGTAAGACTCAATTATGCTTGTGTAATGAAGCTGTTCTGATTGAAGACAGTCAGTGGTATTGCCCAATTTTCTTTGAAGGCTCAATACACACAGTTTATAGAAAAGCCACTTAGTTATCCACCCACTTGCCCTTTGTTTACTGTTCATTGTCTAACAGTTCATTCTCTTACTTTATGAAGTGTAGTACATGCAGGTGGTTTTATGACAATGCAGACTCAATCCCAGTTTATACCTGGGGTGTGGGGTTTTCTTATGATGGACACTTGATCAAAGGCGTTAAGGGGGATGACTGATTTATTGCAGCAACATGTGGGCTACAGTCAGTACATTTCCACTTACAAAGTGCACCTGTGTGGTATGTTGTATGTAAATGCTATTTACACTCATTGTTCTTCTTGACCATATATGTGCCATAATTAGAAAGTGTATAATGTTTTATATGCATCAATAGTTCGTCTCCTACAATGTTTTTCATTAGTGGTCAGGACCCTCACAAGACCATCACTGACAAAGTTGGAATTTTCAAAAACGGTCCACTTCCTGTCCACTCTGTTAGACACACCTACCGTGCTTTACAAAAATCAAGACTGGGAATAATTGGGGCATAAGAAGCAGAAAATTCAACCAACCTCTAAGTCTGAACTTAGACAGGTGTGGAAAAGCTCTTTGAAAAACTGAAAGCCACCAACACACCTCCAAAAAAGAAAAGAAGCCTCAGTAAAGTGTGTCTTCGCACTAGTTCAGTCTGCTGTCTGACACCTTCCTTACTGATAATCTCCATTAATCTGGCGTTTCTTTCTTTCTCTATCAGTTTTACACATCTGTTAAAACTCTGTTCTGCAGGAGAACCCTCCTCCTCTGGTTTTCCTCAGGTTTGTGGCTGTGTTTCAGTGCGCTCCGTTCTGGAGCTGCAAGTTCTAAATGGTTTGCATATTGTTTATTTCAATACTGGATCATCACCCGCTGCTGGCAGCTGCTGCTGCGTTCATAATCTCCCACAGCTTTATGAATATAGGCCAGGGTCACCAACCAGCCGTTGGTTTACACGCATCTAAATCCAATTTTGTTGAATCTTATCTAAATCTCAATTCAATTCAATGTTATTTATAGAACACTTTTTTTTAACAACTGGTGTTTTCACAAAGCAGATTTTTATGGCCCCATGTGAGATTTGCTGAAGAAAAACTAGCATCAGAGCAAAATTAGTGAGAGTTACAGTGAGCATACAGTAGTCCGTTATGCCATGTCATGAGTGGTGTAAGAGCTGTGTTATTCAAGGTGAACAATGAGTAGTTCTAGTAAAACTAAAGCCCGGTCTTGTCAGTGAGTGAAGGTGAGACTCTCCAAAATCTTGAAAATGTCTTGTAAATAACCTACTACTCTGAAACATTAACGATCATTCATTGTTCCTCTTAGTTACCTTCTACAAAGGTGTGAGAATTTAGTGATGAAGATGTCCACATAATAAATAACTGTTGTACATTATATACTAAATACTTCACAGTTATATAAATGAAATGCCTCTTGTTAAAAAAGACACAATGTCTACGTGCTCTGGTGTTTCAATTTTATGATCCGTGATCCACAAATATAAAGATGTGTATTCCATTGGTCTTTTGCGTAATTCAGTCAATGTGATGAACAGACAAAGTCATTCAGAGTGGTCTGAAGGCATGTGTTTCTTTGAAGACTCTGATTTATTTACAGTGGCCCTTTAATTTGCCATTTAAAACCACTAGTGAGATTATATTTGTAGTCTTTATGATGATAAAAATAACGATTCATTTAAAATATAATCATTTTTTTATTCTTCTTTTAAAGCTATAGAAAACAAGGCGCCAAGATTCATAATATTTCAGGTAATACCTTTCTGTGAGAGAGCTTTTAGAAACAGTAAATACTCGTGGTTTCTATCACCGTCTCTGTGAACAGTTCTGACTGTAGAATTTCACATTGAATCACCCTGAATGACGTTGTTTACATGTTAACCATTAGTGATCTCTGAAGAGACACTGTGTGTGTGTCCCTGTGTGTTTTAGGACATGGAATCTAGAGTGTACTGCATTACAGCCCTTACAAGCTGACAGACTTACACAGACCTGGAAAAAAAAAAAAAGGTTTGCCCATGTTTGTAATTCTTGTCCACAGGTTCCTAACCTATTATCTAGATTTCTGTGTACAGGGGGTCCTCGACTTACCACGTTGATCCGTTCCTAAGTCACGTCGTAAACCGATTTTCGGTGTAAGTCAGAACATACGTACATACTGTACGTAAATAACATACTGTAAGCACTTATCCTATCCTAACACCTATCCTCCTCGGTCCCAAGCCACGTAACCATGTATTCTTCCGCCGCGCACACCAAACATGAAGTTCGCGTTACGACGTTTACGACGCATAACCACTTAAGTCGAAACAAGGCTTTATACAGTAAATGGGAGATGTGTCGTAACCACGAAACATAGTAACTCTGGACTGACGTAACCCGAGGACCTCCTGTATCATGTATTTTGGAATTGTGCCTACAAATGAAAAAGCTTTTAAAGTGTTTACATATAAACAAATTTGAGATTTAAAGAAAATAAATAAAATATGCAAATTGTGGGTACAAATTATGAAAATTAAAAACAACCAACATCCCTTATCTCTTTACAATATGTGTTCAAAAGTAGTGTCTTCAGCTCGTATAATTTTGAGAAAAGAATAAAATAGCATGATATGGAATGGCAGCATATCAATTTAGGGTCTGCTAAGTGTGAGCTAGAGGATTATGAAACCCCCAACTGAATTATGGAGTATTGGAGTACCATTCAATAAGATTCAATATGTTGGGGATGAGCTGGAATGGTGTTGATGGTCCACAGCTAATCATCCAACGGCAGTGACTGACCTCACTAATGCTCCTGTGGTTTAAATGCCATCAAATGCTCGCAGAAATGTTCCAATATCCAGTGTTAGACCTTCTCAGAAGCTGGTACTGTAGCAACTGCAAGCACCTTCTCAGTTTCTAGAAGCTGGTATGTTTAAGCTAACCATAATGTATTTTCTTGCTGTTCTTGTGTACTCTGGTACTGGGGGAATGTAATCTCGTTTTGCTGTGTACTTGTATCTGATATCTGATATCCCAAAGATCAGAATACTTGTCAGTACCCTTAATTTGATCAGAAACGTTTGATGAATATGTACCTTGGTGGCATTCATGGCTCTGCTACTTTGTGGGACTAGCGCTGCCATTTTCAAACCCTTCAAGCAGTAGTTTTCCAATGAACAACAAACAATGCTGATCTCTGAGTGCTTAGTCAAAGTCCATGACAAGTAAATGAGAGGGCATTATGAGGATAAAAGAAATCCCTCTGTGGCACATTCCTGCGAGTCTGCGGTTCTTTGGACTAGTCTTTCTTTAAAATGGCGCCAAACTGTCCTCTGAAGGTGTGCTTTTACAGCGATTCTTTGTTATACATCACATCACACCATGCATCACTGCCTTGGAGTTATGACTGAACTCCACACCATCTGAACCTGAGTTTCAGCTCTAAGCAGTTTGGATGTAAATGTCCCATGTTTTTCTGCAACTGCAATGAGCGGTGAACCCAAACGCCCTCGAACACAACCCAAAAAAGTTAGTTTCGTCACACAGGAAAACCAGTTAAATGAAAATATCATTTTAATTTCATAGCATGGCATTCACACATGTAAAACACAAGCCACTGGGGTTATTGAACGTCTCAGGAACATGGCTGATGTTTTCCTCTGTTTTTAAATTGTCTACAATAAATAGGCCTAATTCAGAGTTGCACAGACATGAGACATGACTCTCTGACTTGTGCTCTTAATACACCATGTTGATACTCTGTATGTAATACTTCTTATTCTGAGATGATTATTTAAATTATTTAAAGTATATATTTACTTGTTTTACATCATTATTTCTCTTTCATAAACATTACGTCTTAAAATCAACAAAAGTACATTTCTAGAAGATATTGACACCTCTTATAGTTAGCGACTATGGAATGCTGTTGAGCAGCTGCACCTAAGCTCACTATGTTCAGTGCTAAGTGTGGTCTAGAACAGCATTAAGCAACCCAGCCCTGGGCTGTGGAGCAGTGGAGCATGTTTTCTGTTGTGACAGCGCACCACTCAGTACTTTCGGGATGTGATGGAGTGGATCTAGAACCACCATCCTTAATCAGTACCTACTATTACTAAAGCTTATGTGGCTGAATACCATCAAATCCTAACAGAAATGTTCCAAAATTTGGCATGTGGCCTTTCCAGAATGTAAAAGCTGTTGCGAGAGTAAACCTCATTCAATACTCATTCATTCATTTTCTGTGACCACTTTCAAGGGAGCCTACCTGGGGCCATTGGGCACAAAGCAGGAACACACATTGGACAGTGCATCACACACTCACTTGTGTTCTTGGGCTTTGGGAGTAAACCCACACAAACAGGGGGAGAACACACCAAACTCCCCACAGACAGTGATCAGAGGAGGAGGTCGAACCCACAACCCCAGGACCCTGGAGCTGAGTGGTGGCGACTCTGTTGCGCCACACACAATACGCAAACGGCAATCTCAAATTAAATATGAACTAGACTGGTGATACTACCACCTTAACAGATTAGATACATTCAAATAGTTAGAGGCCTTTAGTGTAGGAATGCAGCACAGTCTCATGCACATTGTTAATGAGTAACTATTTGGTGAATAGCACATTAGAAGCAGATTCCAGTGTGAGACGATGTTAAAAATTACAAGACACATTTGTTTCACATGGGCTTCTCTCTTGAAGCGATTCATGGAGTTGTTTGAGGCGTAGACTTCCCTGAGTTCCTGCTGGGGGTTAAACAATACAGTGTCTCTTAATCTTGATCACAGCATTAGCATTTATTTGGCTCTGCTTATCTACAACATTTACTGACAGCTGTGGTATGCAGTGAATGATGTGTAGAACGAGCATCGTGATTGGTCACAGGTGTTCCAGGTGAGTGCTATTGTTTAAAAGTCACAGTCACAGCTGATCATAAAGGCCTATTCATACCGAGTCAGACGTTTTTAGATGAAGAAAACCTTTGTGGCTTTTAAAGTAGCGGAATATTCACACCAAGTCTGATGTATGTTTTGTCTAAACTCTTTGAAATCACATGAAGATGTTGGAAGAGGAAAAAGAAACTCTGGAGTAGCAGCAGCAGCAGCGATGGTGGATTTATCATTTTACTTAAACTGAAACTAAACGACACGGGTTTGCCTCATTCTACCGAATTGATAAAAACATGAGGAGCCATATAAGGAGCAGTTCGGGAGGTATTTTTGTACGTCATTTTTATATTTAATGTTGCTTGTTCTATACATTTTTTTTCTTCTGCTACAAACAAGACAAGCAGCCCTGCTGTCATCTTGGTGCTCAAGTTTGGCCTGCAAACATATCAGTGGAGCTCTGATTCAATGGCATAGATTTGCTCTTGACATTGGTGGGGACCCATGAATCTACCACTTGCCAGTTTTGCCCCCCCCCCCCCTCCCTTTGCTTCATGATAAAACGACAATGTAAGAGAACTGACAATTGGTAGTTTGTTGTGCAAACCATGTTATTCATAGCTACAGACGATTGTAGCCTGTTGTTATTACGATGGACTCCTTTCATTAGCAAACTTGACTTTAAGTGACTTACACGTTTCTTTGAAATATAGCTCCTTATGTCCACCTTCTTTTTTTATACTGCCATCTTCTCACTCGCTTGTGACCCCCATATGTCACCCACGAGGCGCCTGAGTCTTGCACAGTACTCACTTATGACTGTAAAGTTTTCCTCCCAGATTTGGCGCTGCTCACAACCAAACTACAGAGTCTCACGTGACAGCAGGGAAAAGCACAGCCAATCACACTGGCCATGTGTGTTACAGGGAGGTAGGACTCGAGTAGAGAACGTGATTTAACCCTTTCTGTACCTCTAGGTTAATGGAGGGGATCAAATTATTGCTGGGGACAATTCAGGAATCGTTGGATATTGGTGGGGACACGTCACCTCCGTCCATGCTAATTCTACACCCTTGCACTGATTGGTCAGATAGGTCTGATCTGTACAATGCAGAAAATAGAACAGGCTCTAATTGAAAAAATGGTGCAATGTTGCAGTCCGTCATTTTACGTTAATTTTTTTCAGCCGTAAAAGTCAGACTCGTGTGAATAGGCCTCAATCCATGTCCCATCAAAGGTTCACCAATGCACTGAAATAGCACTGCAATGCACTGCAATAGCAATATAATCACAATATGATATTTATGTCCACATCGATCAGCTTTAGTCCAAATTGCCAATTCTTTATATCCACCGGTCAAACCAGAGACTCACACACTGCCGCATTGTCTGAGTCTTGGCTGTGCATAGAGCTCAGCCCCGTGTCCGAGTCATCGTCATTTCCACCGCCACAGCTTTTCGAAAGTCCCCTCGCTTCCTCCACCCACCCAGTGCTCTGTTCAGCATCTGGCTGGACAACAGGAGGCTCTCCTTTACCTTCTTCTTCCTCCTCAGCATCATTCAGCGAGTCCATTTTCTCCAGCAGGTCTCTTAGCTCTTTGTCTTTGGCCTCCCATAGTGCCCGGCTCATGTCCAGATCATTTTTGACAGCCTCTAAGTCCGTGTTCAAGCGCAGCCCAATGTAGAGGCTTGTGTCCAGCTGCGTTTTGATCTGTTCTTCCTCCAACTGCAGCCCGCAGTCTGACAGAGCATCCACCTCCGGAACAGTTGCTGTGGACGCTGGCGTTTCCACCGTTATGCTCTCTGCATCTCTACCCCTCTGCTCCTTCAGCTCCTCTCTCCGCCGCCGCATCCACCTGTGGTTGAGCTCCTCCTCGATTTCACCCGTTAGTTGGTCCAGCAGGGCCTCGCGCTTTGTCAGTTCCTCCTGGAGCTGGATGACCTCATCCCATCGTGCGGCATAGTCCTCCATCTGCTCCACCTCCTCCTCTGCTGCTGCATCCTCCGAGCTGCTGTCAGCCAGGTAGGTGTCCTGGACATAGTTGACCCCATGGATCCGAATGCGGTCCAAATGCACTTTGGCCTCGTATCTCTCGATCTCACCGTCCAGGTCCTGGAGTCTCTCCAGCTGCTGGCGGATAGTGTGGTCCTGAGACACCACCAGGTGAACCAGGGTCTCCATCCTCTCTGGAGACACTGACACGGACGTCCTGTCCCTGGACCCCAGCTTCTTCCTCTGCTCCCCAATCTCCACCGCCACCTCCTCCTCCTCCACCAGCCTCCTTCCTTTGCCCAGCTTCATCTTCTCCAGCTTCCTGAAGGCTTTGCGCACCACGCGTCTCTGCTTCTCCCGCGAGCATGTAGCCACAGGTGCGCTCTGGCGCTCAGGCGCGCGTTCCCGGCTCTCCGCGCTGGACACGACGCGCGCCTCTGCGCTGCGCGCGCCACCGCTTGGCACAGACGCATCGCTCCGGACCAGCACGAAGCGCACGTTCGCGCGCTCGTGGCCCCATGCATTCCACAGGCGCAGGAGGCGGGTTCGCGCGGGCAGCGTGCGCTCGTAGCCGCGCCACTTCTCCACGATGCAGTAGGAGCGTGGGGACGCGGACGTGCCCTGTTCCTCCAGGAGTGCGCGCACCACGTCCGCGCACGTCGTGCGTCTCGAGAGCCCTGACACAAGCTTTTCCTCGCGGCAAACCCACACAGACACTTTACACTCCTCCACCGCCTCCTCCTTCCGACCTTCCACCAGCTCCAACTCCATCGCACTGCAGCCGCACAGTCACAGGGTGGGGGTTGAAGGGGAGATCACCCCTCAGAAAAAGACGGGAGCTGGGGGACAGGCGTCAGTTTATGTGGTCAGACATGAGGTCAGAACAAACTCCAGAGTATATGCTGTGGGTGGATCTCCTCTCTGTTCCGAGCTGGGGTTTGCTGTCCTCAGTGTGTGTGCCCTGTGCTTTATTGTTCATGCACTTAAAAGTTGAAGTGTGTGTCCCACAGAAGTCTCCCACTTATCCACGCGGACGGAGTGTGTGCTCCAGTAACACCGCCCCCCTGCGCTGTTCAGGACACGGTCAGAAAAGTTTTGCTGACCACAGTAACGACCCACGTCATCGCCTTGTCCGCCGAATCCAAAGCAGGTCATCTTCAGAAATACAGGAAAGCACCGGACCACACCACCCGTCCAACTACAGTCACAGTTCAAGTCCTCGAAGCACCTCTCTGCGCATGCGTGCCCGTCCCTCACGACAGAACCACTTGAAGACCCCCGAAAAGCCAGAGACTAACCCGAACACTGCGCTTAACCCCCGCCCTTTTTAATCAGCTCCATCATCTCCAGCTCCTAGAGTCCCAGCTTAACGCTTAAATCCTGGAGAAAAAGATTGCACGCGCATCTGGGACGTCATCCAGCGAGGAGAGAAAATAAACGCATCCCGGGGAAAAAAATAATCACTATTACAGTTCAGTCCCGTAACAGAACAGGTTACATCCTCGACTCTCTCACCCTCTCCCTCTCTGTTTCTGAGCGGCTCGCTTTCAACCGCGCTCAGACGAAGCCCCGCCCATCTCAGCAATTTGACGTATCACAAAACGCTTAAGATAAGCCCCTCCCGTAATTATATTATCTTTACCCGTGCAGGGATTAAACTAAACTCATATCCTACTTCTGTTGAGGTGAGTATTCTGTAGTGATGGGAATTTCGGGTATTTTGGCTCGGCTCTTCATAAAGAGCCGGCTCTTTCGGCTCCTAAATGGCTCTTTGTTTTACCACTTATTTCCACTGGTACAGAACAATATTACCTACATTTTACATGACTATATAAACAAAATATTATTGTTCAATATTAAAAATAATAAAAAGTGTTGCAATGGTCAATTGTTTTTATGGCTGTCTTGTAATAACTCACTGATTGCACTCACACATTCAGTTGTATAAATAACTGGATTTTTATTTAAACACCTTAATAATAAATCACTTGTAAACTCTGAAATATAGCCAATGGAACCCAAAAGGTAGGTATTACAAAATAGCTTATTAAATAATCATCTATTTCTGGTAATAAAATAAACAAATACTCTGCAAAGTGCAAAACAGCAGCATTCAACGGTAGTGATTAAAACAACCACAACTGTCAACAAACATTTAACTGATTTAACATTTTCTTCAACTATTTTTTGGAAGGAAGATCGGTATTCAGGAAAACCAAGTGTCTCAACTTGAAGGGGTTGATCCGGTTTCTTCTCTCTGTTATTATCTGCCCAGTTTTTGGAACGATTCTTTCAGAGGGTACTGATGTCGCTACAATAATATAAAACCGTACTTCCAGCATTGCATCCTCTGAGGGAACTCTTCTTGCAGTGTCCTCTGTGGCTTGCACATCACTAATATTCTGAGCTGGGACTTCTAACGGAGGGGGGTGTATACCAGTTATATATATATATATATTATATTTTATTACTGCTCTAACTATAAAAGAACTATTAGAAAAAAAAGCTATAAAAGCACAATGATAGGACAGGTAACTCAACTGGACCGGTTCTGTTCGGAGACGTGGACCCGCTCGGGTTTGAACCTCTCCTCAGAAATAAGTGTATGAAATAAGTCTAATGTGAAACAACTTTTGTCTGAAGCTCATTTGATAAAGGAGTTGTTGGAGGCCACAATGAAACTTAGACTAATTACTAAATCAATAACTGGATTAGTAATAAATAATACACAAACATGTATTTAATTTATATTTGTATCATTTAATCTGTCATTTTTATCTATTCATCCATTTATTTGTAAAATATAGTTTGTAATGTGCGCACCGTTTTTTTAAATTTATGTATTTACATTCTCTGAACACATAGCGCCATCTTGTGGTTATGTTCTGTAAAAGCTTGTTTTGTGTAAATATTAACTCCACTCAAACCCACTTTCTCGCTGAATAAATCGACTGTGGATTAATATTTACAGAAGTGCATCCTGAGAAACGTGAGACACTGCTATTCTTTTGTTGTGTAGCCCTTTGAGAAAACATCTCCCTTCCTACTACCAAAGTACATTTTACAAAAGAGATACACAAAAAATTCTATCAGTCTTTCCCTTAAATTCTATCTGGTCGTCCCTTATTTCTGGCCACTGCTGTATATGGTGCAATTCCGCTCTCTCTCTCTTCGTCAATCGCATTGGGTAAAACAATCAAACATAAGATCAAGCCTTAGTAGGGCATTTAAACGCATCTAAACACATCACATCTGTCTCTTGAAAAATGTTGATTTAAGTGAGTAAAGTACTTCTATTTATTTACAGTTAGCTAAGATTTCCAATATTTTAATTAAAATGGCCTGAACTTGGGGTAACTATGCTATTCCGTCTTCTCATCCGGTGTCGTCCCTTCATCTTAAAAAAGCAACAGCCGTACAGAAGAGTCTTGAGATACTCAGTTTTATTTTACATACATTTTTCAATCTTACAAAAGTAACATTTAAACTTGACTCTCTGAACGAAGAGTTCACAAAGCAAACACATTATGGTCACACACTAACAGGTACCAGTACCTACATAGTGACGAAGAACAGAACAGAACAGAAAAACTTGGCACTGACGAGCCATGGATGCGTGAATTGTCAAAGTTGGGCCATGTCTCTCTTGGATACCTCTCTATACACATCGTCTACAGTCAGACCCGGGCCAGTCGGTGCTGTAAATCACACTGCAGTGTCATGCTGGTGTTATTGGTGTTACAGTGTTGATCACTGTTCCCCTCGACATCTACTACCACCCTCTGCTGCTCAGTACAGAAGCATTACTAAATGGAATAAAGGCTAAAGGTATAAGATACATCTACCATGTCCTATACACTGACCTCTGTTTACGTGCACTGCATTACTGACCAATTTTAAAGGAGCACTGTGTTTTTCCTGCTGTTTCTGTGCTGTACAATCAGGAGCCTTTCTATGGTGCTTTTAAAAAGCCTTGTATTCAGAGCAATCAACCAAGACTTACAAGTGATCCCCATCCTCCTCTGGTTTACTCCATGGTACAGGAAAAGGCATTGATATTATATCCATGGTAATCATAGCTGCGATACAGGAACTGACCAAACCTGTGAATCAGGGAGGGCTAAAATCATCAGACATTAACGACCACAGAAGCAATGGAACAGTGTGCTGTATTCGTCGAAGTTGGCCCTGTTTCACATGATGAACTGAATCATATTGATGAACCCTACATCCACTAAAACATATTCCTTCTCAATATTTCAACATATAATAATAAAAAAAATAAACCTAGTCCTTCTAACAGTTTAGAAAAGTTCCCACTTACAGAATTGTGAAAACTCAAAGTACATGTGCCTTTTTAAATAGGATTACGTGTTGTGTTCTGTTTGCTGGGACGGGTCGTGTTTTTTAAATCTCCTCGTTCAAGTTGGAAAAGTTCATACTGAAGGCACTTTTATGGTGCAGCACATGGCTGCACTGAATTGACACACTGCAATATTTTTGGTGTAAAAAAGGCAATATTACTGACACACTGTGCGCAGCTTAGACTGATAAAAAGACATCATGCATCTTCATCATTTTGTACAAGATGGATTTACAGATATAGATAAAACACTCCTCCCCAGAGTCGAACTGAACAAACTGATTTTACTTTAAAAAGTCTAAGGCACCATAGACTAACTTTGGCTATGCTGCTGTGTACGTTTCTGTCCAGTTCTGTGCTTTTTTCCCCAACATTAGGAGAGAATTCACAGCTTCATCTGAAGAAAACAAAACGATAACGGATGTGTAATGGCTCAACAACCAAGATAAAGGAGTTGGTATATAGCCAGAGATCTATCTGTGCTGTAATACATTCACCTACAGAACTTCTGCAGTACACAGAACAAGCCTCAATATTGAGATATTCCTTCATTTGGCTACACCCCTAAAATACATTACGTTTGTATTCAAAAGGTAACAGTGTTGTTTTTTTTTTTGTTTTTTTTTCTACAAAGCACACAAAAGTACAACAATCATTTAAAAATGTAATCTTTAAATATCTTCAACTTTAAAAAGCAGAGAAGTTTAGAATCTGTCAAAATGTGATTTGTTTTAGAGAAATGAGAGAGTGAGAGAAAACTCCTATAATTCATTCATTCATTATCTGTAACCCTTATCCAGTTCAGGGTCGCGGTGGGTCCAGAGCCTACCTGGAATCATTGGGCGCAAGGCGGGAATACACCCTGGAGGGGGCGCCAGTCCTTCACATGGCAACACACACACACGTTCACGCCTACAGACACATTTGAGTCGCCAATCCGCCTACCAATGTGTGTTTTTGGACTATGGGAGGAAACCGGAGCACCCGGAGGAAACCCACGCAGACACAAGGAGAACACACCACACTCCTCACAGACAGTCACCGGGAATCGAACCCACAAACTCCAGGCCCCTGGAGCTGTGTGACTGCGACACTACCTGTTTCGCTACCATGCCGCCCAAACTCTTATTAATTAACATCATTTTAATTTTTGTGATGTTAGTAACTGCCATTTCCCGCCAACTAAATGGGGCTTCCACAATCATACAGTGTTCCCAAGCTGCCTGGGGGAAGGCAAGGTCATGCTTCATCAGAGACACCTGTGAAGCCATCTGCAGCTTCTTTTCAAACTGGTGCCGACACAGTATTGTTGGAAAACTCAGCATGTTTGGAGAACACCACTAACCGGCATTGGCTAGCATTTTACGTGATGGAAGTGGGGCCCAGTTATGGTCTCTTGGCTTCCCTGTTACAGAAGGCTGTAATCCCTGACAGTAGTTGTAACTGTGTATTGCAGGAGAACTGCTGTACTAAGAGCACTGATCAAAGCAGGCATCCAGCCAGATACATACCGCCACTCACAATGAAGACACCATGTCCTTTATCCGCACACTTAATCAGAGCTTTGCACATGGATGATATTAAGGTTATTAGAGGTATAAGAAGTAACGAATCTGGCAGTGTCTTGGCTTGTCTCCTTCTGCCCAAATTTTGTAGTGTTCAAGAACTTCATCTTAAAATGGAAGTGTGTGATAAATTACATGTGTAATTACAGGCTTCAGGTTATATTTCACTTCACTGTTTAGTAACTAATCATGGCTAAACGTGTTTAAGAGCAGGAATATGAGATACTGTTATATTTTGAGTATCTGCAAGGGGTTCTCTTTTACTATGAAATACATATTTATAGTAACAAGAATCTTCAGTGACATAAAAAAAAAAAAAGAATATCAGTGTTAAATGAAAAAGTAACAAAACCGTACCTCCATTTTACTATCACTCACACCCGTGTAGACTCAGAAAACATAGAACACAAAAAAAAAAATGATAACAGATGTCACTAATATGACAACGTCCAGATATGACAACAGCATACTGGATGATTTTTTTTCCTGTAAAGTCCAGAGGCACAGCCACTTCTATTTGTTTTGTCACTCAGCTGGTCCAAAGACTCTGAGACTGTCTGAAAGCACAACACATCATGTCTCTGTGGGCAGAGTTAGTGCTGGACTCCGGCTCTTTCTCACAGAGCAAGGCGGCAGCTCACTGACTGAGTGTCCTTAGGGTTTTGTGTGTGTGTGTGTGTGTGTGTGTGTATGAAAGAGAGAGAAAGTGTGAAGTTATCTCATTCTTGGACCAGTCTGTAGATGTGATGTTGTGCACCGTGTTCACTGTTGGATACTTCAAACACACAGGCCATACACAGCAGCGTCTCCTGGGTTTCCCTGTTTGTGACCACCTGCAGCACACACAGGAACAGTCTGTAAAGGCTTTTTATAAATCTTCTTTCTCATATAAACATGTACGGCACAGGAAAAATATTGATCTCCAGTTAAATCTACTGCACTAATAGTAATAACAAATACAGTAAAGTTACAAGCTATTTATTTTTATATACGGAGGGATAAGTATGTTGTTGTACGTTATATTGGTTTTGTGAGCATGGAGCACGCCCGGAGACGAGTCAGGGTGAACTTAGTAAATCTTGGCTGGAGTTCTGGTCGGTTTGGATGTGTGTGTGTATGTAGAGCTTAATAGATCCAAGGGAAGAAAAAAGGAGACGGGGCTGTTGTGGGTGAAATACTGTTCAACACTGGAATGAAGTGAGAGTGGAGGGATATAAATAGAGGTGGAGATGTAACTGTGGCATGGTCCAGCTCCCAGTACTACATCATGTGGTGACTTCACTTTGCATGACATATATCTGGAACCTTTAAAGGCTAAACACCTCCATGAATATTCCACATTATTTTAGTTACTGACATATATAAGTATGAATTAAAATGAAAACAGCTGCTTAATTTGCTTTAAAACTGACGATTTTATTAAATTGAAGGAAAAACCCGAGCTCGCTACGGAAATTCTTGAACGCAACCGTGACGTCACTGGTGGACAACAGCTGAACAACGCCGCGGTAAAATACCGTTATGCCTGACTGTTATGACAGTATCTAGCTAGCTAAATAAGCAACATTATTCATGACAATAGCCTAGCAATAAGTTAAACTCAAATTTAGAGGTACCGTTATTCTTGCAAATGTGATCGAAGTCGAACTCGAATTCATCCGACATTATAAACCTGCGTAATGCAGCTACGTAGCCGAGTGTAATCTGAGCCACAGAGTTTAGCAATTCAAGCTAACGTTAACTAACACAAACTAAAACAGGCGAAGTAAGTGTTCTTACCCTGTTTACCTCCATGTTACAGAGGCTCTTGAACACCTTTCGTTGGTTTCCTTACATGCCCATATTGTTGGAAAAGCGCCAGTGAAATGAGCACTACAGATAACGGAGTGAGCGGATGGTCCTTTCCAAAGTGCCCGTATAAAGTTGACAAATTTAGTCAATTTTCTGGATATTTTGGGATCTTTGGGCCATTTGTGCACAGATGTCCCACTGTACATTGAATTATTGCAGCCAAAAACAACACACCTTTTCGTCATTTTGCATTAAATTAAGTGCAACTTCTAGAGTTGTTGTCCACCATCTACGTCACAGGCAAGACGCTTATTAGAGTTTCCGAACAACGGGGGGGGGGGGACAACGGTCTTTTCAACCTTATTCCTTAAATTAGTAAGAAATAACATGTTTTCTGACTATCAATAAACACAAGTTAGGAACTCAAATTCCACTGTATTTATTTGTTTGACATTTTCATAGAGCTGCTGCTTAGCCTTTAAATCTCAAACCCACCCATGTGACATTTCAGGGATAAAATTACCAGCAAGATGGTGAAGTTCTCCAACACGCTGTTCATCATGTACTTCTCTGGTAGGTGCTTGAGCTTGTGGATAAAGTTGATCATGTATTCACACATGGGCGAGCGGTTTATTTTGTAGACAAAACGGCCGTTTTCAAAGCGTGCATACTCCGTCTGTGGTATGAGGAATAGAAAAAGACATTATAAAGATGAAGTATTATCACCAACACTGCACTAGCACATAGTGTTTGTTTTTTTCCTGAAGGGCTTTATTAATGACATGATCATTTATGCCATGATTTTAAAACTTTAAGCCAGTAATGTGAACTTTTATTTTATTCTGCCAAACTACGATGTTCCTGATTAGCTGCAGAAGGCTTCAGTGCCTCACCTCCACTTTCTCTACCACTTGTTTGCCAAAGGAGCACACTTTGGTGGAGCAGGTAATGGTCATGTTGTCTGGACTTTCGTACTGACTGGTCACTCCATAGAATGCACCAGAGTCTTCTTGGAGATTGCAGTTCAGATCAGCCTGATGAGACAGAATACACAGTACAGATCAGCACCATTTTATAAATGTTACACACATATTTAAATTCACAGTCAGAGAAAGACGAGCACAGTTTTCTAAGACAAAACCACAGTTCAGAAATGCTTTTCAGACCATACAGGTCTGACCGTATAAAGACCAATGCATGAATTTATCTTACGAAGCACAGTATGTGAAATGTTGAAATAAAAAAAGTATTGTATTTGTAAAGAATTAATGTTGTATTTTTATTTTAAATGTCCCAAAATATCAAATTTCAGGTATAAATAAAAGAAAATAATAAAATGAAATGGGGCGACACAGTGGTAGTAGTGTCGTAGTCACACAGCTCCAGGGGCCTGGAGGTTGTGGGTTCGATTCCCGCTCCGGGTGACTGTCTGTAAGGAGTGTGGTGTGTTCTCCCTGTGTCTGTGTGGGTTTCCTCCCGGTGACTGTCTGTGAGGAGTGTGGTGTGTTCTCTCTGTGTCTGCGTGGGTTTCCTCTGGATGCTCCGGTTTCCTTCCAATGTCCAAAAACATACATTTATATAGTGATGGGTGACTCAAAAGCATCCGTAGGTGTGAGCGTGTGAATGTGCAAGTGTGTGTGTGTCGCCTTGTGAAAGACTGCCGCCCCCTCCAGGGTGGGTTCTCGCCTTGCGCCCAATGATTCCAGGTAGGCTCTGGACCCACCGCGACCCTGAACTGGATAAGTGGTTACAGATAATGAATGAATGAATGAATGAATAAAATGAAATGAAATAAAATAAAATAGTGGTGCATGCCATATATAATAAATGTCTTAAAATATCTTGAAGAATCTTTGTGCTCGGAATCTGTATCAATGTTGATGAAACACGTCTTGAAAATAGTTTCATTTCTAATCACGGTAATTACCACAAGCACTTATTATTTCTCCATCCCTCAATACCCATTGCTTAAACATGTAATCCATGTGCCTGCACATATCAGCTATCACATGAGATCACTGAGATCTAACATCTAATCCCCACCGAATACACCTGCTGGCTTGTGTAAATCCAAAAGCAGGGGTCAACATCCACTCTGAAGGTGTAATGATTGTGAATCTCCAGAGAGAGGAGCCAGAGTGCCACAGCATGTCTGAAAGGGGGAGGGACAGAATCAGATGGGGTGAGGGGGGGTGCAGTTAAAAAGAATCAAACAGAAAAAGAGAGGAAGGTGAGGGAAAACTGGGGACAGGGACAGAGGAAAATAAGAAAGAAAAAAATGTATGTGAGCATGTTTGTGCCAGACCGATATATAAGACAGATAGCATAAGAGAGACTTAGCGGAAAAAAATAGTAAGAAAGAGTTAATGGAAAATAGAATGCAGGAATGAGAAAAAGGAAAAGTGAGTGAAGCAAGGAGGGGGGGGCTGAGAGAGAGACTGATTAAGAGACAAGAAGGGAGGATGGGAGAGAGAGAGAGAGAAAGTCACCGCTGCTCTCTGGGTCCCCGATCTGCAGCACCTGTGGCCCGGTGAGGCAGGTGTTTAAACAAAGCCTCTGTATTGCCTGCAGAGTCGAAGCTGTTACAACAGCAGTGCGCAACAACCCTCCACTGCTCACATCAGCAAGCACAACACTGACCAGACAGCACCTTTCATCGTCTTACTGCCACATCAGCTCTTAAGATTTAATGGTGTAAGAAATCTATACTTCTGCCTTTGTACCACCTTTATCATTGTTTCACACTCATGATCAAATACACATTAACATACCACTGTAAATCCACTGCATTACAGTTAAATAACACTGCTGTAACAAGGAGGATGTGGAATAATTTTTTTTATTATTATTTAATTTACATGCTAAATTTTTATTAAAAGTAGCAGTATTTTCCTCTTTATTCAAATAAATATGAATAAAGAGCTCTCGGACTGTGAAGAGTTAATACAGTCTTTATGTTTGTTTGTTTTAGCACAGAGGCAAGTGTGTGTGTGTGTGTGTGTGTGTGTGTGTGTGTGTGTGTGTGTGTGTATGTATGTATGTATGTGTGTGTGTGTGTGTGTGTGAGAGAGGGTTCCATGCTAATCCTCCTAATATGGTTAAACACAAACTGTGCTTTAAGATCTTTTAAGAAGTGTGTGTAATTAAATATCCTCGGAAGATCCACACAAGGTTTATTTGACCTGGGGTGCCCTAAGTTCTGCCTGCTGTATAATCAAGAACATGCAGCCACACAGGTCGCCAGGGAGCATTGATTAATTAGTTAATTAAATGAATAAAGGAGGGAAACTGACATCATTATCACAGTTCTTTTAAAATATCTGCTAATTACTATTGCATTTGATTTAAATTTAACTCAAAAATCTATAGTGCTCTTTATTCTCTAGTGATTCTCACCCGTAACGTAACCAACACAGAGCCTACAGCCTTGACTCACCCAGAACTTGATTAAGAAGAAGGCATTCTGGGGGCCCTTTGCAAACAGATCTTTCAGGCCGCCTTTCTTCTCAGGAAATTTATCGTAGATCTGGCGGATGTCCACAGACTCCAGTAGGGGGTCACTGTGTAAGTGGTTCGTCTGACCGATGTGTACGAACAGATGCTTGTTGTACTGCGGAGACAAAGTGCAATCAGACGGACAAGAATATTTAATGTATGTTTTTAGGCATATATTAATATTCCTCTTACAGATGTTGTATATTTAAACTACATTTAGAACGCAAGACTTGTCTCCTTGAAATGGGTCAGATTTATATTAGATTAAGTCATGTGATGCAACACCTGCCCAAGTATTTAAAAGACGTCCACATCAGACTGGGACACAGAATTTTATAAAAACAGGTGTGTTCCTGAATGTAGTGGGACACACCTGTGACCGTGAGAAATGAAACATTTCAGATTTCATTGATAACACAATTCAAACCCCTAAGATCCAATTCCCATTGCCTAGTTTGAACCTTTGTGCCATGACAAAGGAAACAAGAACACAAATCATTTCATCTTTCTCTTGTATACACTAGATTAATAGCTGCTGTCACACAAGATCAGAGGGGACAGAGGTTTCATACGCATGCTGCCAAAGTGATAGATCACAGAAGTCTGCTTTAGAAGGAGGGAGCCAACTTTCAGTACACAAGCCGTAGCTAGTGTTCTACCTCCAGTTCTACCTTCAGTGTAAGTTTAGAGGGCATGTCCCTTACTTGTATGTTTTTTTTTTTATTGTGAGGTTTAGATTTTTTTTTAGAAACCTGGTCAGTTCCTTGACTTCTGACATTGACATTTTATAGATTTTGCCAGGCATTCTATATATATTTAGGTAATATATAAAAAGAAGGAGCGTTTCTTTGGGCGAAGGAGTGATCTGTGTAAACAAACACACTGACAAATTAGTTCCGTGTCATTTCCATTTATTACAAACAGATGCTTATTGAAATATGATGAATCATATTTGAAGTATAGATTAATTACATTCCTAAATCCTCTACATCAAATTATATTTGATCAGTATTTTGTATTGATTAGAATATGTGTTTATTTCCTGTAGAAAAGCATTTAAACTTAAAATCTGACCAAATGTGTCCAATGTTTTGTTGTGTCCAATTGTACGTGTGTATATTTGTGTGTACTCACAGACTCAGGGTCTCTCTGCTGCTCCAGGAATGAAGAGAATTCTACGAGCCGCAGTTTGGTTGTGCCAATGGAGCGCCCCTGCCATGCTGGTGGAGTGGCTACAGGTGTTGTGGGAGATTCAAAACCTACACACACACACACACACACATACACACTTGTTTTCAATACGATTCTGTTCATATTTCTGTCATCTTATAAAATGTACAGTATGAATCATAAAATGTGAGAGTAATTATAAACCTGATATGGCTGTGGCTGTCTGAACCGGGTAGGCTTGTTGTGAAAATGGCTTGACACTGAGGAAACAATTATAGCAAGTTACAAAACAACACCAGACACTTTTTCCACTAACCTGCTGTCCTTAAAGCTAAATTACACTCTGAATCTGCTTTCAGAATTTCATTCATTATCTGTAAGCGCTTATCCAGTTCAGGGTCGTGGTGGGTCCAGAGCCTACCTAGAATCATTGGGCGCAAGGCGGAAATACACCCTGGAGGGGGCGCCAGTCCTTCACAGGGCAACACACACACACACACGGACACTTTTGAGTCGCCAATCCACCTACCAACGTGTGTTTTTGGACTGTAGGAGGAAATCGGCGCACCCGGAGGAAACCCACGCAGACACAGAAAGAACACACCACACTCCTCAAAGACAGTCACCTGGAGGAAACCCACACAGACACAGGGAGAACACACCAAACTCCTCACTGACCGTCACCCAGAGGAAACCCACGCAAACACAGGGAGAACACACCACACTCCTCACAAACAGTCACCTGGAGGAAACACACACAAACACAGGGAGAACACACCACACTCCTCACAGACAGTCACCCAGGGGAAACCCACACAGACACAGTGAGAACACACCACACAGACAGTCACCTGGAGGAAACCCACACAAACACAGGGAGAACACTCCTCACAGACAGTCACCCGGAGGAAACCCACGCAGACACAGAGAGAACACACCACACTCCTCACAGACAGTCACCCAGAGCGGGAATCAAACCCACAACCTCCAGGCCCCTGGAGCTGTGTGACTGCGACACTACCTGCTGCGCCACCGTGCCGCCCTTTCAGAATTTCTGGTTGGTTAAATATATATTTAGAAAACTGTGCTAGAACCGATCAGAAAGTGCAGAAACTGGTCTAATGAACCAATGAATGCTAGTTGCAGTGTGTCATGGCTGGTGCGTAAAACGGACATTATCGATCAGCAGAATGAAAGCAAAAGACAAGGCCTGTCACATTTACTTTATTTTACCTGAGTTTTAAATTTAAAAATATATTACTTAAATTTTATCTTGCCAATTAATCAACAATGATTACCAACTTGCATTATGATTATAGATATTTATAAATTCAGTTAGATGAACACAGGATACAGGTACAAGGATATTCAGTAAAGGGACAGAGACAGAAAGGTTTTTATGTACATGATTAGTGCTATAATATGTAGTGACTGCCCTACACTAGATATCAAATAGGGCAGTTTTACTCACTCTTGTGAAGATCCTGGATGCCCTGTTGAAAGCTGCCAAAACTAGATCCGGAAAAAAACAAACAAACAAATACAGTCACACTACATACAACAGCAGAACACAACCTGGCTCCCATCTCACAGCAGAAATGCCTCCATTTGTCAGTGTAAGTACAAAGATGCCATGTAACTGCTGCTGTGTTTCTGGGCATTTACTCTCAGTGTTTAAACACACAGCACAGCTCCAGTCTAAAATGTTTATGCTGTAAATCCTTGTCCATGGTGTCATTACGAGAAGGAGCCTGACTGGCTTAGGGTGTTTCTACGTCTTCTCTTACCCCTGGGGCTCCGGGGAAGCTTGGCTGAGGGAGGCCTGCCAGCCCCAGCTTGTTGTGGATAGCCGTAGCCGAGACGATCTGTGCAGAAGACATGGCCGCCATGCTCTGGAGCGCTTTGTCCTTCACGCTTTGATCCTTCAACAACACAGGAAAAAGGTTTTAACCAGAGTGTGAGTGTGTACATGTGTGTGTGTATGTACATGTGTGTGTGTGTTTTATGCTGTGAGGGATGCAGCAGAAAGAGCTATCAACAGAATACATACACCACATGCAGGGACAGGAAGACAAGTGGGCATATATTCAATTCACTGTAGGGTACTAACCCAGCACAAATGCACACTTTAACAATAAGAATTCTGCCCAGTATAGAAAGTAACATGTAACCATCAAATAAGAAAATAAATAAATAAAGAAATAAATCACACATTCACCCAAATATTGGATACTGGTCTTGGCGGATCAGTTTGGCATTTTAGGAGTTAAATACCATGAGAGAGAATAGTGCATTTGTTTTGTATTTGAATGCTGCTGCGCACATCTCATTATTTGATTCATTTTATTTAAACAGGCAACAAACTGTTACAGATTTATCTAATAGAACATACGAAATATGTTTTTCATTTAACCCACAGAGTGTGAAACTCAATTTAAAAGAAAGCCTATTTAATAATGACAGGTGGATTGGTGACTCAAAAGTGTCTGTAGGTGTGAAAGTATGAGAGTGTGTCGCCACTGTGAAGGACTGCCGCCCCCTCCAGGGTGTGTTCCCGCCTTGCACCCTGTGATTCCGGGTAGGCTCCGGACCCACCGCGACCCTAAACTGGACAAGCGTTTAAAGATAATAAATGAATGAATTAATTAATAATTTTAATAGCTCATGATCAGAGATAAATGAATAATGAAACTGCTACAATCTTGACTTGCCTGGAGATCACATCTTTGCTGCTGAATATATTAAAAAGAACAAAAGCACAAAGGACAGGGGAGAGAAAAAATACAATGCGGGTGTCAGTGAAACATGCACCATATTCATCCTCTCCCCTCTTTTTAGTGTACAGGAAATGGAGGAAGTTTATGACCAGACTGGAGAGATATGAGCACAGGCCTGTTGTGTTATACAGGGCATAACTGTAGAGCAGAGTAGAGTCAGCTGGAGCACATTGCTGCTTTCACAAGAAAACCTCTTGTCTTTTTTTGCTGTTACACAAAGGAGACAGAACACTCTTACTGTTAAATCCCCAAAGGCATTCTGTTAAGAAATGCACTCTTAATTTAAAAAACAAACTATAAACACCTTGTAGTTTTGTGAGAATTAGGCTAAAGCAGTGGAAAGTCTACTCAGATGCTTATGAAAAATGCTCTATACGAATGTAAACTCCTGAAGTAGAAAGCTCACACTTTATTTTTGCATTTACATCTGAATTCCAAAATAAACTGCTATCATTCACCTCCTGAGCACAGCATTAATATACCAGCATTAAGTGTTCTATTCTCTGCTGAGGTTTTCTAGTGATAAAACAGCAAAAAATAAAAAAATAAAAAAAAACAAACAAAAAAAACCCCAAAAACAAAAAAGCATCAGCCGGTCAGAGGGTTTCAAAGCATCTGTGGGTCAAGCATGCTGTTGCAATGCAGGCGATATACAGTGAGACCTAAGGGTCCATCCTAGTGGAACAGTAAAGGCCTTATGGTCATCTACAAACCAAATAGCAAAGCAGCAGCATAAATTAGGTAGAATACTCACCAAATTAGTGACCTGTGCACAAACAGATTAGACTCATTTTAATCACACTGCGTAATACTACGCATGGTTTCCTAAAGCAGTTCTTCACTAATGTAATTTAAATATTAGAGACAATATCTAATTCCTATGTTTTAAAGAGTTATTTCAGACTACATTCAGACTACAAACATTTTTGGGGGTTGCTGCTTTACACTGCTGCACATGTATCTTACCACTGTGAATGTGTTTTTAAGAAAAAGTGTTAGATCACTGAAACATATCATCAAACATTGTCTGCTATTGGGAAGTGTATTCATATTCACTTAATGTAATAACCTTCTGTGAGGTAGCTTCAGGAGACATTCCCCTTTAAGAAAATCCAGAGCTAAAACAGCAGCAACAATCAAAAGACCACATTTCCAGAAAATCTAGGAAGCCACAGAACACAATGATGTGCAAATCATTTAAATCCTTTTTTTTTTAACTGAAAATATTATAAAATAAATAAATATTCATTAATCCATTATCTGTAACCCTTATACAGTTCAGGGTCGCGGTGGGTCCAGAGCCTACCTGGAATCATTGGGCGCAAGGCGGGAATACACCCTGGAGGGGGCGCCAGTCCTTCACGGGCAACACACACACACATTAACTCACACAATCAGACCTACGGACACTTTTGAGGTGCCAATCCACCTACCAACGTGTGTTTTTGGACCGTGGGAGGAAACCGGAGCACCCGGAGGAAACCCACGCAGACACAGGGAGAACACACCACACTCCTCACAGACAGTCAGCCAAAGAAAACCCACACAGACACAGAGAGAACACACCACACTCCTCACAGACAGTCAGCCAAAGAAAACCCACACAGACACAGAGAGAACACACCACACTCCTCACAGACAGTCACCCGGAGGAAACCCACGCAGACACAGAGAGAACACACCACACTCCTCACAGACAGTCACACGGAGGAAACCCACGCAGACACAGAAAACACACCACACTCCTCACAGACAGTCACCCGGAGGAAACCCACGCAGACACAGGGAGAACACACCACACTCCTCACAGACAGTCACCCGGAGGAGACCCACGCAGACACAGGGAGAACACACCACACTCCTCACAGACAGTCAGCCAGAGAAACCCCACGCAGACACAGAGAGAACACACCACACTCCTCTCAGACAGTCACCCGGAGGAAACCCACGCAGACACAGGGAGAACACTAAAGACAATATTTCAAATGTAAAAACAAAAATGTTACTGTTTTTTCAAAAATGAATGTGCATTTTGAATTTGATGCCAGTAAAAATATTTGGAAGGAGAAAAAAGACTGGTAAAGTTGTGTAATGCTCCAAACAAGGACATTAAAAATAAACTAAACATTAAAAAGAGCATCTCAAAGAGATGTGAAGGAAAGTTTGTGGAAATAATGCAACAATTCTATAATAATCTTTTTTAACTTAAAATAGTAAAAAACCTGGGTAATTAATCTTTTACAGTGCATATTATTATTAAAAGCTTCAAAGACATTAGATACATTTCTACATGCAAGGAATAAGGCCTAAAACAAATTTTGTCTGCTGGCTGTAATTACAAAAAATTAACCTTCAATCATTCTTCTACAAAAGTGGGAACATTTCATCCCCAGAGCACAAACAAATTTTGTCTGGCTGCGGCCTTCGAGAGCTCAGGTGGCACTGAATAAAAAAAAATGTTTATGTAGTGAAAATCACATGGTCCAGAAACCCTTCAAATGCAAGTTAAAACAAATGCTAGAACAAAAGACAAAATAATATAGGAACAAGATCCAGAAACTCTGCCTCCTTCTCTGGGCCTGAGCTCATTTAAGATGGACTGAGGTGAAGCTGAAAAGAGTCCTTTGCTCTGACAAATCAAAACTTGAAATTATTTTTGGAACTCATGGACGCTGTGGGTTAAAGAGCAGAGGGATCACAAGGCCACAGTTCAAATAATGCATCCATGCTGGCAAAGGGGTTAATTCACATAGCATTTGTGACTTGCAGTGTGATACCATTAAAAGGACTCAACATTCTGCCATCCAGACAACGTCTTTTTTATGGAAAGCCTTGCTTATTTCAGTCATATAAAGCCAATCTACATTTTGCATGGCTTACAAAAACATGGGTCCTCAGTAATAGCAACCAGGTGCTAAATTAGTCCAGACCTCTCACCAATTGAAAAACAATTAGTGCCTGGTGAAAAAAAAAAAAAAAAAAAAAAAAAAAAAAACTTTATAATGCTTGTAACATAGCTGTTGAGCAGCTGAAATCCTTTAACAAGCAAAAATGGGAAAACAGTTTAATTTAAAAAAAAATCTAGTAATTGGTCCCCTCAATTCCTAAAGGTTTACAGAGTGTTGTTAAAAGAAGAGGTGTTGCATCACAGTGGTGAACACATCCCTGTCCCAAATTTTCTGAAATGTGTTGCAGGCATCAGTTTAAATATTTTTAATTATTAATTCTAGCGTTTGAATGACTTGCACATCATTTTTGTTTTTATTTACATTTTGAAGAGCACCCCATCTTGTTTGGAGTTGGCGCTTGTTAAAGCCAGAGCCACATACTGTTATGCAGTTATCATGTACAGCAAGAGGTCATTCTGAAAAAGGAATCAGGAAAGGCAGAAAGGGTCTCTGATAAGCCTCAAGCCTTAATTACAGCTCTTTTAATACAGCACTGCCATGTTATAGTGCACTGTCTGTGCTGAAAGCCTTGCCTCTTAGGTTTTATGGTCAAATCCTTCAATTCATCATTAATTCTGGAGATTAATTAAATTACTCACATGCACGGTCTGCTTAGACTGCCTTAATGAGCGGCAATGTGTTGGTCCAGCTCATAAGCTGAAGTGACTGAATTACTATTGATTGCAAAGAACTGAAATGGAATTGAACAGTAACTGCGCTGCATTCATGCAGGGTTACTTGAGTTTTGCTTAAGATTTGTTAACCTGTAATTAAAAGGCTGATTAAAAGGCCTGTATCATTTATACAGTCAAAGGAAGTTATACAGGAAGTTTTAAACATTGGTTGGTATGTATGCAGTCACCCTGTTAAAATACCGTTTTATTTTATTTTTTAATTTTATTACAAATTAGTCACCAACAACCTTGCCCTCACCTATGAAAACAGGACACCCACAACAAGTTATTTACGAAGTACCTCAAAATACCATAAGCAACTACAGCAATATCTGAAAGACATGCCCTTTCCTATCCACATTGCACTTTCAGAGTGAGAGTTTTGTAGAAATATCATTTTTTTCTGTCGCATATTCTCATACATACATGGAGATTCCTGTCTATTCTAGTTCATTCTTCCACTAACATCCATGTCCAAACAGAACACACCACTGATTCCAGGATGTGAACTGTAGGGTGCCATAGGACATGATGGAACACTGTAACAACTAAATTGTTTAGCAGGTTTGCTACAATAGAAATGACAAGGTATTACAAAAGAAATTACGTATGCAGTGATTTTTTTCCCAACAAACTTACTATATTTTAGCTGTAGTTCTACATCATTCTTAGCATCAAAAGATGTATAAAAGATTGTATTTAGAGTAAACCTTAGTTTAAAAAAATTGTGTGCTGTGTTTAAATGGTCTATGAGGGCACAGTCCACTTCCTGTCACTATCATAAAGGAAGGAAAGAGTTTAATTGCTGATGAACAATAATCTAGGTGTTTGTTTTCTTTTGTTGGTGTTGTTTTTTTTTGTTTTTTCATCATCTTCACTACTACAGGCTACATTTATTATAAAACAGAACCAAACTATGACACCATAAGCAGTGTCCATGTTAAACGATTCACCCCCCCACACAGTGCAGCTCCTTCCAAAACAAATACACTTTTGCAGAGAACAGGAAGGAAGCAGGGGACAAACAAACATGCAGAAGAAAAGAAGTTAGAGCCGGGAGAGCACATACTGAGCAGGGCGCCAACACACACAATGAATCTGGGTTACACACAGCCAAGCAGCAGGGCATTCTTTCACAGTCACACACCCACACACACTGGTCTACATCTAATAAAAATATTTCAATTTTATCAGAACATATTTTGACTGAAAACTCTTTAATTGAATTTGAGAATTTCTTGGTATTTGGTTGTCCTCCTTTTCCTTTAATGAGAGCAGCTGGTCTGGAGTATGTGTAAAAACATGTAATGAACCAACTTTTGCTTATACTGCTTTAAACACAAGGTTAAAATAAAGGGAATTAAAAATAAATAAACAACAACAACAATAATAATAATAGTAAAAATGACCTGACCATTGCTACAAAATACAGATAGAAAATTTCATTTACACATTAAAAAACAAACAAACAAACAAAAACTGTATGATCTTTATCCCACTTTACATTACATTCAAAAACTAGTCGATGCCAGAATGAAAACTCACACTTACCTTTAGTTTAGCATGAAGTTCTCTGGACTTTCGTCTGGCAAGAACCTGAATGTGACTGGAAACCTGACACACAAGACAAAAATATAATCAGTCTTATGAATACTTTTTTTTTTTCTAATGCTCGGTTATGAATCTGCTGGCTGTAATTACAAAAAATTAACCTTCAATCATTCTTCTACAAAAGTGGGAACATTTCATCCCCAGAGCACAAACCTGTTTCCTCGTCCTTGTCTTTCCTGTCCTCAGTTTGATGTATCTGGCTATCAGTTCATTACGACCTGCAGAGAGAAGAAACTGCTAAGTGTATGGCACATTCACTGCACAATGTACACAAGGTAAATGTAAATTGCCATTAACAATAATCTTAAAGTTAATAATAAGTCAAAATATTACATTAAAATGTTTGTGATGAACTCAACCAACCACATAACACTGTTGATCTACGAATACTTAAAGAGGAACCTGCACTGGTTCTGACATGAAATCCAAATAAACACACAAACAATTTCTTACAGAACACACACAGACTCAAAGGAACATGAATGAGGACTGAACCGGACTTAAAAAAGGGCAAGATAAAATCAGTAATAAAGTCGATAGACGGGAAAATGAAATTACGTTATGATTTAGTTATGGAGGTTCCTGTGTAATGTTTCTTAAAGAGGTACTTAATATTTCTTTTGTTTAGAAATAATATTATTGACAGCTAATCAGATTTCCCACTGTACTCCATTTACAGAGTGATATATATATATATAATGTTTAAATTCTATCTCCAAGCTTAGATTCATCCCAAATTTGTCAACAAACAAACACACACAAATAAATAAACACACACACACACTATCCTAACAGGTGTGTTGAGTGTTTCCCGTTATGCAGCTCTCTAAGGGAGCACTTTTTGGGACAGTAAGGACATTATGTGACACCAGGCCAACAAACAGCACCTGGGGATTTTTTCCCAGCTAGCCTTTACCCAGCGTGCCTGTACTGTAATCTGCTATAGTCCAGACCTGGGCCTCTCTATTCTTTCTTACACACACACACACACACACAGTACACATAACACCACAATACAGGGCATTCATGCACGTCCTGCGTTTAGATCAAAGGGCCACCAAATGGCCGGCTGTAAGCATGCTTACTGCTGCATAATTCATTCTTTTCAGCCGCTTGAAAACATGCTCAGCTGGACTTGGCAAGGCTGCAAAACAACCTCCAGAGAGAGTGAGACCAGGGCAAGGGAGAGAGAGAGAGATGGAGAGGATTAGAAATTATGTGTGTGTGTAAAAGAGAGCATGAGAGAGAGAGAGAGAGAGAGAGAGAGAGAGAGAGATGGAGAGGATTAGAAATTATGTGTGTGTGTAAAAGAGAGCATGAGAGAGAGAGAGAGAGAGAGAGAGAGAGAGAGAGAGAGAGAGAGAGAGAGACCAGGGGGAGTGTGTGTGTGTGTGTGTGTGTGTGTGTAGAGAAGTGCTTTATACTGTGTGTGAGTGGTGTAGAGTACAGGCCACACAAAGCAGAACTAACTAATCATTGATACTGCAACTAAAAACATACTAAAATTGCAATTAACAGACACTGAGCTATTAAACCATAGCCATTATACACAACAATGTATTGTTGACCGTGATTATTCAGATTGCTTGTATAATATACAGTAAAAATGTACAGGCCTGCAATTAGCAATTATGCTGTTTCATTAGCTTGAAGATAGTTTTATTGGCTTGAGGGCAGTTTATAGCTAGAAATGTTTGATTATATTTTGGACGCAGTGGGCGCACTGCTATAAAAGAGTTAATTTAATTGGAGACCTTCATAATTAACTTTTGTAAAAGTGAAAGTAAAAGCCTAATTGTTTAAAAAAATATATGTTTAAGACAAAAATGTTGACTGTCAAATACTGATGAAGCAAAAAACAAAAATGTCCCTGCTTGAAAATAAATAAATAAACGAACACATGCGCACTACATTTCAAAATTTTGTGTATGACACAGGAAGCTGATTCACAAGAATTCATTCATTCATTATCTGTAAGCCCATTATCTGTGTCCAGAGCCTACCTGGAATCATTGGGCGCAAGGCAGGAATATCCCCTGGAGGGGGCGCCAGTCCTTCACAGTGCAACTCACACATTCACTCACACACTCACTTTTGAGTCACCAATCCACCAACCAACGTGTGTTTTTGGACTGTGGGAGGAAACCGAAGCACCCGGAGGAAACCCACACGGACACGGGGAGAACACACTAACTCCTCACAGACAGTCACCTGGAGGTAACCCACGCAGAGACAGGGAGAACACACCAACTCCTCACAGACAGTAACACGAAGGTAACCCACGCAGAGACAGGGAGAACACACCACACCCACAACCTCCAGGCCCCTGGAGCTGTGTGACTGCGACACTACCTGCTGCGACACCGTGCCGCCCTCAGCATCTTACAGTCAAAATAAATTTAACTCAAGTTAAACCCTTATTTACTTACACAGTAAAGATCATGCAGAACAAATCTAAATGTTTTATAGTAATAAACCATGGGCAATAACAATTAGATCACATCTAGTCCAAAAAGAAAAACATTTGTTTTCTCCTGAAAGGACACATCATAAACTGAAATGGGAAAATAGCTGAAAGTGTAGTTACATACAGCAAATATTATGATAATAAAAACTGAGTTCTGCATGAGAATAACAGTGGTTAAGGAGATTTTAGACATATGATCCAAAATAACCACATCCAGCCAATGACTGCCCACTGGAACTCAAGGAGTTACTGGAAACCTCAGAGGTTCTAAATGAGTCAAAACTGATGCAATACTGGAGTCATGAATTGTTTCTCACAGCCCTTAACAGGACTGTGAACAAGAAACACAAAAAGTGCCCTGAAACATCAGGGCGTACTGAGCACCAAAGTTTGAAGCTGAAGAAGAATTCAGTGGAACCGACAAGCTGAAGTGGCCATGGTGAAGTTGAGAGGTCTTCAGGATGGCTTGCATTCCTTAGGAGCGAAAGGGTAAAAGCTGTGGGTCAAGACCTGTGCAGGTGGAGGCCAGACCACAAAGAGCTGCTGAATATGCCAGGAGTCAAAGATCATCAGATCAAAACAGCAAAACACTGCTCTGAGATGTGCTTGTTCAGCAATGAGTAAAGGGTCTTGTATGGAGGCCTAGGGAACTCCCACTGTTCACAGTCAAAACTAGGCTGATTGATGGAACTCAAGCTGACCTGGTGTGACCCTGAAGTATCTCAGGGCACTCACAGATGCAAAAACATCCCGTGGAGATGCAGTGGGCAAACCCTTGTTGAGATACTCAGAACCTGCGTAAAATGCTTTTAACCTGCAAAACTGACATTCTTAGACAGGGTCTATTTTTTAGTCAAAGGACCAGGCACCACCAAACCTGTGTCATGTCAATAATATTAATAAAAGTATCTTGTCCCTCTGTAATAATTGACTTTAATGTCTTTTCCTGACTCTGTTTGCTTGCTTCTTTGATGTAGGTTAACACAAATGAAAGTCTCGTTTCCAGTAATTGCTTGTTTTAAAAAGAGTTTTGACCACAATCCCATGGAGCATTACAGAACAAGCGTGATGTCAGTAGCTGAAGGAAAGCCCAGTTTGTGGCTCAAATCTCATACATGCCACACACACACACAGACACACATACATGCTTAATGTGGCTTTTCAGTATAATGTCTTTCTCCTTACCAGGCTCAGTGAAGAAAAAAACACTCACAGTGAGGGAACAGCCACTGATCACTGAAGGGCCAATAAAAATATCTTCTTGTTTCATGGTCTTCAGATGGTCATTTCCATTTTCATTTCTTAGGAATTGTCAGGACCGCAACTGCAGCCCTGCCCGGGGTGGGACCTTAGTTGTTAACGACATACTTCAATTACAGGCCAAAAAAAGAAAGGCAAGAGGAAGCTAGTTTTGAACTTCCACCTTGTATAAGATTATGTCTTAGATCGTAGCATAGGGATTAAACAATAAATATTTGTTCTGAAACAATCAAATATTTTTCAAGGCAAATATCTTGAGGCACATTTAACTATGTAACCCTCATAAACTATATATTAAAATCTACATGTCCATGCCGATGTACTATTAGCCTGTCAAACCTCTCATGTTAAAGATCTCAGCATCAGAGCTGGCCATCTAGGAGAGAAGGCTAAATGCTACTGACAATGGTCCTGTCGACCTGCCAGCCCTGATGGATCGCTTAAAGGTCTCAGGCTCTATTAACATAATAATGCACTAAGCCATTAATGCAGTGCATTTCAGTAGGAGGTCCAAGTCTCAGGAATGGACTTTACAAATTTGGTGTTGCCGAACAAGTTGGTTCCAGTTTTAATGGTGGTAAACCTCTAGATGTCATAAGATATGACCAGGCTAATGTCATAACAGATGAAGACAATTCTGACTATCACTCATCCCACAGTTTAACCAGGGATTTGTATGTGAAACTCATGGTAAGGGTGAGGTATGTGAGTTATCTCAGGGTAACTCAGATTTACTGATCTGTATTTTATATTTCAGTAAGCTGATCAGTAAAAAAAAAAATGACATAGTTGAACTGAACAAACAGTTGGTAAAACAGATGTTAATTACATCATGCCACGTCTCTGGATATATCTGATTCAGCAGAGAGAAGTGGTTGAACACGTTCCACATCACATTACATGGCTAACATCAAGTACGATCCGGGAATATTGTTGGGGGACAGACAACAGTTTAAATCCTAGTTTAAGACCCTCTAATAACTTCCTGGCATTTTACATCAATCGAAAAAAATCAAGACATTTGATAGTATCTATCTGTTGACTTTGAACACAGGCAGAAGCAGAGTAAAAATAAGAAATGCCAAAGGGTGTAAAGTTTAGCCTCCATGATCATCTAGTGGTCTGGACAATCCCACATCACTTGGAATTCAGATATACTGCACTCGTTTCTCTCAGAGCAGAACTCAGAATGGGTATGTGCCCCTGGCCAAATAAAGCCTTTCACGCAAACTCCAAACATATACATGCACATACAGACACGCCTGTGACTATTTGATTGAAGTTAAACAGCTATCCTTTGTAAACATGATGATCACATGATGTTACATGATGAGACCCCTCCATCCGCAGCCCCTATTCAGATGGCACAAACCCATGACGGGAAGTCCTAAACGTTCCAGAATATATATATATATATATATATATATATATATATATATATATATATATATATATATATATATATACATATATATAAAAGAATCAAAAAGATTTTGAGCTTGTAAAACATTACTCACAAATGTAATCAGAACACTGATTTGTTGCTTTCACTGAACTTTGGCACGCTGTTGGTAAACGCCTCCAAAACTCCGTCATGGTGCTTCCAGCCAGGGATACGATGGAGAGTCAGGTAAAAGAAACATGAACTAGCATTGTTAATTACCTGAATCTCCATTGTATCTCTGATAGTACTTTTCCACCAACAAGGAACCAGAATGGTTCCAGTTCACAAATTAAATTTGGAACCGTTTGGAGTGTTTCCACCGACATAAACTGGTTTGCGAACCAGAAAAGTTTGTCCCCAGCTGGAACCAAAGAAGATCTGGTTTTTCAGCATGAACGTGGGTGTGTCGAGGTTAAGTAAATCAAGAAAGAGCTCAAAGCTTCAAATATAAAGTTATTGCCCAGTGGAGCTTGATAGGGTCATTTACAGCGTTTAATATGAATAAAAAATGGGAAATAAAGCAGGAACACGCCCCATTTTTGTGTGTTTCTGGTGCTGTTAGGCAAGATGCCATGTGCGTTCTCAGCTGTTCACAAGCTCAGCAGGACGGTGGCGGACAATGGGGCGGCAGTCCTTCACAGGGCAACACACACAGTCATACATTCACTCACACACACAGACACCTTTTGAGTCACCAATCCACCTACCCACGTGTGTTTTTGGACCGTAGGAGGAAACCGGAGCACCCGGAAGAAACCCACGCAGACACAGGGAGAACACACCACACTCCTAAAAGACAGTCAACCGGACAAAACCCACACAGACACAGGGAGAACACACCACACTCCTCACAGACAGTCACCCAGAGGAAACCCACACAGACACAGGGAGAACACACCACACTCCTCACAGACAGTCACCCGGAGGAAACCCACGCAGACACAGGGAGAACACACCACACTCCTCACAGACAGTCACCCGGACAAAACCCACACAGACACAGAGAGAAAACACCACACTCCTCACAGACAGTCACCCGGAGGAAACCCACACAGACACAGGGAGAACACACCACACTACTCACAGACAGTCACCCGGAGGAAACCCACGCAGACACAGGGAGAACACACCAAACTCCTCACAGACAGTCGCCCGGAGCAGGACTTGAACCCACAACTTCCAGGTCCCTGGAGCCGTGTGACTGTGACACTACCTGCTGCACCACAGTGCCGTCCAGAATGACTACAATGGTAAGTAAGTAAGTAAGTAAATAAATAATAAAAAAAACTCAAGCAAATAATAACAGCAAAAGACAATTGTGTAACGCACCGGAAAAAAACATATTTAACATGAAAAACACACGGACACATTAAAAATTTTGATCTAAGCATGCACACAGCTGCAAAGTAGCAGATTTCCACAAGGCAGCACAACTCATCAGAATAACGGCTCTGAACTCTGCAACATTTACACAGCAGTATATCTCACTCTGGTCTGACTCTCCACAGTAAACTAAGAATATACAATGACCCTATCATGACTGACTCAACTGACTCAATTTTACAGACAATGAGGCTTCATAAACACATTAGACTGGTTTCCAGCACGCAATAATTTTTTTTTATCAAAAAATTATTTTTGATAATTTGTTTTAATCAAAAATTGTTTTTTGATTACAGTTGTGAACTTTGTCTTTAAAAGATCCTGAATGAAAAATCATCCACCGTAAGACTGCCATGTATTGCTAAATGTTAACCATAGAATCTCTTATACCAAGATGTCAAGTGGTCAAAAATCAATAATAGTCCTAACTCCGTTGCCTTACATACACATACTGTCATGATGCCAAGAAAGTTTCATGGCCAGTTTACACTTACAAACAAGATTTCCTTCCTCTGGAGCTGCTGTATTGGAGGGGCATTCCTCCTCCCACAGCCAGCACAGATCAACACACCATGGCTGAATGGTTGGTCTGGAGTAATTTTCTGAAATAAGGGCAATTAAGCATGCTTCCTGTGTATGTATGTGTGTGTGTGTGTGTATGTGCATGTTTTTTGTGTATTTGGTAACATGGCATACTGACTGGAAACATCACACCAGTCTGCTGGAAATCACACATGGAAAATCCAAACTGCCCTGAAAGGCCTCTGCCTCTCTCTGAAAATGAAACCTCCTTTTATTTTCTAAAATTATTTTTAAAATCATGGGGGGTGTGTCAATACATTACAAATGCAAATTATCTGATCCAAAAGATTCAGCTGAAGAGAACAAAGTTTGTGACTGTGTCTTGTGGAACTGTACCTGACTGTGTCATGTTACTGGTCTAACGCCTACGTCTTTCATTATGAGAGGACACAAACATAGTTCTGAGGAACTCAATTCTAAAAATATATGTTACTGTTTAACGTGAATTGTTAATAATATTCACGCTGATTGATGTTTTGGTATTTGTGTCACTGTATCACCATTGTGAGAGACGACCAGCAAAGTTTGAATCTACTGTTGAAATATGTCAGGCCAAATGACTAGCTGGCTGGAGGAATCCAATGACGTAATACAGGAATCAAGATATTAGTTTCTATTTCAGTCATCAAGCTGTAGGCAGTTATCCATCTCTAACTTTGAGGTTAGGAAGAAGCAGACTCTATCGCATCAGATCAGTCCAGCCTCCTGCTATTACTTTATTGCTGCTGAACAGAGATATGACCTGATCTGGAAAGAGCACAGAAAAGTACATGCAAAATAATGATCACAAGTATTTACAGGGCTCTGAACAATGAATCAAGAACAGGATGTCCCAAGTTTATTAGAGGGATTTAACACTTACAATATATATATATATATATATATATATATATATATATATATATATATATATATATATATATATATATATATATATATATATATAGCCACTTCCTCCTGATCAAATTGTGGTTGGTCCAAAGCCTACTGAAAATCACTGGGCAGGAACACACAATGGAGAGGGTGCCAGTCCATCACAACAACCTAGTCTCTCTCTCTCTCTCTCTCTCTCACACACACACCCTAAAACTATTTTACACAACCATTCCACCTTTCAGCCTTTTTTGGACTAGGTGAGGAAACAGAAGCACCCGGAGGAAACCCACACAGAGACAGAGAAAACACACCAAACTCCTCATAGACAGTGACCCAAGGTGAGGAACAAACCCAGGACTTTGAGAACCTGAAGCTGCGTCGCAGTGACACCTACGCCATCTTTGTTTGACTCATAGCCACATTAAATCAGACACCCATTCAAGTAATTTACCTCCCTACTGATACTTGCCCACACTATATCTGTTTTGCTCTAATGCAAGGTGTTTGTGAGTTAGTAAAGAAAACTAAACAACAAAACATACCTTGATGTAATTACCATAACGACTACTATCATGATATTTAGCTAAGCAAAAGGAACACGTACTAATGTACTGGGAAAGGAAAAAAGCAAAAAGAAAAGTATTCTTCACACTGAAACTGGCCACTGTAAAGCCTGTATATAAGTCTAACACACCTGTCTCCAGTGAACCCACACCCTTAGTAGTCCACCCAAGTTCACAACAATGTCCACTGGGGGTAGAAAATGGCTTATTTTAAAGAATACAGTAAAAAAATGACCTACCACCTGACCCCATTTTCTGTGACACAAAAGAAGCCAAGTGCTTTTTTCTAAGCATAAATACGCGTACGAGTACACACACACACACACACACACACAGAATATACATAGGTTTTGTCAGGGTGGCCCTGAGGCCTATTCTGAAAAGTGAAGACTTCTTCAACTTAAAAATAAAATGCTTCTTCTCTAAGCCACAATACAGTTCTCATCAAAAAGCAATTCCCCATGCATTTCCACAAGCACTTTCTTAGGTTCTTTCATACACAGCGAGTCTCCCAGTTTAATTCAGCAATTCAAAAGCTAGAAGATAGAATAAAAGCTCCCATATCTCTGCCAGAAAAAAAAAAATTTTTTTTAAATAGCTTATTTTATCCAGTCTCATAAGAAGAGAAATCAGTGTTCATCTGCTGAAAATTTTCATGGGAAATTGTACAAAGTAACAACATTATAGACTTGACACTAAAACTAATTGACACAAGATATCATATGAAATATATGTGCACCCACTGGTAAATTATTAGGGCGTATAATATTAGGCGTTGTAATATTACTGTTTATATTCTTATTACTTTAAAGGTAGACGAGATTAATGTATATATATTTCACTGAAATGATAATACTCAAAATGTAAGCATTATTTTTTGCTATTACAGGTCAGTGGAAATGACAATACAGTGATCCCTTGTTTGTCGCGGGGGATGCGTTCCAAGACCACCCACGAAAAACAAATTTCCGTAGAGGAAAGTAATTTTTATGTATTTAACGAGTATTGGGACTTTTAAAACCCTCCCTGTGCTGTTAACAACCCACCCTTTGCATTAAACAGTCATTCTATAATGTTTTTCAGCTGGAAATACATGTGAAATTTACTTGCGCTAAATCACAGCTTAGGAATTACTCTATTAAAGAAACTGGTAGGATATTACCAGTTTCTTTAATAGAGTAATTCCTAAGCTGTGATTTAGCGCAAGTAAATTTCACTCCGATGTGGACATGAACAATACATGTAAATGATAAATGATATATTTTTCTCACTGGCCATAAGCCCCCTTGAAAAAATCAGTGAAGTAGCGAATCCGCGAAAGATGAACCGTGAAGTAGCGAGGGATTACTGTAATGGTGAATTTACAGTTCAGCTGGGAATGAATCTATAGAGATGCCAATGTCTACACTCCTCCCTTGGTTAGAGAAGATTCAGACAGATTTGGAGTGTTTAGGACTTTTATGTTGTCTGGTGCTATTTTGTTTGCATTTTTATCTTTTGCTACCACCACCTTCACAGTTGAACGTTGGTGTGTTTAAATCTGTGTTTTGAACACATTTAACTTTGCCAGACTAACAAACTGCTAAGCTATTCTGCGAATACTTGTGAACACTCCCTCCATTTGTGCAGATTTTTGTTTTTATTTGAATATTATTGACTGCATTAAGGGTGAGCAGCAGGTAGCGTCGCAGTCACACAGCTCCAGGGACCTGGAGGTTGTGGGTTCGATTCCTGCTCCGGGTGACTGTCTGTGAGGAGTTTGGTGTGTTCTCCCTGTGTCTGTGTGGGTTTCCTCCGGGTGACTGTCTGTGAGGAGTGTGGTGTGTTCTCCCTGTGTCTGCGTGGGTTTCCTCCGGGTGACTGTCTGTAAGGGGTGTGGTGTGTTCTCCTTGTGTCTGCGTGGGTTTCCTCTGGGTGTTCCGGTTTCCTCCCACAGTCCAAAATTGGCGGGGTTGATTGGCGACTCAAAAGTGACCATAGGTGTGAGTGAATGTGTGAGTGTGTGTGTTGCCCTGAGAAGGACTGGCGCCCCCACCCCCCTCCAGGGTGTATTTCCACCTTGCGCCCAATGATTCAAGGTAGGCTCTGAACCCAACACGACCCTGAACTGGATAAGGGTTACAGATAATGGATGGATGCATGACTGCATTGAGTTCTGAATCTGCCTGCCCATTCTCTCTCTCTCTCACACCCACAAACAAAACACTTAGGGACTTTGAGAAGAAGCTACAGAGTCGCTAGTGTATCCTTTTATTTTTGTGTTGATTGGGATAAAGGTCTCTGTGTTCAATATGTAAAGTCTGCATGATTGTAGCACCGGTGTACATTAATCACTACACTTTATTTAAAAACATGCCCATGTTTTAGTTATAGACTAGAGATAATACACCGCCTTACCCTTGAAACTGCATTACAATAGCGCTTTTATTTTTTGTTAGTTCTGGGGAATCAAATAAACTCACACACTTCTGTACCCTTCTAAATAAAATAATATTTTTTAATGTGACTATATTGATCACATGGACGGCACGGTGGCGCAGCAGGCAGTGTCACATTCATGCAGCTCCAGTAGGTTGTGGTTTCCAGTCCCACTCCGGGTAACTGTCTGTGAGGAGTGTGTGCGCGTGTGGGTTTCCTTCGGTTAGTAAGTGGATTGGCGACACAAATGTGTCCGTAGGTGTGAGTGAATGTGTGAGTGTGTGTGTTGCCCTGAGAAGGACTGGAACCCCCTCCAGGGTGTGTGCCCAGTGATTCCAGGTAGGCTCTGGACCCACCGTGACCCTGAACTGGATAAGAGGGTAAAGACAATGAATGAATGAATGAATGAATGAATATATTAATCACATCATGCTTCTCTCATGAAGTACAACACAAAGTGGTCAGAATCTGCAATTAAAGTTTGTAGAATGTTCCACGAGTGATTTAACTGCTGATTAACTCGATACAGCACAAATAAAACCTTCCGCTATGAGAGACATTTCAAACACACCCGAATCCCGAGGCCATTTTATTAGTCTAATTAAATTACACAGAGCGAGGTTCAGATCCTATGGACAGTCAAATGAACTTTGTCCATAGGAGCCCAGACTAGACTCACAGCATAGCTGAGACTCCTCTGAGGGCGGTTCATTTCTCGAGTGGAAGCACTAAGATTAAATCAGTCCTTCATCAGCCTCGGTAGGAGACTGTCAAATCTAATTAAGGCATGCTTTCTCCTCCCGGGTTAATCACTCACAAAAGCAGTACAACAGTAGCTTCCGATAGCCATGCTGACAAAAGAAATGCGCTAATTATCTCAAAAGGGGGGAAAAAATCTTGTGACATATGTTCCACAAAGACAAAGGCTATTTGCAGGTTATGGTGAGCTTGCAGCTTGAAAGCGGAAAAAACAGCAGGCCCACTACTGCATGAAGGGTGGACAAAGAAAGAGAGAGGGAAAAAAAAAAATAAACCTTTCCTTGGTGATGGCAATAAGGTTTTGTGTGTAGGGTGTGTGGTCAGTTGAGGTCACCCGCTCGTCCAGCTGCTGGATGGAACGTCCACTCTGCAGCTGTTGCTGTGGTTTTCAGCCTCCTCAGCACTAAACTCTGAAGTTGGCATGAAATCACCCATCTAATGCCACTTGGGCACAGAGGAGGGCCCCTCAGGTAAACAGAAAGATAAGCTCAGCCCCTCAGGTAAACAGCTAGATAAGCCTCAGTATAAGGGGAGGATGACACATTGTTTTGAAGTGAGAGCCAGTTGCTATAGAGATGATTGCTAATTATCTACATAGAGCAGGAAGAACGAGTGAGTGAGGGCACTCAGGACCCACGTTCGAATGTGCTGTGGCGGAATACAAACACAACCCTTGGCCTTCTACCAAGACAATGTTTTAAAGAGAACTTTGATATCCTCGGGTTAAGATGAAAGCTAAGCTTTCAAAGGATGGTCCTTTATTCAACTAGGCAAATTCAATATCAGACACTGCTTTTCCTGAGTGCATCAGTGAAAGTACCATGGCCACCAATTAACTTAGACAGAATAAACAATGTAAAAGTGGCTCCTTCTACCAATTGTGCACTTTCTGTATAATGTATAATGGAGATTTAGTCCTCCTGAGTATACTGCTGTGAAATGGTTAATTGATCCTGATTTATTTACTGTAGTCGTGACAAGATTTTCAATGTCATTTTATTCACTTAATATGTCTTCTAAGTTAAACAAAAATGATTCAGACACGGTCAACAATTCCAATTCAAGTAGTGTTTTTTCTCCTTTCATAGCAAATGACCCTGGGAAAGAAAAGATTGTTATTCTATTTTAAAGCATGAGAAGAAGATTGGACAAGTTCGCATGATGTTGCCAGTCTAAAACACCATGTGCTTATTGTAGGAGGAGTGGTGTAGCTCTATTTGCAAAAGTATGCCAGGTACTAGAACTGTGAGCAGACCAATGCATTCATAGCCAGACCAAACATGCCAATTTTATTTATTTACCTAGACTAAATCATGGCCCAGGAAACCATTTTAGCATCTAGACAAAGATGGAGAAAATTAGAAATATGACACGGTATTAAACTAAGAAAAAATATTAAGAAAAAAAAATGTGTGTACAAGAGAAAGGGGATAGTAGTATTCCCTCTTTCCATGACATCACCCCTTGCTGGAGTTGAGGAGGGGGGCAGAACGCAGCTGGTATCAGCCGAAACACCATCTGCTCCTTCTCTCTAATGGTTCACGCTGGCTTTACAACAGAACCCATCAGAGCTGCCTCGCCACACAGTAGCCTGACAGAGCTACCGCCACTGGGGACCAGGAGCATGTATAAAGCTCTGAGTGCAGATCCCAGATCAGTTTCTGTCTTCCACATTCTAGAGAACGTAGCTGTATTGATAAAATGGGAATCTATCACAGATCTAAAAACTCTGAAGACGTCTAGAAATGATTCCTACACATGGTCCTGAGAGATTCCCTTGAGAGTCTCTCTCTCTCTCTACTGACCAAATTTCCTAGGAATTTTCTTAGTCTTCTTTCCACAGAATCTAGTAAGTTACTTACTACACAACTATTTCCTTAAACAACTTGGCACCGTGCACAGCCCACAACATCTACTAACATCAGATACAACAGAAACCATTAATATGATTCATTCGTCTGTTCAGACTTACACCCACATGGAGTTTATATTTCATCTGACTCACCATACATCTTCCCTTCGTCAGACAGGATGATTTTCCTCCGGCCACAGGGGGGATAGATGGCTAGGGCTTCCTGGAAGCTCTGTTCAATGTCAGGGCTCCACACACCCTCAGCATCATTGTCCATGGGCTTATCTGCTGAGTCGCTCATCCTCTCTATGTCCTCACCGCCGCTCTCACTGCCGCTCCAGTTTCCTGGATCCATGGCAACAGCTGGGACCTCCAAACCCAGGCCTGGGGAAGACACAAAGCATCCGACAGTGCACAAAGTTAGAGGAACTGAATCGGCTGTGAAAGTAAAATAAGAAAAAAAAAAAAAAAGAAAATCAAAAGCAACTATATGCTCCAACTTGTATTTTTCAACTTTTTGTTTTATCAACTGAAATATATCACCAGATATGTTATTGGAAATGGTAAATGGAAACCAATATATTGATGTAATTAAAGTGACAGCAATAACTGTCATACGGCCTATCACGTAAACATTTCATAAGGAATGAAGCAGGAATGTTTTGAGACTAGACCAACTGTTACATTACAACATTTCCATAATGTACACATTTCTCAAAGGCCATTTGTGTACACTTCTGGTTTTGCCTTCATATGCCACATTAAATAATGTTTACCAATGTTCTTCTCAGCCATCTCGTTCCTTGGTACGCTCTATCTCTAGCTCTAGTAAAGAGTCAGTAGATTCCAACATCATCCCATTTCTTTTTAAAAGAAATTAAATATTAAATAAATGCAGCACCGGATCCATCCAATTTTGTGCAGTTTACTTACACGAGAGCAAGATTTTTTTAATAATGTTTGAATGATGATATCTCAGTTTATACTCTGTCTATCCCCATAAAACTAGCACAGCATGATTTTATACGTCTTATCTTCAAACAGTCATGAGGTTTGATCATGCTGGTGCGATCAGAGACTGAACACCTGAACATCCAGCAGAACCCATTTCACCCAAGTGTCCCAATGCAAGCAAAGTCATAAAAACAGAAAAGAGACTAAGAGAAAGACAGACGCCAAGTGAATGTGACACCAGTGTTCAGCCACAAGGGGATGTGGTAGGATGTGAAGAGTTTAGATGTTTTTCTTGACTCTGGAGTGTCCACCTTTGAGAACTATGGACTGAAAAGTACTTCCATCAACGGTGCCCTTTGGATGAAATACAGCATCCAGCAGAAATATATACTAGAGTTTATTTTTCAAAAATGAATATTTGGAAGTTTGAGTGATCATTAAGTGTATTTTAATCTATATAATTTTACTCTCTACATACACACACACACACACACACTTACACTGTCTGATACACACAACCAAATACATGCACTGTTAAAGGTTACTATAAACGTTTTCAAAGCTTTGATTGATCTTTTTGACAATCAGTAAATAATCATTTAATACCATACACCATGTAATTACCTCTGATTAGCTTCTGTCCTGCATCCTTGTCATGTGACACGTGTAAGAAACAATTTTAGGTAGTTTTACATGTACGGGATTTCTGTGCTGACTAGTACAATAATGGCAAAGGAAATATAGAGAGCTATTTACATTCAACCAAGCTCATTTTGGCCTCTGCCCTTTTAACATGGGGATTTCTCTCACCAGATCAAGAATAACGAGAACAAGCTGAAGCAAAAATAAAACACACTGGGCTTTTGCCAGTGCAGTGTGGTTGGAAGTTTGAAAACATGAGGTGGCATATTTTATTCACACCAGAGGAAGTGTGTGTAGCCTGTGTCCTCCCAAGGGACCCACTACTGGAAAGAGAAAAACGCCCAATTAAATTTGGAGAATAAAGGGGAAAAAAAAAACAAATGAAAATGTAGACTCAAAAATAATAACCTATTTAAAATAATCTGAACCACAAACTGTGTACCCACCTTCATGTTTGACAAGATCTTATTAAAAACAAGTAATGTGATCATGCTGAAAGCCAGGGAGGGTGGGCCATCTTTGAAAGGCCTTGAAAGAAAACAAGAAAACACATAAGCTAAGTGCTAATTCAGGAATGGCAGTTAATCCGAAACAGCTGGTATCTTGCTGGAGAATAGTTACAAGCTGTCAATGTTGTCAACCAAGCCCTTTAAATTCATGGTGGGATACTGCTGAATAAAAAGTCTTTTTACTAAATCATGACACAAATGTGGGGTTTATCCAGAGGGCAATCAGTATGCAGCAGTGTTCTGTACATACACTGGGTTTAACTCTGCGCTTTTATGTGAGAGTGCCCTATGCAGAAAATGCACATTAATTATAGGACACACACATCTATTTGTTAATTTTGGAGGCTGAATATGTATGTGTTTAATTCATAAGAACTATAGAATTATGGAACACTATTGTACAATGACGTGAATACACATACATTCGAGTTGACCACGCTATTTTACTTTTAAACATCAAGGTATGAATCAACTGGTGAATCAAATTGATAGAGTGAACAGATGGTCTTTTTTATTTGGCAGGACTTCATTAAACAGTTCAAAACTATACATATACAAATGATTTAATGTTTACTGATCTAATGTTCTATACTGTTACATCCATAAACAGCCTAAGAGCTTTTAAGCTAAACCCTGGACCTAAATTTCCTCTCTAATCCCTTTTCAAAAATGTATTTTATTGTGGTGCAATATCAACAATACGTATCACATAATGAAACTTGTGTATCTGTACACTGCTGACACACAGACCTGGATAATCATATGATGGTGTAAATAAAACAAAAATTTAACTACAAAAGGTTGCAATGAGATCAAACTAAGAGCATAAAGCTTTCCAAGGAAATGCTCAGTGGAAACAGAGAAGCCTTTGTGGAACTCACTCCATGTGTTTCCTGTTGAATCTGAGGACGACTCACATGGTGTGTGTGTGTGTGTGTGTGTGTGTGATACAGAGACACACTGTCTGTGTGTGTGTGAAAATACAGTCTCTAAACAAGCCTTCATATCCAAGACAGAATAATCTTTGGTGCGCTGACTGTTGATGGGACAGAAAGAACTCTCTGGGTTTGTGAGCTAGCCATAAAAGAGCAAGCATACTCCAAACCACCAAAACACTTATCATCTTCCTGAGTAAGAGATGAACTCAGACGATAATCACTTCCAGCACACTGCTGTGGCTTTTGTCCAGAACTGCTATGTGCTGCGCTCAGTTTTCCAACTAATTAATACAAAACATTGGCCAGATGTGTCAAAAAAGAAAAGCTGTTCTGTTGACAAAACATTTAATACAACTTTATAGAAGTGTCTGTTTGAAAATTAAATGTAGTGTAATGGTAGAGTTTTCCTCTATGAAACTTTATGTACTTTAACATATTCACATGTGTACGTTTTCTGCTATTAAACGTCATGAAGTGGCATAGGACAAACTAAGTAAAAACAACATATCATCACTTTGGACTGAAAGAAGACTATAGCTCTACAGTGGTGGCATGAGTAAAATATTTCAGCACAAAAAACCAGGACATGAGCGTACCACCCCTTAGAAGAGTGAAAAACTTGGGGTTATTTTTCGTAACATAATTTTAATTAGCTCTAATTAAAAGGTGGCAAAATTACAATTTTATTTATCATCAAAAGAGGCTTACATTTTAGTATAATCTCATATAATATTGGACTTAATTAAGTTTATGAAAGACCCTGCGATCTCTTTTTATTTTTTTATTTTTTTTTTTTTTTTTTTACACACACTGAGCCTACCTTGACCATACAGTACCTCAGGAAATGAAAATGAAATTGTCCAGCTGGCAAGGAAAGTGTACTATCCATCTTAGAAGCTCTTAATATAATACATTTTGTATAGAAACCAATATAGTTGTGAATGATTCAGAATTGGACTGTAGTTAAAATGGATGGATTTGAAACTTGGATTTACGATGATTAAAGAGCACTCTCTGGAGATGGCTTAATTTAAAAGAGGCAGCTGTAAATACACCTCACTCCCTGTAATTAACAAAGTTCACACTTCAAAAAGAAATAAAAATGACAGCGAAAAAGCAACAGAGAAAAGTTAGCAAGACAAATACAGCAACTAGAAACCTTTTGTAGGTCTTTTGTATAAAGCATTACAATCTTTGTGCTCAAATTAGTGAGCGAGATTGGTAATTAAAGTCACGCATGCAAAACCAAACAGATGTAACATAGCAAACAGCCAAATGTTCCTTGCAAAAAAATCGCATTGCTCCGCTAAACCCGCAGAAATCTAAAAGAGCTCTTCCAACAGCTTTTGGACGTTGGAGCAAATCTCAGTGTTTCGTTATGTGTGCAAACATGTAACAGTCCATAATTCCCGGCTCAAGCGGTCTCATAGCTCCGGCGGTCTCCTACAGTGGCGAGAACAGCCGGAGATGTTGTGACTGGCGCAATATGGCAGCGGTGTCGATGCTGGAGAGGGGCACACTTCCGCAGGGCCGCAGTGGCAGATGGAATAGGGAGATTAGTCATGCAGCAATATACTGTGGTCACACTTACTCTTCACTTCAGCCTCCAGACAGCCTTGGCCAAACTCAGGCCATGGCATGGGTGCAATTCTCCACAAACATGGAGGCACACATCCACCACGGGCAGCTGCTTCACTCCCTCCGGTCTTCACTGGCTGCCAGCAGCTGGGGGAGGCCACACTGACAGAGGGAGTGTGTGCTTGGGCTTGCATTTAGTCCTTTATGGGGACTAACTCTTTACATATGATGACAATTTTTTTTTGTAGATTTAAAAAAGTATGCATGGGTTTTATGACTAAAATATATTATCCTGAAATCTGATGACACAATGTCTGACATTAAATTTGGTTTTACTGAAGTCTGATACATTAGAACAGAACAAAATAAGCGCCACAATAAACAAATACTATCAGTAACTGCAAATACAGATTTCTATTAAACTTTACACACTAAATACAGTTAAAGAGCTCTCTTTATTCTCCATCCTCAGTGCAATTTATCATGCGGTTTGTCAATGTTTTTTTAAGTACTGGTCATATTCACTATCAGTTCAGAAGAGCACAAAGACAAGTTGCCAATGTTCAAAGTTGCAATTTATTACAATAAAGGTAGATATTCCATATTGTCCACCATCAAATATTTAACTGATTGAGATATAAATGTTTTGAAGCATTTATATTGATTTCTGAGGTTTGTCTGTAACTACAGAAGTAACAATTAGATTTAGACCAGTGGTTCTCAAACTGTGGTACATGAAGCAGCAAGAGGTTGTACGCTAAATGACCTTGAAAAATTTACTACTTAATTAAGGAATTTACTCATAACTGAAAACCTAATAATTCTATGTGTAAATTACATAATGTTTCATTATGTAGTTAATTTGTGTTGTAGAAAATACAACGTGCTACACATTCACCGTAGTTGATTACGCCTGTAAGGGAATGGTGGGGGGGGGGGGGCAGCGTTCCTCTGCTTTGTTTCCAGGGAGGGAATGCGATCCCCCAGTTTTCTGAGAAATCGGTGTAAAGAAAGCCCAGTTTCAGTTGCTTACTGGACAAAAGCAAAGGCTACCGACAGATGTGAGCAATTTGGATTTTATTATGAAAAGGGCAAAGCAAAAACATGAAAAACAAGCCAAGACCAAGCCCGAGAAATACTCCGAAGCCCAGAAAGACTAAATCCAGAGTCAGAAATAGAGAACAACTAAGCGAGAATTCTATACACGTGAAGACAAAATAGAAGAAAATACTCGGCTGAAGGAAAACGTGGCCGTTCTTCGCATCATTACAGCCCTAAAACATTGTTAACACAGTTCCGCCCCTCCTTCACCTACTGATACAAGCACAGAAAGCTGCTGTGAGCACATGTCCCAATCCTCCACCGCGCTGTAGCCTATTAAAGCACATAACTGATATTACACTGAAGTCTTCTCATGTTTTATTTCTTTCAAAACTCTTATTGCCCATAGAATTTATATGTTCTTGTAAATTGTGTTTAAAACATTCAGTTTAAGCCTAGTTATTTGTGTTCTCTCTATAATGTTTAGTAATTATTTTAGATAAGTTTGTGTTAAGCATGCAAAATTCAAGTAAATAAAAAGCACATACGGGCGGCACGGTGGCGCAGCAGGTAGTGTCGCAGTTACACAGCTTCAGGGACCTGGAGATTGTGGGTTCGATTCCCGCTCCGGGTGACTGTCTGTGAGGAGTGTGGAGTGTTCTCTCTGTGTCTGTGTGGGTTTCCTCCGGGGGCTCCGGTTTCCTCCCAGGGTCCAAAAACACACGTTGGTAGGTGGATTGGCGACTCAAAAGTGTCCGTAGGTGTGAGAGAATGTGTGTGTTGCCCTGTGAAGGACTGGCGCCCCCTACAGGGGGTATTCCCACCTTGCACCCAATGATTCCAGGTAGGCTCTGGACCCACCGCAGCCCTGAACTGGATAAGCGCTTACAGATAATGAATGAATGAATGAGCAAGCAAGATTTTTGCCTTATGCCCTCGGAACTGAGGAAGAACCAGCGGCGCAAAGGTTTCTGTGGTTAAAAAAAAAAAAATCATAGGTGGTACTTGGAGGTTTTGGTTCGATAACAGTTGGTACTTGGTCAAAAATGTTTGAGAACCACTGGTTTAGACAAAAGTTATTAAGTAAGACTATAATTCATAATAATACGGCATTGCATGTTGATAAGGATGCCAGTACAAAGATACACACGTGTTTGTTATGGTGTTTGATTTGTAGCTCATCATGACCGCCAACGATAGGAATTTATAATACGTAATAATTTTGTAAATGTAAGGATGTGTGCCTAGTCCTCACAAGAAGCATTTTTTAAAGACTTTTTAAAGCTTAAGTCTCAATGTATTCAATGCATCAGTAAAAGTCCTCACAAAGATAGTAAGACATGTCTGTGTGTGTCTTCAGGCAGGGACACTGACAACCAGTGAAAGCCAGTTGTAATTAAATGTAATATGTATATATGCAGAATGCATATGAGATGCCATGCTGTCCAAGCAGCAAACACCACATTGTAACCACACGACTGTCCTTGTCTTAAGCAGTAAACTATAACCTCTAGAGCACACAATAAAGCTTTAATCACAAGTCTGAACGTTTTATCCTTTAAAAGAAAAAAGAAAAGAAAACAGAAAACATTGTCACTGTTCAATGAAAAATATGTATTTCCATTGGTATGTCATATTAAGATTAAGTTCAAATTTCATCTTTGCGTTTGTTTTGAAATGAACATTTTAACCATGTAACCTGTGTATGTAGAGCAATACCTTAGCAAAGTCTGCTAAATAATTGGTCCTTAATCACAGATATTAGTTTAAAGGCCAGTGCATCTCATTAGCTTGAGCGCTTCCAGAGTCTGCTGAATTAGCCCCATGCTGCGCTCTACAAAGTGGAAGACTAGGAAATCTCTCAATGACGCTTCATTACTAAATTAGGCAGTAATCGAACAGCCATGCATTAACTGCAATTTTCTATTCATGCAATTCCCCCGACAGACAAAAACAAACAGTGCTGGTTTCAGTCTGGCCTCATTTTGGTGCTTTTTGTAATCAGGCATGACAAACTACAGGCTACTGATCTGGCTGGTGGTTTGTAAAAACGGGTTGGGCAGTATCACATTTAGTCATACCATCGTCGTGTTTCCAGGTGGTAAAACCACAGGGTAGTGTTGATGAGTGGTGGAGGAACAAATTTGAATTAAAAGTAAGGTTCAGTTAAACAGATGTAGGTTGCACACCAGGGCAAAGCAAGGTTTGATCACACTGTTGTAGCTCTTGAAGAAAGGCGAGATGTTTGCTAGTCAAGCTTGGGTAACCAGTGAGATTTTTCCATTCTTTCACTTGGTGCATGACATCACCACTATTTGAAGACAGAAAGATTGTGCTGTGGGTGTTCCTGTCTTACTGTGAGCCAATTAAAATCAGAGAAGGGTTTTCCTGCTGGGGTGTTTTTTTCTTACAGGAAGCAGTTGTTACATAATTTTCATACACTTATTCTCAAATACCAGCAGCTTCTTTCACTAGGGTGTTGTATCATTTCATCATACCACACAAACCTAATATAAATAAAATAGAATAGAATGGAATAGGTTTATTGAAGTTGCACAGATATAAATAAGTGATGTAATACTTTTTCTTTTTTTTTTTTTAAGGCTAAGTACCAGCTCTATGAAAGTGTCAAACAAATAAATACAAATAAATAAATACAGTGGAGTTCCTAACTTGTGTTTATTGATAGTCAGAAAACATGTTATTTCTTACTAATTCAAGGAATAAGGTTTAAAAGACCATTGGTCCCCCCCTCAACGGTGTTCAGAAACTCTAATAGGCGTCTTGTCTGTGACGTAGATGGTAGACAACAACTTTAGAAGTTGCACTTAATTTAATGCAAAATGATGAAAAGGTGTGTTGTTTTTGGCTGCAATAATTCAATGTACAGTGGGAGATCTGTGCACAAATTTGGAGATCCCAAAATATCCAGAAAATGGACTGAATTTGTCAACTTTAAACGGGCACTTTGGAAAGGACCATGCGCTCACTCCATTATCTGTAGTGCTCATTTCACTGGCGCTTTTCCAACAACATGGGCATGTAAGGAAACCAACGAAAGGTGTTCAAGAGCCTCTGTAACATGGAGGTAAACAGGGTAAGTACACTTACTTCGCCTGTTTTAGGTGTTGTTAGTTAACGTTAGCTTGACTTGCTAAATAATAATAATAATAATATATATATATATATAGAGGAATACACTTATGCCTGCAGAGTGCAGAAGTACTGAGAGAAGAGATGGGTCTTTAGCTGGGTTTTAAAGCCAGAAAATGAAGAGCAGAGACGAAGATTTTGTGGTAATGAATTCCAGAGCTTGGGTGCCATCACGCTGAATGATCTACCACCAGCGGTAACCAACTTAAATTTTGGTACTGACAAAAGACCGCTCTCAGAGGACCTCAGTGATCTTGTAGGACAGTAGGAGTGTAAAAGTTCAGAAAGGTAGGCTGGCGCCAGACCGTGCAGAGCTTTGTACGCGAGCAGGAGAAGTTTAAACTGAATACGGAGTGAGACGGGTAACCAGTGGAGCTGATGAAGAACAGGGGTGATGAGCTGATTTTTTAGAATAAGAGAGGACCTGAGCAGCAGAGTTCTGAACACACTGAAGGGAGTGTATGGTCATGGAAGGAAGGCCAATGAAGAGAGAATTACAATAGTCTAAACAGGAGGAAATGAAAGCATGGACCAGAATTTCAGCGCCCTTAACAGAAAGCAGGGGACGAAGGCGAGCAATATTACGTAGATGGAAGAAGGATGTTTTGGTTAGGGCCTTAATATGAGGTTTGAAGGACAGGGAGGAGTCAAGAAGTACACCTAAATTGCGAACAACTTGAGAGGTTTTTACAGCCACACCATCAAAGTTAAGTGTGATATCAGAAATTTTTGAAAGAGTGGACTTGGGGCCAGTGAGCAAGACTTCAGTTTTTTCTGTGTTGAGTTTCAAAAAGTTGGCGTGCAACCAGTGTCTCAGATCCTGAATGCAGGAAATAAGGGCAGAGGGGGGCAGAGTGGAGGTATTTTTGGTGCTCACGTATATTAGAGTATCGTCTGCATAACAATGATATTTAAGACCATGGCTGTGGATGATCTGACCAAGTGGCAGCATGTATATGATGAGTAGTATAGGGCCTAGGACTGAGCCTTGGGGAACACCTTGTGTAACAGTACTACGGGAAGATCTGTGTGTACCAAGAGCAACAAAGTGAGATCTATTGGTAAAGCAAGAGATGAACCAGGAAACTGCTATATCAGTTATGCCAATAGCTGAGAGACGAAAGATGAGTATGTTGTGATTAACAGTGTCGAAAGCTGCACTCAAATCTAAGAGAAGAAGGATACTGAGTGCACCAGAGTCAGTAGCGAATAGGATATCGTTTAAAACCCGTAAAAGGGCTGTCTCAGTACTGTGTTTTGTGCGGAAGCCAGACTGAAAAGGCTCAAAAAGATTATTGTCCATCAGGAATGAAAAACTCGGTGGCTCAGATTATACTCGGCTACGTAGTTGCATTACTGAGATTTATAGTGACGGATGAGTTCGAGTTTGACGTCGATCACATTTACAAGAATAACAGTACCCTTTAAATTTGAGTTTAGCTTATTGCTAGGCTATTGTCATGAATAATGTTGGTTATTTAGCTAGCTAGACACAATCATAACAGTCAGTCATAACAGTCAGTCATAACAGTGTTTTCCTGCGGCGTTATTTTCATTTTAATTCATACTTATATATGTCAGTAACTAAAATAATGTGAAATATTCATGGAGGTCCATTAAGTGGTGCTTAGCCTTTAACACAAATTTAATTCAACAATTAATTTTTCCCTTTTGAAGTGTCAATAACGACAGTGAGCTTTTTTCCTTAAAAAATTAGTTTTTTTGGGGTTTTTTTGGTCCTTGGGTTCCCCCTAGTGTGATTAATTTTTCCTTCAAAAGTAGTGCAGTTTCTGCAGTGCTGAGCCCAGAGTAGCAACAACAGAGGCTCTATTCTCCCTATTAAAGGTCAGTGAATCATCACAACTTTAAAATCCAAATGCCAAAAAATATCGATCCAGAAATTCCTGCTGATTCTAAACCAATACATGACATGTGAACTATAACTTCAGTGTGCTGAAATCAAGATATGAATACAGCCTACAAAAAGAATACAACCAGAATCAGACAAAAATTATGTCAAGTGGGGGCTGTGTTGGGATAACTGATTAAATTGTTCTGAGAGCAAAGAGAACTACAAATAGCATTATAATAACTCCAAATACTAATAGTAAAGCATAATGATAGTCGACCTGTATCGCAGAATTAGTTTAACAACATTAGCATAGTATAAACTGCAAAGATGAGCTTAAATACCTATTTAATATTAAACTATAAGCATAATCAACAAAATGAATTAAATTTTACAGACATGCATACTAACATGCAAACCACTCCGGACTCAAATCATTTCAACACAGCGTTTTTGTGCGACATGTAGCACATCAGAGAAACTCCTTTTTTCACCCCAGCCGTTCTCTCGGGCAGAGTAAACTCAGCCTCTGTACAGGGAGGGGGGGAGTAGCATTAACCGTCACAATCTCATTCCACGTTAATAGCCTGAAATGTGTAGATATGATGAAGGGCTTATTGTGTGAAAGGATAATAAATGAGAGGTTTTCATATATCCTCTGCTGCCTGTAAGTGATTGCGGAAAGGCACTGCCTATTATTTACTGCGTTTGGACCATTGATATGACATGCTCACACAATGCTATTAGTCTCAGTATTAGGCTATCATCAGGCAGGAAATTCAATTAGGGATGACCTAAAATCCTTCTTTTCAAGCCTTGCTGTAAGAGAAAGGCTTCTGTTTTTCAATGGCAAGGCTCATGAGACAGTCGCGCATTTTGTGCTGTGTGTCATGGTAGCATTTTCCTGGATGAGACCATTTTCTTTCATCTGTCAAGAGCATGCATGTTAGTGAGATGTTCTTTAAGCAATGAGGTGCAAGGCTCTGGTACAGGAATCAAGAAATTTTGTATGACCCTCACATTTTGATGGTTAGCCTCAAAATTTGTGGCAGAGTCTGAATAGTATTTCTTTAAAGACGAATCACTTCATGACATTTTGAGCAATATTTATTTGCCAAATCTCTAGAAACTAAGATGCAATAAAATAAATTATATAAATTACAAATTAGACCAAAATGCATTGGGGATAAACAAGTTCAATTAAACCATTAAGGGAATGATGTTGCTATCTGCTGACAGACAGTTGGACAGTTGCTTAAATTTGTATGACTTTTAACAATGATACTCTCTAGAAAAGGAGTGATTTAGGCAAGAAAGGGCTAGGGTTTTAAGCTACACTGCTTATGTGTGTGCATTTGATTCATTGTAATGCATTTGCAACCAGATGGAGCAACTTCTGATTTTATAAATGTACATTTACCGCATGTGTCAGATGCTCTTATCCAGAGCATTCATCCATTCATTCATTGTCTGTAAGCGCTTATCCAGTTCAGGGTCACCGTGTATCTGGAGCCTACCCAGAATCACTGGACGCAAGGCAGAAACACACCCTGAAGGAGTCCTTCACAGGGCAACACACACTCACACATTCAAGCCTATGGACTCTTGAGTAGCCAATCCACTACAAACGGTTTTATTTGGGTCATGAGAGGAAACCAAAGCACATGGAGCAAACACACGTGGACACAGGGAGAACACACCAAACTCCTCACCGCCCCTGGAGCTGCGTGACAGTGACACTTTATCCAGAGCAACATAAGATTATAATCAGATGTAGGCAAACACAGTGTTAGTAGTACTGTCAACGCAGGTTTATTAGTAAAACATGGTGCTCCCACTTGCTTGGTGTTTTTGTCTGAGCTGAAAATTTAAACATGGTTTGGAGGGCAGTAGTTTTATCCACGATGCTACTGGCTGACACAAATGCATTATGCATTAACGTCAGCATTCACGGACATCTAAAAAATGAAAAATACTGGTGAATATAATCTCAAACATGATGAATTACCTAAACCTCTCCCATGTTGGGGGAATGTGAAGATTAGTTGATAAAAGCCACTTTATTGGTTCTACAGATCACACGTAAAAGGTTGTGGCTTTAACTGAAATAAATTATGTTCCATAGCTCAGGGTGGCTCGGAGGCCACAGAGGGCATCTGAACATGAAAAAATGCGAATGAATACATTTCTCTGGCATGTCGTGCCATAAAATACTTGCAAGCTTTGGTCCTGAGAGCACTTTGGAGAACTTATCCTTTGGCTGTGTGGTTCATCTGTCAACAAAGCTCTAATATAAAAATGAAACATCAGCATATGGTTAGGTGCTGTCCCTTTAGTAAATAGACTTCTTCATAAAAAAGTGTTGCAAAGGTGTTGGCTAAACTGAATGTGAAAGCTGGAACTTGTAAGGCACTGCCAATGGTGTGGTATTCTCGCTGGTCTACAGACAACAGCGTGGTTCTAACAGGTTGTCACAGGAAACCCTAATTTAAAATCATGCCTATAATATGCAGTGTGGTGGTTTTCATATGGCGGACTATGCCACAGTACTTATTTCTATCATACCATTTGTGTATACTCTTTCTATTTATTACCAAGAATAATGCAGCAAGGTTTTAATGTACATAACAATACACCAGAAAACCAGAAATGGAAAGTTATAATTACTGTGATTTGTACTGTGTACTGCTAAAAAAGGCAAGCAAACACCTGAAATATTAATAGGGTGTTAAACAACATCAAACAGACGGTAAAAATAAATCAATGTCATTACAAAATTGCCCAATAGGCTGATATCAAATCAGCAACCTGTAAAATCTGTTACTATCCACTGCTTCTTATTTACAAAAACTGTATCATGATGTAATTTATCTCAATCATCGTAATATATAATTAAATACCCCATTCTTGCTTATTACACGTGCCAAAATCTGATCCTTTGTTCTTAAAATCTCCCAATTTTCCAGTTTCCTAAAGCCATGTGGCAGTGTTTTCAAAGCATGGCAAGTTCAGAATGACTGCAGGCCCAATTCAGCCACTTTCATTTCTTTTAATGTGGTCTGATATGGTGCCAGAAGCCATACACAAAGTCCACTTCCTTGAGGTATTGTACAGAAACAATCCAGAAGCCAGGCGACTTCCCCTAGGTATTGTGCAGCTGATATATTCCATGAGCACTCCACAACCTCCATTCTTCTCAAGATGGCTGTTTTTCGCTGAGTCAGACCCCGCTATTATCCCGAGTCTTCCTGGGGTGCCGGTCACTCCACGCCGTCCCACAATACCTCCTCCAGGAAATGGAGGGGACGACATGTTCAAATAAGTGTGAGCTCCAGAGCAGCATGGCCAATATTTGCTCATAACCTTCTATGACCGTCCAGCAGAGCACAAATACAAGTTCACAAAAGGGTGCCACCAACTCCGACTGCCTTCTTTTTCTTTGACCACAGGTGCAGCTTCTTTCAGATAATAAAGGCTCTCTAAAAGAGTACACAAGGAATCATTCTCACTACTCGCACAATATTTGGGCATAGTGCAACAATACAAACTGCCTGCTTTGTCCTTTTCTAAGAATGGATATTTTTTTTTTGTGATGGATATTCCATTTAGCTGCAAAACTAATATCCCAAAATAGAAATTAATTCAGACATTATTAGAAATATTTTTCATTATTTTTCAAAACAAACTAAACCCATGTGAATCAAAATTACAACAGTCAGAGTGTTTAATCCATAAGCAAATAAAAGCTTCAAGATGATGTCTACTCTTATTGCTATTAACTCAGGAAAGGTTTAGGTACACTGTAAAAAATTGCTGTAAATTTACAGCAGGTCTGCTACAGTATTTTATTGTAAATCACAGTATTTACAGTAAATTATTTTATTAGTCAGTTACAGTAATATGCTGTAAATTTGAAATACAGTAGTGTTCCCGTAAAAATATGGTAAATGCCTGATAACTCTGCTGCCAGTATTTTACTGTAAAATTTACAAGAAATTTTTTACAGTGTATGTCACTAGAATTACATATACGACACAGTGCTATTATTTTAGCCCACTATTTTACGCCAGCTATGATCATACACACTGTATTCACCTGAGGCCAATACACAGAAAAGAAAGTAAAACAAACTGAGTCATGTCATAACAAAACTAACTGGTACTAAAACAGCTTTAGAGGGCAGAATTTAGTAATGTTAAGAGTATGAGCTTTTTCTATTTTTAGTTAGGTGCTACAGTTATAACGTGGAATGGCTTATATGCCAGTTAACTAAAATAATGCTGTTAAAAAATAACATGATTCTCAAAAAATACTTCAAAATCACATCTTAAGCTATACTTCAAAAATATATTTCTTTCCTGGCCAATGACATGTGAATTCAACACCTCAGTCATGATCTCTGCAGGCAGAAAGCCTGCACATGGTTTTGCTGTGTGAAAGTAGAAAGGCCACATCATGGCTGTACCCAGCTCTGCAAAAGAAAATTGTTGAGCTGTGATTACTCTCTCGGTTAAGTGTAACGCTGTGCTGAAGTTTGTCTTCAGCTTGGGGAACTGACTCATCTAGAGATGGAAGAATTTCATATTGACTCTCAGACTGTTGTTTCATTTCAGGTAGAACACCTCCAGAAGAGCAGAGTGAAGGGGAAAAAAAAGAAAAGACTAAATAAAGAACTTGTTAATCTGTTACACTGCCTGCACTTACAAATACTACATTAATCGACATAATGAACATTAATTATGAGTTGATTCAGACAGTTTCCCATTTTAATTTAAGCTGGTAATGTAGCTCAAATGTAGCCCAGCAAGATTTAAAACAACCAAATTCACTTCTATCCAGAAGCCTTCCTGGAGTAAAGAATCATTAATGACGTCAGTGGCTTAGAGCCAAGGGAGGACTTTCACAAACTCTGCCACACATATAACACGCATTTGTCCTAATAACAGAAGGGTTTAATGAAGGCAGCAAAAAAACTACCCTTGTACAAGTGCCATAGTTTCCTAAAATCATGAGGGCATTTGGATGTAAGCAGGGTTAAATTCATGAGCCAGTGTAACAATACAGTGTAACAGGTTTGGCGTTGTAAGGATTTTTATTCAGATTTTTTTTTTGGAGTAAAAGGTTATATGTAGAGCTGGACGATACAAACAAACTTTCAAATTGAGCGCAATGAACTGATGGCAGCGACCTGTAATGATGTCAGTAAGTGACAGATGCTTTAAATTATATATATATTATTAATTAAAACTGTACAGATTGGTGGTACTGCATTTTACATACTGTTTCCCTACATGGGTTAGTACCAATGGGGGCCCACACAATGCTAGATTTAATCGGACCAGGGAAGCTTGTGGTGTGGGAATAGCAAGCTTAAATCATACCAGGGATACTTACTGGTACAGGCTAAACAATTTTAATAATTTTAAACTGGCGCTTGCAGATGGGGCAGAGCAAGATTTAATCACACCAGGGATGCGTGAGAAGTGGGTTACATATGGGTTTTTGATTGTCAAAATGTCACTCTCCATTTTGTCTTTACTGCTCTTCCAGTGAGTGTGTGACATCACCAAACTGCAACGACAGTGTGCATCTCTGTCTTACTGTGACAGTGGAGTGTTTCTGTCTAATTCTGAGTTAATAAAAAGAGGGTACTTAAGCTGGGGGGGTGTCCTTGTCTCATGGGAATGCCACGCTCTACAGCATAATAGACAGACATTTAACAGAAATGTGCCATTTAATCATATTCATCTACTGTCATCATTTTTACACTCTGGAATTTTTCAGAGTGTATATACATATATGTATATAAAAAATACATTGTATCCATGAAGGAATTCAGAATGCTTTGCGCTCTTGATGTCTGTGTAATTCTCCTTAGCTCTCTTTAAAAGATGATTGAGTGTCATTCTCATATTAAAGCTTAGGTTTGAATAGAGTTTATAATGTTATGAACTGCTTTGTATGTTCAGATTCATCAGCTATGTTTGTAATGCAGTTACATATCTTAACTGAGAGCATGTTATATCTTTACTCTAAGGTTCACTTTGTTAACTGATGATAGCAAGCACACAGCTTGTTGTAATGTGCTGAGGTAAGTACACACCGGTCGTGTGCAGTGGGTAGGAACAAGCTGAGAGGTAATTGTTCTTTAACCAGAGCATCTCAATAGTCAGCCTTATGAGGAAAGACATCAGTTTGAACACTGCTTACACAGTCAGTGCCTACTTAGGCAGCCCTCTGCTTCCTTCACTTGCGCTTGGCACAATTGAGGAGCATGTCTGCCTAAGTTTCAGCATGTAAACAAACCTGTCAATAAAGAAATAATTAATGTTTAATAAATCCTTCTCTTATTCAAATCTTACTAAGTTGTTTCTAAATAAAATATCTCTGGGAAGGAAGATACACTTCACAGACAGATTACTTGTTGACTACAAGTAAGTTAAATTATTAAACGTGTTCAGTCTCAAAATAGGCTTTTTTTAAACTGTACTTGGCTAAAAATACAAAGATAAAACACTAATAAATATGCAACACACACACTTATACGTGTGCACGGTTTGGAGAAGTGGGTTGTAAGCATCAAGCAGGAGGCAGGATGAAGCCCCTTTGTAACTGCAGGCATGGCGTGGGCCTCCTGTTGCCTGGGGCCACTGAGGACACCCTATTGTTCGCAGACCGCCGGAACAAAGACAGCCACCCGTGCCCCTGCCACACACACTCCTACTGAGCTATTGTCACCCTGACAAACACCCAACCCAAATTTCATTACATATGAATTTTCTCCCCCCTCCACCCCTCCTCTTCCTTCGTCTTCTGTCAGTGTGTTTCGTTTGTTTAGCTGCCTTCAGAAAAAATCTTCGCACTTAAATTTTGAAGGTCTTTTAGACTTTTTTAAAAAATGGCTGGTTTATAGAGACCTCCATTAACCAAAACGTGGTTCCTCAATTCCTCCTGGCATTAGGTAGGATTTGTTGTTCTCTTTATAACTGTACCAACTCTCATGCTTTAATATGGTATTTAAAAAGCTACATTTATATAAAATTATGTACCTCAAATGAATGATCAATTGATTCAAATGTCAGGAACGGTAACGTCTTCATTTTGATGTGAAACAGAGAACTTCACCTCTATTGGCAACAGCGTCCTTGATCTTTAAACTATAATTTAAGTCTCTCTCTCTCTCTATTTTCTCTCACATAAAACACTAATCCTGGTCTTACAGCTGCACTGCAGACACACGAGAGATGCACCTGTTGCCTTTAAAGCCACTGGAAGTATTAAAGGCTGATGTAGCTTTTGGTTCTAATCTCGTTTGATGTTCCTGACTGAATCATCACAGAGTAAAGCACTAAATAACTATAATTCGTATGTCAACCAAATTTCAGGACAATGTTACTAAATGGAGTAGACAACATACTTGGCTGGGCATGTAGACCTTAACCTTGGGTAAATGTAAAATGTGCCAATAAATGTCATGTAATTACATAGTAACAGTAAAACAACTCTAGACTTCTGAAGAATAATTTAATAGATTGTGGAAAATAATTACTGTACCGCACTGTAAATCACTGTGTCATTTCACACCATACTGGTCTAAACAGGATATCAGCATCATCTCAAATAGTCACCTATGCATCATCATATAAAGTGAATCACTGATGAGGCAATCAGTGTAGCGCAGCAGTCAAAGGCTACATAAAATCATTGAAATAATGCAGTTGAAACAGCTGCAGCAAGAACCACGATAGCATAAATATCTCGTGTTTGTTTAGGTAATGGGATGAGGGCGCAATCAGGTCTGTCTGATCTAAGGCTCAGCATGGTCTTCGGCTGCCTATAAGGCTATGTGCACTCACTTGTGTTCATCAGTCGGAACAAGTGGAGGATTTTTAAGGCTGATCCATATTTACATCTCCCCAGAGAAACAGATCAACTGTACAAACAGAATCCTACTAACTGTACTTGCCCAAGAGCTGTTCAATATGAAACAAAACCAGCGCAGCAAACTACAGCTGAAGTACACAGACGTAGCGGTGCCCTTTTCAAATTTTTCTACATGACGTGGTTACAGACATGAGTCAAAAAACTTGTCAGATTATATTATCAACACTCAGAAAAATCACTGAAATAACACAATTAGCATGAAACGTATCAGATACCAGGTGGAAATATCTGATTTCTTGAAAGACTTGGCACCTGAGTATTGTAATTATAAGGCTTAGTTTCTCTATGCACACTCCTCTAAAACACACACTATATATGAACCATTCACAAAGAATAAAGAGCTCTGATTTATAGGATCTACGCACAAGGCTACAATCATTTACGTATCTTTTCAGACCTCTGAAATAACATAAAATTTAATTTCTCCGTAGCACACATTTTAATTTTCAACTTTACTGAGGCTTACAGTAATTTATTGTTTTTAAATTCTTCTCAGATATTGTCATGTTTAATATTATCAAGGCTATTAGTTACATTATTTCAAACTTTTTTTTCCATAATTGACTCTTATTGGAGCATATTTAAATATTTGGAATTCTTCTAACATATTTAACTTTTGTTCCCCAGTGAGCTGGGTTTTTTACTTCACACTGTTTACTGTTGAATGCCAAAAGATTAGTTACAGTAATTAATGTTTCCATAGAACATCATCACATTTATCAAGGTAATCTTTTCTTTTTCATATTGCCCAGCTCTACCTTACAGCATACAAAGACATGAAAGGAAACTCAGCAAAATGCACCATAATGGGGCTGATAAGCTAAATTACCAGATAGCATCAAGACACACCATCTGGTGCCTCCACTACTAATGCCTGTTGCTGCTGTAACAATGGGGCTGGCTAGACAGTGAGTGACAGAGACAGTCAAACAAATGACTGTTATACTCTGAATTATCATAGGGGCACAGCAAACACACAGTTTAGCATCTTTTAGCCTACAGGTGCGTTAAGCACTAAACCAGATGTCAACATGAGAATAGGGCTGTTTGAGGAGTGATTCGGGTCCTCCACCAGCTTCCCGGCACAACGACAGCCGGAACAATGAAGTCCCCCCTCCCCCTCATTTTCCCACAATCCTCTGCTCCCAAAGGGAGTCCCATGCAGGGAGTTTAGTACCTTTATTTTGCTCTGTTGTTTGGCCCAAGTTGGTATTCTGTGCACTCAACTTAAATAAATATAACTCTTTGAGACTTTACAATCAACAGGTGACAATTCAACAATCTGGACACTTTACAAAATTCACTGATTTTGTAAACAAACACTTTTAAATGCTTTGATTATTAAAGTCTTTATCATCTTAAATCTTATATATTTTGCTTACACGTGACTCTAAATATTCTGCTTTGTTTACGTGTAGGAATAAATAAAATGTAAAATACATTTAAAAAATGCCTGTGACCTAATGTCAGTACATTTCTCTTTCCCATGACAAGCTAAATTTTACAAACATTTTTAGTTTAAATAGTTCTTTATCCTTCTCTAAACTGCATTGACAAGAACAGGGGTCAAAACAACAACAACAAGGAGTCAGAGCAAATTAGTTATGGAAAAACAATGGGTCTCTATGCAACAGTAGCTAAAGGTCAACTTTTTACCCTTGCAAAGAGGCAGCAACACAGAATAATAACCTCCTTCACGTTTACATTTATCATATTAAGCCAGTAAAAAAATATATGGGGGAAGACACAGTGGGGCAATATGTTGATATTTTATTTTTGTTGTGATAAATGTTGCTACTGTGGAAAACATCAGATTTATTGTCTTGTTAAGTTAATTTTCAAAAATGTGTTATGTTAAATGTGGACATAAATTACTGTAAAATATATTTTTTAAATATAGATATACACAGGATATCTGGGAGGGAAATAATACAGGAGACATGATTTTAACCATCAACATTTGTTTGAATGGTGAAAAGCAGATGTTCAAAATACTGAATATTCCTAATTCATTTAAGTTTTCCACACCCGCAGGCTCTCGCTGGAGTATTCACCTCAGAAGGTGATTTAGAAGAAGAAAAACTCAGTATATTTTGATTTAAAATATAAAGAAACAGGAATATTGTATATTAAATGTTACGGCACAATGAATTCTACATAATAATATGATCTAGGACATATCCCTAGAATAGAATAATTGTCCACTCATGATTTCAGACTGGCTTTAAACATCAGAATGATATTTTTACCAGACTGCCCACCGCTAGTAGTAACAACTTAAAATATAAAATACTACTATTCAAACAAGACACGCAAGTCAGTACAAAACTAAACATAAAAGTAAAAAATGTTTTTTAAATTGTTGTTTATTTTCATACAGGAGGGTAGAGACGTTTACAAAACGTTTAATAAAAACCTCCCAATTAATCATTAACAAGGACTACTGCTGACCAAACCCTGGACTTTCTCCTCCTCACCAATGATTTCAGCTCTTTCGCACAAGAGAAGAATTAAGATTAGATACAAATAAGTGGAGCTAAAGCTTAAGATGGACACAAACAGAAGAGGGGGAGAGTTGCTGTGGAGTTTGATACTACAACAGCTACAGTCACGGGCAGACATCGCAGTAAAGAGAACTATATAGAGAAAGAGAGAGAGGAGAGATAGAGTTGTTGGGGCTCAACTACTTTCACACTCCCTGTCAGTGAGTACAGTAACGAGAAACATAATCAATAAGATGAACTTACAGTAGGTAAATGTGTAGTTTCTCCGGGAGGATGGGAGTTAGCTCTGTTAGCAATCCAGCTGGCGCGTCCCCGGCTTCAGGACAAAAAAAATGTTTTGAAGACCAAAAGTGATGAAGCTACCGAGAGACAAGACAAAACACAAGCGGTTCAGTCACATTTCGACTTTAAAAAGTCTGTTAGAACTGGTTTTTGTGTGTTTTATTCTCATGTCCTTCAGTTTTTATCGACAGTATACCGAAAGCTAGGGACAGGAGAGGAGCGTTAACGTTAGCTCCTTTAACGGATTTGTTCACGGCGACGAACAAAAGTAAAACAGGCGCCTAAAAAACGAAAGAAATCCCAGGGAAGTGTGTCCGGACTATCGGCTTTGCTTTTATTTTGGCTATTCTGTGTCTCCAGTATTGACATAAACTTCACAGCACGAGAAACGAAGCCCGAGTTTCACAGAAACCGTCCTCGTTTTCTCTGAACATCACTGCAACGTTAACTTCTGGATAGTGACAACTTGTGGTCACTCCACTTACCTCCAGCACCATAAATTTACTGTCTGTGCTTTTGACCTGGGAAGGCTTCATAAAGAGGAGCCGAAACAGAGCCAAAGGCAGGGCAGTGGTTCCCCCTTTCTAGCTCTCTCTCTCTCCCCCTCCTCCCCCGCTCGCAGGCCGGGTCGGTTTGCGGGCGCGGACGCTCAGAGTCTCTGCAGCGATGTGAAGTATGCGCGGAATGAGAGCAGGAATGAAATGAACGTGGAGATTGAGTTTGCGCTGGAGGCGGGCCTCCGTCTCCGCGTCATCGCCACAGCCAGTGTTGATTGGCTGAGAGTCCGTTAATGGATGACATCACGGGTGAGTTTAAACCCAGATCCAGCGCCTTTTAGCGTCCAGTACGCGTAGGAGCTGTACCCGCTCCAGCAGTTCCCAGAAAACGTCTCTGTAAATGGTTTAAATGAGTAAACAAACTTAAGCAAATAAATAAAAGAGAAAGTGGGGGAAATAATGGTGCAACAGGTAGTCTAGTGCCACTATCACACAGCTCCAGGTTCAACACCCACCTCGGCTGAGTGTATTTAGTTCTCCCCGAGTCTGCGTGGGTTTCCTCCGGCGGCTCTAGGTTCCTCTCACAGTCCACACTCTTGCTGGTAGGTTTAAATTAGCGTAAATGATCCGATATTATACACATATTACATAGTTCAATAAGTTCAATTTTTTTTTCTAAATCTGTATTAAGTTCATGATAAAGGATTTAATATATTTTACTAATAATACAATCAAAGTGCTTTGCAAAACAAAAATAGCTCAATACTTTGCTCACTACCAAGGCCTAGACTTAACCCAGTAAACATTTAGCCGTTGATTCAACGTTGAAATAACGTAATGACTGCCGTCTAATCAACATTCTCTTAAGGCTGAAAATGAAAGTTGAAAAGACGTCCAAACAGACGTATTAGACGTATTTTGGACGTCCATTGACGTTATTAATTGGTCCCGAAATAAATTACTTGTATAAAACGCATTTTGGACGTCCACTGACGTTATCGATTGGTCACCGCTTAACTAACTTATTAAGATGTATTTTGGACGTCCATTGACGTTTAAAATATGTCCTTGACGGACAGACTACTTTTAGACCTATTTTGAACGTCCAGGGACGTTCCTTGTTTACTGGGAAAACTGCACTTTATGGAGTGGTTCCCCAGAGGGTGATTAAGCCTATATACCTTTCAATAGAAAGTCACTATTCAACATGCTGTGTAGCCCAGGACTAGGCCTAATCACTGATTGGGAAACCGCTCAGATATGTTACAGAGGCCGTATAAAACTCAGACATATCGTTTACAGCAAATATGAAATAGTAATTTCCCTGCTCAGGTAAACACAACAACCTACACCAACTCTAGATATATTCTATAGCACACAACCTATATACATTAATATCAGTCTCATAACCACATGGATATGTTTATGATTATGTCAGAGCTGTGTTATAAAGTCTCGAAGCTTTCAGGAAAAAGAGTGGCAGCATGAGGTCAAGCAAGTGATGTTTCTGAAAAAGACATAGAAAAAAAGTACAAACAAAAATCAAGGAAACTTTAAATCCAACAAGCCATCAGGTGTTTAAACCTAAATCAGTGTTCTCAGGTTCCAGTCCTGCGGGGTTTAGTGAGGGCTTGACCTGATTCAGCTCAGCAGTTAATTATCAGGCTGAATCAGGCGTTTAAGCCTCCTCTAAAACAACTATTACTTCTTATAAACATGACTGGAAAAGCCAATCAGATTTAGAGAAATGACTTTTTTGGTATGATAGTTGTACTTTGGAAAATAAAGACTCTGAAGCCATTTTTTTCTACATCTGATTGGCTTTTCTAGTCGTTGATTGTTGATTTCAGGCCGATTTGGAAAAGCACACAAGGACACAGCTCAGGTGGGTATGAATGGAGATTCATGGGGTGGAAAATACTGGAAAATAACAGTAATCATGTGTTGTGGATTATATTGCACTGGGACATGAAGACTTGTTCAGGATATGAAAAAGGAAACCATAGTAACCAAAACCTTAACAGAGTTTGTAGCAGGCTAGTGGTAGTTTTTATAACACTATGGAAAAAAAAACTATCATATCCATTCAGTTCTGAGGTTAAAGTAAAGAAGGGGGCATCCCAGAGTCTTACGAACATTTAGTGTCTTTTTTCATCCTGTGGTTTTTGATTATAACTAACATGCTTTGTAAATATATATGAACTTATGTGCAATAAATAACATTTTCAGTAGTACCTTAGTCTAGATGCTATACATGCCTCACACTCTACTATAGTAATATAGCTTTCTCATTCCCTTTGAAAGCACACACACACACACACCCTCCTGCCCTGCTTTGCTTTCAGAATTAGTAGGCAATAATCCTCCCATGTGATGCAATTAATTCTCCTCCAACAACAGGGAATTTACGGCTAATGGGGGGATTTTGGTATCTTTCCTAAAGGGCAAATGGAATCTTTCGTGAATGATTTCCCCCCTGTGGTCAGAGGGGACCAGGTCTAAGAGGAGAAAGATGAGAGTAAACAGGATCACAGAGGATGATACAGCAATGCATGGCATTAAAATGCTTTCAAGTAACTGTCGATGGCGCCTCTGGGAGACAAAAATCCGTTTTAGTCCAGCAGTGAGTAATAAGGGATCTGTGGATGCTTTTCTTTCCCAGCACTTAAATACATTTACATTTTACGTTCTTTCCATTGAGGGAAAAAATGGTAATTTCTTAAGGGTTCTTTAGTAAAGGTGATTTCAGATATAGATGGAGCTCTACATGGCTCAACCTTTCTTCTCAATGTCTCAGAACCTGCTGAATGTACAACCCCTGGTGACAATAATAGAATCAGTAGAATAATAAGATGTTTATCCAGCTTTCTAACTTACTATAAAAGAAACAAAGCAGAGATAGGCCACAAAACACATTTAACACCTCAAATGTTTCTTCAATGTTAAGGACAAAAGTTTGGAATTAACAAGAAGAAACATATTTAGTTGTGTGTTACTCCTGTTGAGGTGTGAATTATCCAAGGCATGGACTTTACTAATAAAATTTTATAAAAAATAAAATGTATTAATAAAAAGAAATATTCTAAATCAAGCTGGTTCCAGTTTTGTGAAATGGAAGTTGAGACATCAGCTTCACAGAAAACCGGAGCACCCGGAGGAAACCCACGCAGACACAGGCAGAACACATCACACTTCTCACAGACAGTCACCCGGAGGAAACCCACGCAGACACAGGGAGAACACACCACACTCCTCACAGACAGTCACCCGGAGCGGGAATTGAACCCACAACCTCCAGGCCCCTGGAGCTGTGTGACTGCGACACCTACCTGCTGCACCGCCATCTCACCTGTTATTCATTAATTCATTCATTATCTGTAAGCGCTTATCCAGTTCAGGGTCGCGGTGGGTGAAATGGAAGTTGAGACATCAGCTTCACAGAAAACCGGAGCACCCGGAGGAAACCCACGCAGACACAGGGAGAACACATCACACTACTCACAGACAGTCACCCGGAGGAAACCCACGCAGACACAAGGAGAACACACCACACTCCTCACAGACAGTCACCCGGAGCGGGAATTGAACCCACAACCTCCAGGCCCCTGGAGCTGTGTGACTGCGACACCTACATGCTGCACCGCCATCTCACCTGTTATTCATTAATTCATTCATTACCTGTAAGCGTTTATCCAGTTCAGGGTCACGGTGGGTCCAGAGCCTACCTGGAATCATTGGGCGCAAGGCGGGAATACACCCTGGAGGGGGCGACAGTCCTTCACAGGGCAACACAGACACGACACACACACACATTCACTCACACCTACGGACACTTTTGAGTCGCCAATCCACCTACCAACGTGTTTTTTTTTTTTTTTTTGGATTGTGGAAGGAAACCCACGCAGACACGGGGAGAACACACCACACTCCTCACAGACAGTCACCCGGAACGGGAACCAAACCCACAACCTCCAGGCCCCTGGAGCTGTGTGACTGCGACACTACCTGCTGCGCCACCGTGCCGCCCCATCTCACCTGTGATTTATATCATATTTCATAAATGAGTGGGGCAGTCCATCAGTCCCTGGACAGGGCCCCAGAACATCATTCATTCATCCATTCACTCACACACACATTCAAATGTGAATCAGAATGTTTATATATATAAGCAGACTCTGATACAATTTTAACTGAAATTAAACCGCAGAAGGGTTTGAGAAGGGAACACCCTGATTTCTTTACAGAACACCTCCTTAAAAAACATTATGATCATTATTTGCAGTGTTTGCTAACTAAATGGATAAATCTCTGCAGTAGTAAAAATAGACTTGCACCCACCAACAGTGTCTGTGTGTGTGTGCTCTCAAGCTTGTTTAACAGTGGTATTAACAGTGGGAGTGCATAGTACTGTGAAAAGCCCAGAAAAAAAAAAAAAAAATCAATAGTGCTGCTTTCAGTGCCTCAGTGAGGCGGGACAGAGGTGTGTAATTAAATGCTCATCTAATTGGCTCCGAAGAATGAACAACAAAACAACTTGTTAACTTGTTAACTGAGCTTTCCTCAAGAAGAGCCATTTGTTCGATGTTGATCACACATTCGGAAGGAGGTATGTAACAAAAGACACAAAGCAAAGTGAGAAAACCCCTTTCATGAGGATGTTTTTGTCCAAAAATGTGCGTGTGAAATGTAATGATGAACAGAATCTAACAGAAACAGTCCATGTTGGAACCATATGGAAACCATTAGTGAGTGTGAAAGAAGAAATAGCACAAGGATCGGCTTCATTCATTCAGCTGGCTCATGTTAGTAGCAACAGAGCTGCACTGTATATATTTTGGCAAATTGTTCGTGCAATATTTCGCTTAATATGCAACTGAGTTCTTTAATATATCACCTGTATTTTCATCAGTTCTGAGGTTTTCAGTCTGTAGGCCATGCCTCTGTGGGGCATGAAGGAATTGCAGTGTTGTGGGTGTGTGAGAGGTGAGACTACATAAAACTAAATGTTTAAATGACCCCCTGCATTTTTTTATCTTTAATTTTATTTTATTAACTTCATAGAGCATCACACTCTCACAGACACTTTAGAGTCTCCAATCCACCTACCAATGTGTGTTTTTGGAGCGTGGGAGGAAACCGAAGCACCCGGAGGAAACCCACGCGGACACAGGTAGGACACACCACACCCCTCACAGACAGTTACCCAGAGGAAACCCATGCGGACACAGAGAGAACGCACCACACTCGTCACAGACAGTCACCCGGAGGAATCCTACACACAGACACAGGGAGAACACACCACACTCCTCACAGACAAGTCACCTGGAGGAAACCCACGCGGACACAGGGAGAACACACCACACAGAGAAGTGCAATGTCAGGAATCACTGTTTCTCTGCCAAAAATGATAGACAAAAGACTCATTACTGTCTATTATGTGGATTATTAAGAAATACAACAACCAAGAACCGTTGTAACTGACAGGTGTCCCCAAACTTTGTCTCGCATAGAACAGAGACAAGATCCCAAATGCAGTGCTCCTCAGTGTCATCACAATATGATCATCTGTTCTAATCCCCCAGTCTTAGCTCGCAGCCTCAGAGGAGCAGGTTTCAAGGGAGGGGTGAAAGAGCAGTAAGTAGAGCAGATATCTTTACTGTCTGTACAGGCCGTGTTTGATGTTATGGATGAGCTTCTCTCACCCTTCTGATGTTCACTCAAAAAGAAAAAATCCACTAACTGCAGGTGGGGGTTCAGGCTGGTCATGTGACCATCTGGGAAGAGCTGCTGCTGCTTGAGAGAAGCTTTTATTCCCCTCTCTCCACCTCCTCCAGGGGCTTACGCTCCCAACTCTTACAAGACAAAGCTGAGAGTACGAGGTGGAGTGATCACTCATACAATGGCCAGCAGGACATGACGGGAGAAAAGGGGAAAAAAGAAAACCAAACAAACGAATGAACAAGTTTTCGTAAATTTCGCACCTGGAAGGATGACTCAAAAGCGTTTACTCCCCAAAACTCTGCTGATAATGGCCAGAACACAGACGTTATACATTGTAATGAACTACGGCACCTTTCAGCTTTGTCTCCAAAGACGTCACGCAGAAAGACAGTTCCAGTTCGGTCAATCCTGCAATTCTGCCTCATTGTGTACTCGATTGTATCTCCACTATGGTGAAGAAAAGAACAAATTAAATCAGACGGATGGATTTTGACAGTTTTCAATGAAACGCAGATCCACCCTGTCAACCAAAGAAAGCAAAGTGTATTTCAAGAAGCAAATGGAGACATTTCAATCTGTCCATCGCCTTTTTAGTGTTTCATATTTCACATTGCGTCTGCCAGTCAGAATCACTCTCCAACGAGCTCCATAAAACTAAATGTCAGCGTTCACAATGCACAGTGTAATGACGGCTTAAATCACAAAGTAATGCATTGTTTTCCGCAGGCGTGTTCATGACCACATGACGATGATGTAAAATTCAAATGTTACACATCTTACACAACAGTGAAACGCTGAATGCACACAAAACCAAAAGCAAACTAATTTGACTTCGTAGGAAGGTTTTCTTTTAGAGTTTTTCCAATGCTGCTCCAAGTTCACCAAAATACAGTGTTTCCAGAGGTCAGTGGAAGCCTCCTCCAAAGAGCCATTTCTGTCATTGTAAGGTGTCCCCAAAGTCCACACAGCCTTCGGGCCATCAATTAAACCTTTAAAATCCTGTCTCTGTTCATTAAACTGACAGATTTTGAAGTTACAGGAGTTACCCTAATGTCTTAATATGGCTTTGATGATGTATCTCTAAACCGTCAACATTATTCACCGTTTGCTGGTCTGTTAGCTTTAAAGCCCCACCCTGCAAACCGACGTTGTTGGTTTTTTAGTTTATTGACTAATGAAACCCTGAATGTGTTTCTGAGACTCTTTGGTACACTGCAGCTGTGGAGCAGCGAAATGGCATTTTCTCAAGTGATGGAGCTCCATCCTAAATCTTTTGGAGGAACTGGAATGACATTTTTGATCCAGAATTGATTGTTCAGCACCAATACTTCAGCATCTGTGGCTACCTACGTTTAAAAGTGATAGCAAATGACAGTGAACAGAATTCAGGGTTATTTCACGGTTAAATTACTTGGACGTTCCACTCGTTGCCCTCTTAAAGAAACTGGTCGTTTTAAAATGTGCCAACCAGTCTGCAATGAAATAAATCTGTTGAGGAGCATTTAGCATAATTTGATTTGTTTAAGGTCAGTACTGGCTTTGACACATGAACAGAGAACGTTCAAACCAACAGTAACCATCTGCCCTCGGCTATAAATGGTACTCACTCAGCTCAAACCCAACTTTGCTCCAAAACAAAGTACTTAAGAACAATGCAGTCCAGCCCTGAGGAAGAGAAGAGAAAAAGAAATGAGAAACATCATCGCAGGCAGATGATTCAGTGGAGTTTATTGAGGTCTGAGACCTTGTGTGTAAGAGGACAGATGGAATTGATTTCTACATTGCTACATAGCTGCGCTTATACAAGCATCTCCCAGTAGCTCACTTCTTTAAAATGTAACTACAATCATATTCGAATGTCAAGCAAGGTTAATGTGGAGTTTGAGCATCATTGTTATTTAAAATACATCAGCCGTTATTAAAGAATGCTTCAAGGTTCTTTACGAGTTATTCCTTGCTCCACGCATGGTTTGAATTCCAAACTTCTTACAGTAAGTAAATCTTGAAAATGCCACTTAAATATAAGGAAGCAGACACGTTAGTCAGGTTACACTCCCAGGTCTGTGTTGTACAGTCAAACAGCGCAGAAAACTATGGACCATCATTTCCTGAGGTCAGTAGTGAAAGGGTCGGACACTCCTTGTGTTGATTATTAAAGTCAAAATAAGTAAACACATATACTAAAGGTAATAAAACCGGAATTATTACAATAGCTTTGTCTATGCTAGGTTCATGTTGAGTTTATATTAAATAGACACCCATATATATCCATACACTTAAAAACGTACATTTTATATTCATTCATTCATTTCCTGTAAGTGCTTATCCAGTTCAGGGTCGCGGTGGGCCCAGAGCCTACCTAGAATCATTGGGCGCAAGGCAGGAATACACTCTGGAGGGAGTGCCAGTTCGAACTCCTCACAGACAGTCACCCGGAGAAAACCCACACAGACACAGGGAGAACACACCACACTCCTCACAGTCAATCACCCGGAGGAAACCACGCAGACACAGGGAGAACACACCACACTCCTCACAAACAGTCACCCGGAGGAAACCCACGCAGACACAGGGAGAACACACCACACTCCTCAGTCAGTCACCCGGAGGAAACCCACGCGGACACAGGGAGAACACACCACACTCCTCACAGACCGTCACCCGGAGGAAACCCACGCGGACACAGGGAGAACACACCACACTCCTCACAGACAGTCACCCGGAGCAGGACTCGAACCCACAACCTCCAGGTCCCTGGAGCTGTGTGACTGCGACACTTACATTTTATATTAAATTATACAAATATACTGTTCATTAAAATGTGCAGGAGGGTGTTCTACATAGAAACGGAATGCTCAGTTTCACTCAGAAAAATGTTTCATGTATTGTCCCTCACATGGTTATTTCTCAAATTACAGGAAGGCAAAACCTTATTAAATTTAATATCTTACATAGTGCAGTTCTGATATGAACTGTAGGCGATATAAGGGTCTGAGATTTATCTTGTGATCTGGCAATGCTGACATTAATATTCAGAAAATGTAGAAATTTGGTGTAAATCTATTTGTATTACATTTTACAGAGAAATCTAAAGTGTATTTCTGTAGATTTAAATATGCAGATATTTAAGTTTTACCACTGTACTCAGATTACAATAAATCTCAACAGATCACTGCACATCCCTAATGATACTCTAAAAAGGCCATTTTTAATGAAATCTTTTAGTTTCATCAGGAAAGTTCAGGCAAATATGGAGGGAATATAATTATTTAAGAGGGGGAACTTTAAATAAATATTGTCTCCAGGACCACCCCATAATAAAAAATACTGATGTAATGGCATGTGTTTAATCAATTCAACTAAATTTCAGGCACTTTGGAATTCATTAAGAACACAGTCTACAGTCAAGCAATTCCACAAGTGAAGCTACAGCTGTGGGAATATGTTTTGAATCCATACACTTACAGATTTACTCTGAGCAAGCATGCACACACAGGGCTGCACAATATACTGCTGGTAATCATTATCATGATGCAAATGAACCAATCACTGTTTTCGACTCTGTGCTGTGAGTATCCTAATCAATCACGGCTCCAGCTGAGGTTCTTTATGTGTTTTGAATAAATGTATATAATGCAACAACAGTAAAATTACTTTGGTTCAAATAAAACAAACCAATTATTAAACATGTCACACATCATTTAAAGCTGTACTTTGTAACACTGGGATTTGAAGACCTCTCTGGTGGAAATGTGCAATTTTTTTAACATCATTTCTGCTTCAGATGCCTTCCCCGTATGGATCTAAGGGTTGTGTGTGTGTGTTTTTCAAAAGGACAACTTGGGAAGAAAATGTTTTCCTAAAGAGGTATCAAAATGATCTATTTTCATTAGGTCTTCACCACTATAGTGAGTTTTTGCATTTGGACCCATCCAAAACTCACATATTCAGGCAGCTCAGCAGCACAGACTTATTGTGTTATTATTTCTCTTAATTTGGTAATTCTGCTAGGTTTCATTTTAATATTTCAATAAAAAGAATATCCATTTAAAATATTTTACATTATGAAATATTTTATATCATAACCATACAAAGTAATATAACTCCACAAAAATATGTTATGTGTATCATACAGCGCACACACACACACAGTGTAGTAAAGCTTTTTGTAGTAATATCCAAAACCGCACTACTCTGTAGTAAAGCCCAGCAGGAACATTAAAGGAGAACTACTGTATAATTAAATCATTATGATTTAAACAATGTTATTCAGAGTGGTCTGCTGTAAAATGCTATATATTCAGAAGAGAAACCCGGAGTCAGGACTTCTCACAGTAGACATCTTAAGAGCTTAATGCCTCTAAAAACGTAATTACAAGAAGCTTCCTGGAGGAAGAGGTGCCCAAAGATTTTTCAGGTTCCTGAATATTTTACAGTGATCAAATTTACATATAACATCAAATACACGTTTAATTTACACTAGATGTTTTGAAAAGTAAATAACGTGGTTATAATTGAAGATGTCATGAACCGTGCCTCCTATCTGCACCACAGTTTACAAAATAAAATCAGATATTCAGTGTAGAGTAACTCAAAACACTCTGAATTACATTATTGTGATCTCAACACAATCGTTTGGAAATAGTGGTGGAATTCCCCTTTAATCCATGGGTTTAGGAAAGTGGTCAGTGGTCCCAGTAGTGTCTGTTCACCTCCTCTTCAATCCACATGCCTGTATTTGGTGAAGAGGTTGTAGAGAACGCGAAGGGTCGATTTCAGGTCACAGTTGACAATATCTGAAAGAAGAAAGACAGACCATAAATTAACGTGATGCTGATAATTTAACACGGGGCGGCACGGTGGCGCAGCAGGTAGTGTCGCAGTCACACAGCTCCAGGGACCTAGAGGTTGTGGGTTCGATTCCCGCTCTGGGGGATTGTCTGTGAGGAGTGTGGTGTGTTCTCCCTGTGTCTGCGTGGGTTTCCTCCGGGTGACTGTCTGTGAGGAGTGTGGTGTGTTCTCCCTGTGTCTGCTTGGGTTTCCTCTGAGTGACTGTCTGTGAGGAGTGTGGTGTGTTCTCCCAGTGTCTGCGTGGGTTTCCTCTGAGTGACTGTCTGTGAGGAGTGTGGTGTGTTCTCCCAGTGTCTGCGTGGGTTTCCTCCGGGTGCTCCGATTTCCTCCCACAGTCCAAAAACACACGTTGTTAGGTGGATTGGCGACTCAAAAGTGTCCATAGGTGTGAGTGTGTGTGTTGCCCTGTGAAGGACTGGTGCCCCCTCCAGGGTGTATTCCTGCCTTGCGCCCAATGATCCCAGATTCAGATCCAGGCTCTGGACCCACCGCGACCCTGAATTGGATAAGCGCTTACAGATAATGAATGAATGAATGATAATTTAACACATTCCACAAGTTTAAAAAACGCATAAGGTTTATAGGAAGAGCACACACTTCACCAATGGACTGGGAAATGCTCGGTGCACTTTGCTTCAGCAGCATTGGCAGCATTTACAGAATCAGCACAATATGAGCTGCTGTACGTTAGGTTCCATTTTAAAACCTACAAAGAAAAGCAAATCTAACAGAATAAACATCACTCTTATCTACAGAAAGTTCTATTCATTCCTGAATACACGCATGTGCATATGCTCAAACATTCTTGTACACAAGGACAAAATATAGCTGTCTGCACAAACCAAAGGCAACTAATTTTTTTTAAACAAACCGTTGAGAGAGAAAAAAATTCGTCATAAAAGCATTTAGTATAATAAACCATGAGATGAAAAGCATTCCAGAGAAATTCTACACACAAACAACACTGGAGGCCTGTGTCGGTAAGACTTACTCTGGTAACTGTGATGAAAAAGCAGTGTTTGACTAAACGAGCAGACGACAAGGATCCTTTGTAAGTCACACTTGATAAGAGGAAGGAATAAATAATAGATAAGAAAATAACTAAAAGAGTTTTTAGTGTCATCAGTGGCTGTTACCACGGTAACTTGGTTAACCATCAAAGAAAACGAAAAGGAAGAGACTCATTCATTGCACTACATCGCTTCCTCCTTCATTGTTTTTGTAGTGTCGTAACCTTATAGCTTAATTGAATGTGAGTGTGTACGCAGTGGCACAGCGCTGTCAGAGCCGGTCCCTTTAGTGCTCTGTGGGATCAAATCAATCACTGAGTGCTATTACAGCAAAGCCAAGGCACGGCTGCTTTTATCATTAAGTTAGTTCCACTACAGCAGGCACAAATTTGTTTTAAAGAGACGCCATTTTCCAATTTGGCCATTTCAGTAAAACTGCCTTTTACCAACAGCACATTTTAAGCATAAACTGAATAAAAATTCAAACTAAGTGCGGAAATGTTGAAAGGGTGTGTTAAGAACGTCTTGAACGTAATTCAGAAATTATTAATAATTATAACCACAAAACAGTGTAATTGTTACGAAGAACTGAAAAGCATTTGTGGAGTGTGAGATACGAGCCAACTCCATGCTGAGCATCTAAATATAACAGGAAAATATTTACCTTCTGGTCTGGGTTTTGGCCTATCTAAGCCACCGTCCTGCATCAGCTCGAAGGCAAAAGACACATTATGGACCTGCAGCAGAGAGACATCGTTATATAGAAAGGGGCCATACTGGGGATTCCTGGGTTCACTATAAGTTTACTCCAAACTGAGTCCACAAACACTCCCAGAAAAGAATATATGCACAGGTACATTATTGCCACTAAAATGTACAGACAGTGTAAATGTACCTTTAAAAATATACAACAGTGGTTTTAGGGTCCAGTTGTGTTCCCGACTGGATAGTTACATAACATTCACATAACATGGGGAAAATTTGTAAGATTTTCTGTGTGAAATATAATAATAAAATAAAAGTCCTGGAGATAAAATGGGTGTATGAAATCAACACAAATTAAAAGTCTACAAATTATTATAGTATAATAATAATAATAATAATTATGTTTCCTGAATTAAAAAGGTACTGAAATGTACCCTTGAGGGTACCACCACAGTCACAGTTTTTTCTGGCGGTGTATGGAAACCAAGCAGCAAAAACAGCCCATTTTGTATTTGACGTCACTGTTGATACTGGCCATTGATGTGGAAGGTTATGAGGAGGTTTGTTCTGCTGCCTTTCTTTAGCCATAACTGTAATAATTACTAATAAACAGTTAATTCCCATGACAATGTAATAAATGTTTTTACATTCTATTATAGTAGGTACTTGGAGACTAAGATAAGATAAAGATAAACTATCTTATTCAGATGTACATTATAGATTTCTCACTGTATACGGACTATAAAATGGAGGAAGCAATCATAGAAGTAACTACAGGAGGTCCTTGGGTTACGTCAGTCCCGAGTTATGATGTTTCGTGGTTACGACACATCTCCCATTTACTGTATAAAGCCTTGTTTCAGCTTAAGTGGTTTTGCGTCGTAAACGTCATAATGCGAACTTCGTGTTTGGTGTGGCTTGGGGCCGAGGAGGATAGGTGTTAGGATTGGATAAGTGCTTACAGTATGTTATTTACGCATGTACGTATGTTCCGACTTACACCGAAAATCAGTTTACGATACGACGTAGGAACGAATCAACGTCGTAAGTTGAGGACCCCCTGTATTAGGTCCTAACTGACATAGTGCCATGCAGCTGATAATCACAATATCACTTATTATGGTTTTATTAACACATAAATTGTAAGTTTTTTTTAACTAATAAATGGATGAATTATGAATATGCACATTAAAACATGTATATGATCCAGTGGCAGGAGATTAAAGGTACGTAACAGCCTTTAAATTAAAATGCATGAATTCATGATTAATGCCATCTACAGACATGATTTCCACCGTCAGTCTGAACAGAGTGAATAACAGGGCTTTGCAAAATGCTTAACTTGACTGTGAGATCATCCAGACCTGGATATCCCAATGTGGGCTGTGTGTCAGAAATTCATATCAATGCACACCACACTCTTTATTTCTGCTGTAAATACAAGCACGGCAGTTCTGAAAGATAGACAGTAAACAGCAGTGTGGTAAAGCTGGTGACTGAGCATAAGTATCAGGACAAACTCAAAGGGGGGGTGGGGGGGGGGTGGAGCAACGGGGTGCAGCTTTGCTAGCTATAGCACAAATGTGTGAGAGTGAGAAAGAGACAAAAGAGCGAGAGCCAGAGAAAGAGAAAGAGAGAGAGATTCCTTTAGGCCAAATGTTGACTGGTCCTCTACACTTGCTCCATTTTCTTGCAGCTTTCATTCTTTGTCTATTTGTGGTTTCCCTCACACACACATACTCTTTATAATGTTCTACTGCAGTCTTTCCCCCACCACTCTCTCCTCCATCTCTCTCTCTCTCTCTCTCTCTCTCCAGCTGAATGCTAATCTCTGTGTCACTTCTCCATTTCCTGTGTGTAGGCAGATTACAGCTGTAGCTGCTGCTACATGCCCAGTTGGCCCTGATGGACACGCTGGAGCTGACCCAGGCGGCCGGCTGCCTTTCTGCTGGGCCAGCTGACAGCAGCAGTCCCCCTCCAGGACCCTCAGCACTTTACATTATAATGGGTTAGAATACAGAATCTGTAAGAGTGAGCAGTTTTAAACAGTAGTAGCCCTTTAACACTGCCCTGAAACACACAAGCCTGCGCTTTCACTTTCATTTAACCTCCACGACTAAGTCTAAGGGTGGAAGGATTTCACTGTGCACTGTAAAAATGTTATTTAAAATACTGAAACTAAGAACTGTATCACTTATACACAACACTCTTTGTTCTAAAACTTTTTCAATCATTATCGCATTCGAACGACCGTTGGTGATTAAAATGTAAGCATCCGAACAAGCTGCAAGCGATATGCTCACTGTTGCTCATGATGCTTTGAATGCTGAGGGGCTTTTTCTCTTTCGAGTGCCAGTGGGGAGCATGTTAGATGGCTCTTACATTTTAAAGGAACAAGTGCCAATACACAGGGGTTGGACAATGAAAGTGAATTGGTATGTATGGTGTAGGGCCTCCTTTTGCGGCCAATACAGCGCCAATTCGTCTTGGGAATGACATATAGAAGTCCTGCACAGTGGTCAGAGGGATTTTAAGCCATTCTTCTTGCAGGATAGTGGCCAGGTCACTACGTGATGCTGGTGGAGGAAAACGTTTCCTCCAAAACCCCCCAAAGTGGCTCAATAATATTTAGATCTGGTGACTGTGCAGGCCATGGGAGATGTTCAACTTCACTTTCATGTTCATCAAACCAATCTTTCACCAGTCTTGCAGTGTGTATTGGTGCATTGTCATCCTGATACACGGCACCACCTTCAGGACACAATGTTTGAACCATTGGATGCACATGGTCTTACTGGTGCAATGTGCAATTAATGAAAATTGACCACCAGGCTGCTCCAATTTAGCCATGGAACCTCCCACACTAAAACGACAGGTGTTTCAGTTTCATTGTCTAACCCCTTTACATATAGTGCTCAGCCAGCATACAAGATATTTATGAAGTAAGATCACACCAATAGAGACAAAGAAGCTTAAATATAACACAGGACATTACATTTTGCTTCTTAAATTGTACCCTCAAAGACTAGAAATGCTCAGTAGCCTAATGCTCAGGGGACTACACTCACATTTAAATCAGTTGTGATGAGCATAACCAGATGCATTTACTTTTCATAGTGTGTATGAAAAGCATAAAGAGTAAAGTGGGTGGAATGAGGAGGGTGTTATGGATGCACCCGTGCTGTTATTTGAGCTAAAAGCTTTACACTTTAGAAGTCATTTATCTGGCCATTGAAAAAGTTGAAAGCTCATGAACTTCTGGAAGCACAAGGCTACACTAATCACTGCTGAATCTGCAAGTCCACAACCCACCTTTTGTTCAAAGTTTTCAGGAGTGAGGAAGAAATTGTAGAGAGGTATGAAGTACCCCTCCAAAAGTCCCATGAGAAGCACCAGGTACACACCATCTGCAAACTGAGGATGCACAGCAAACACAACACAATGGAATATAACACAAAATCTGCAACAACAACAAAAAAACAGCAATGGAGCTGACAATACTAATACAGTGTCTCTGAAGGCAACATTGGTTTGGTTACACTTTGGGCAAGTTAAAGGCTAAGCACCAGCTCTATGAAAGTGTCTAACAAATAAATACAGTGAAATTTAAGTTCCTAACTTGTGGTAATTGATAGTCAGAAAACATGTTATTTCTTACTAATTCAAGGAATAATGTTTAAAAGACCCTTGCCCCCCCCCCCCCCCCAACGAAAAGGTGTGTTGTTTTTGGCTGCAATAATTCAATGTACAGTGTGCACAATTGGCCCAAAGATCCCAAAATATCCAGAAAATTGACTAAATTTGTCAACTTTAAACGGGCACTTTGGAAAGGACCATCCGCTCAATCCCTTATCTGTAGTGCTCATTTCACTGGTGCTTTTGCAACAATATGGGCATGTAAGGAAACCAACGAATGTCAGTAACTAAAATAATTATTTTAAAAATGTATTAAAAATATTTATGGAGGTCCATTAAATGGTGCTTACCCTTTAAACAACAGTGATCAGGCACGTTAATCAACTTTAATATTAATTAGCCAAGTGGGTTATTCGCAGCTTTAATCCCAGAGGTTTATATTTCTTTACTAAGCCCAGCTAAGCAGATACAACAGACACTGTAGGTCATTTTACAGCTAAATTAGAGCAGATTTACCTAATTCACACCTTTTGTTTAAACCTCACCCACCCATATCAGTACCTGTGTCTCCAGTTCGGCCACTTCCAGATTCAGCTTATTCAGGTGTTTGTTGACGAAAGTGATAAGGGTCTGCACAGAGAAGAGTGTGGGCTTTCAGTTTGAGAAAATTGTATCGGTTTCAAATCATTAGCATAATAAAGGCAATTGTCTAATTACCTTCTTTACCACGCTGAGCTTGTCAGGGGCGTGGTCAAACAAAGTGTCAAATGCATCACGCTCTATAAGAAGAAAACAAAAGATTGTGGTAACAGCCAAATTAATGACCGGGATAACAGCTGGCTAATTAGTGAAAGCTGGGTAATTAGTAAACCCTCCTAACACTTACCATGCCTGCCAGATAAAGCCCTGTAAGAAAAACAGAGAGATGTGAGTATTCAATAAGGCTCAGTATCAATAAGTCACATGCATATAACACTTATACAGGTTGGACATGAATTAATAATATTATGCATTAAAATCAATCACTTCAACAGGTATTTATACACTTCACTATAATGTATACCTGCATATTATTGTACTAATAAATACCATATTTGACACTGATTACTACTTAACTACATTGGTAGAAGTGATGCATCTAATGGAACTGCTTGTAACTCACTCACATACATACATACGCATTCACACAATTAAGAACGTCTCCAAAAGAGGGTGCTATTCAGTACGTCATGTCAGATACGTTTTTTTATCTTTTCATCAGACTACTCCTTCAAACTAACAGTGTGTGTAAATGCAAATGAGTTCTGTAGCCAGTAAAACTGATCTCTGTGTGAGCCATAAAAGTGTGTGTGTGGGGCCAGGGTGTCAACCGCCCTTTCACTGGAATCACTCCAGTCAAGCAGCTGCTTGGGCAGCACGCAAACAAAGAGTGATAACAGACGCAGACACAAACACACCCACACACTCATACAACCCCCCCCCCCCCCACACACACACACACACACAAATGACCCCTCCAGCAGCCATGTGCCTTTTTTAATCACAAGTCCATCAGCAGAGTTTATACACGTGAGTCAGAGCTGCTTATGATTAGATTATGTTTCGCAACAAAGACTCAAAAGAACACCTGTAGTTGACCACTATCCTCAGAGGAACACCTGAGACATCAGAAACGTCAAGCAACATTTGATTATTCTTTTACATGTTACAATGTAATGACAAGATTATAGAGCACACCATATAACACATATATAAACATGTTTATCACAATAATGAATTTGAGCGTACAACTTAAATCATTTTGATTAACAATTTTTTGTCACGTTGTTCACTACAAGTCTGGGACAAACTGGCTGATATTCTATTGTGTACTCTAGATGTCGGCACCAAGAGGTGCACACAGCTAAAGCTCAAACAAACAAACACTACTCACTGCTGCCACCTAATGGTGCTATAGCACAAGTCAGAGGCTAGATATTTTGTAGTCTTTTTGCAGAACAGATGAAAGCATGACTAAATCACAATGACTATGTTGCACCATTAGCCTTAATTTTTTTAGCGAAATGCTTGGTAAAAGCTAAAAGTATGGAAAACCACTGCGATGAACTTAAATAAAGAAATACAACACATATAATAAAAAAAAGGTGATCTAACATGACAAGTCTACCCCGCAGAATGCTAGGCCAATTGGACTTTCTGGGACTCCCAACCTTGGGTGGATGAGGACTCACTGGGGGATTGAACATCTGACCTCCCAATGACTGGATCAAAACATGGACCACTATGCCATAACGTTACTGAAAGTTGAAATAGTACAGAGAGGACTTACTCAGTATTGCCTGTGATCTCCTCCTGAACCTGACGAGACTGCAGGATCCCCTCTCGTTTCTAACAAACAAATGAAAAATGATTATAACGTAACTGAATGAAAGTAAGAATAATGAGGTGTCAACTATTTTAGCACTGTAACCTGAGCCACACCATCACCTACCTGAACCACCACTACCTGAATGGACACATGATCGGGGAGACGGATTGGAGCTCTGAAGTGCTGAGAGATCGCCACCAGCAGATGGAGAATGGCCACCATGCTTTTAGCATGTATCGCTTTAGTAAAAAGTAGAATGATTTTTTTAAAAACAGTACATAAGGAAAATAGACATTCTGATTATATTCCTGAATATTGCATCCAATCCCACACTTGCTTTGCTACTTGTTCATAACTAGCAAAGTTGTTGATAAACAAACAAAGCCAAACAGCTTTATTCTAAAATGAATACTGAGAACAAGTGGATAAAGCTGTGGGTTTCACAAAAGCCTTAACAAATTCATTACTTTTATGGCTGTGCTATTTTTGGATAAATAAATACAGGAGGTCCTCGGGTTATGTCAGCCCCGAGTTAAGATGTTTCGGGGTTAGGACACATCTCCCATTTACCGTATAAAGCCTTGTTTCGACTTAAGTGGTTTTGCGTCGTAAGCGTTGTAACGCGAACTTCGTGTTTGGTGTGTGCGGCGTAAGAATACATGGTTACGCGGCTCGGGACCGAGGAGGATAGGTGTTAGGATAGGAAAAGTGCTTACAGTATGTTATTTACGTACAGTATGTACGTATGTTCCGACTTACACTGAAAATCGGTTTATGGCGCGACACAGAAATGGATCAACGTCGTAAGTTGAGGACCCCCTGTAATTACATTTATTCAAATGCATTACATTTTCAGAGCAGGTCCAGACTGTAGCACATCCAATTGTGTTAAAATGATCTACTTGAAAGCCCAAATCATACTAGGTGTTTTAGTGAAGCAACTGTTGAAATTCCAAACCCTCTACACTTGCAATGCTTAAAAAAAATTAAAATTTAAAGGCATTTGTTAGGACCTCAAACGAATGCTTTAAGCTTGGTATTAAGAGGATTGACAAATCACTTTCATTTAATACAAAATCAATTAAGCTTGTTAAAACGCTCGGACCCAAAACATTTCAACGGTAAGGGATCAACACAAAAGCTTTGAGTTGTCGGCTTCAGCCAACTGGAAAGACACAAAACCAATAGACTTGCCTGTGACACAAGTGAGTGTTTTTAGGCTTTGAAAAGCAAAGCTAAGATTTGTCAAAATAGTTTTAAACCTGTCTCACATTATTCATTTTGTCTCAAAACACAAAAGGAATATTCAAGCAATGAATGTCAGAAAACAGACTTCTCATTGTTAAAGGCAGATTTACAAAGATTTGAAAAGGCTTACAGTCCACGTTCCACTTGGTGTTCCTGGTGGGGACTTTCAGAGCATCGTTGATGCGGTCCAGAACCGTCTGAAGCTTCTGCTTTTGAGCAATCTCGGACTGTGTCACCTCCGCAACATTCAGCTTCTCACCCTCCAGCTTTTCTGAAGGGGCCGAAACAAACAGCGAAAAACAGAGACATGTCCGTAAGAGGAACATGACTGTATCAAGAATTATATCAAGAGGCTGTTAACCTCTACAAACCCATTTAAAACCAGATGGGACATGAACCAAAGACCCCAGCGCTAAGAGGCAAACATGCTAACCACCAAGTCACTGTGGTGCCCACAAATACTTTTTATATAAAAAGCAGAGTATTTTATTGTAGGTATATGAGCTGACAAGAGTGTCATCAACTGATCAAACAACTGTGTGAATTGTTACCGAAAAATTTAATACGTTAATACTGATGGTTAAAATAAGCCAAAGCCTGAATAAATGCACCAAGTCACACCCATTTGGTGTAACACTCACCAAAGAGTTTCTGCAGAACCTGTCCGTCGTACAGATCCTCCGCCAGATCCTTCACAATGATCCTCTCACCCACCAGCACGTCATTGATCCAGTCAATAAGCACCTGTATTAGGATGTTAAACATTAACTTAAGACACAGACTGAGATCTGTCAGGATGCGCTTAACAGCTTGTGTTGCAGCTTTGTATTCTAACCTTCATCAGTTCCTGCACTTTGGGGTTATTTTTGGAGTTGGGGTCCACCATGGTGCGGACTTCGTTTTCCTCTGTAAGAAGAGGCAAGAAGAAATTATAATATTATCTACAAAGACATTCTGTAAAACGACTACAGAAAATCAGTTCCATAAACACTGGGACCCTCAGTGATCAAAAAACTTCAGTGTATGAAAAAACACAGATAAAGCAGTGTCTTTGCCACAAAGCACCTTGTGGAGAAGTTCTAAATGTGAGCGAGTATGTGAATGAGTGAGTGAGTGTGTTCAAAGGCAGTTCCATGAGGTTGTTCAACCCGTCATAACACAGGGACAGGGCATTGCTACGTTAACTGTTTGTCTGAATGTTCAGTACCCAGCATGGTGTCCTCTGGATGCATCTCATACGGAGTGGGGCTTAGTGGCAGGTTTATGGCATTCATCCCCTCCTCCTGCAGCTCCGACACTAGGACAAACACAGGACCAAACACAGGAAATTAAAATTTCTGACATAAGACACACAGATCGAGGGGCCTGGATGTTGTGGACTCGATTCCCGCTCCGGGTGACTGTCTGTGAGGAGTGTGGTGTGTTCTCTGTCTGCGTGGGTTTCCTCCCACAGTCCAAAAACACACACTGGTAGATGGATTGGCGACTCAAAAAGTGTCTGTAGGTGTGAGTGAGTGAGTGAATGTGTGTGTTGCCCTGTGAAGGACTGGCGCGCCCTCCTGGGTGTATTCCTGCCTTGCGCCCAATGATCCCAGGTAGGCTCTGGACCCACCGCGACCCTGAACTGGATAAACGCTTACAAATAATGAATGAATGAATGAATGACATAAGACATTTCTAGTCATCCGTCTTTTTTTTTTTTTTTGCATTGAGAAATGTATAGACACAAAAAAAATGCTTTATTAAATCAACATTATACATTTTGTAGACAATTTAAAAATTGATCAATACATTAAACGTTGGCTCCATCATCAGAAGTTTGTAACAATTAGCAGTGTAACGTGTTCTCCTCCAAGCATGTTGAGCTTGAAGCCTTAATCACTGGTTGGAATTGGCTATTGAAATATATCCAAATAGAAACCAACTGATCAAATGTCAACACAGACCTATTTCCGAGAACTAACACTGGTTAAATAAAATAATTAATAATAATTAGAATATCATTAGAGTTTGTCATTCACAGCTTCTCATCCACAGCCAGGAACAGGAATAAAGACTGTGAGCCTTTCACTTCTGCCACCACCCAGCATGTACCACGGCACACCCTGCTATCTCCAACCACGCCTATAGAGGAGGGAACTCTTCCTGTGCAGGATTTCAAACCCCTCCTGCTGAGGACAACATCAGATCAATCAACACCCTTCTCTCAAGTCATCTCTCTCTCTCTCTCTCTCTCTCACTTTCTTACTCTCTCTCACACTCACCTGAAAACGCAAACTTCCAAAAGGCTTAACACACACTGCCAGCTCACTCTTCTGTAGATACTTATTAAAAAGATACATAGTGCCATTTCCGCAGCGCTAAGACCAGAGTAGCAATGACAGAGGCTCTTTTCAACCTATTACAAGTCAGTGAAGCATTACAGAGATTATGAAACTCATTTTAAAATGAAAAAATACTACCTAGTGTTCATTTAAATATGCTCCCTGTAAAAATGTTTCTAAAATTTTATTGAATGTAAATTTAAAAATTTTATATTCCAATTGGGTGGCACGGTGGTGCAGCAGGTAGTGTCGCAGTCACACAGTTCCAGGGACCTGGAGGTTGTGGGTTTGATTCCCGCTCCGGGTGACTGTCTGTGAGGAGTGTGGTGTGTTCTCCCTGTGTCTGCGTGGGTTTGCTCCAGGTAACTACCTGTGAGGAGTTGGTGTGTTCTCCCTGTGTCCGCGTTGGTTTCCTCCGGGTGACTGTCTGTGAGGAGTTTGGTGTGTTCTCCCTGTGTCTGCGTGGGTTTGCTCCAGGTAACTATCTGTGAGGAGTTGGTGTGTTCTCCCTGTGTCCGCGTGGGTTTCCTCCGGGTGACTGTCTGTGAGGAGTGTGGTGTGTTCTCCCTGTGTCTGCGTGGGTTTCCTCCGGGTGCTCCGGTTTCCTCCCACAGCCCAGAAACGCACGTTAGTAGGTAGATTGGTGACTCAAAAGTGTCTGTGAATGTGTGAGTGTGTGTTGCCTGTGAAGGACTGGCGCCCCCTCCAGGTGGACCCACTGCAACCCTGAACTGGATAAGGGTTACAGATAATGAATGAATGAATGATTATTATTATGCCAGTGGCATAAATATATAAATCACAATAATATACTTTATCACTAATATTTCTGAGCCAATATATCAACCACAAAAAATGGCTACTGTGAAAAGAATAATTATTACCTGCTAATAATATTTTGAATGTGAGTGTGTCGCCCTGTGAAAGACTGCCGCCCCCTCCAGGGTGTATTCCCACCTTGCGCCCAATGATTCCAGGTAGGCTCTGGACCCACCACGACCCTGAACTGGATAAGCGGTTACAGATAATGAATGAATGAATGAATGAATAATAATATTTTCAATTGTAAACTACCAACATGTGTTTTAGAAGGTGATAACCAAACCTACACAGACATTTACAGACATGAGAAGATGCTCTTATCCAGAGCATCATACAAAAGTGCTTAGTGTTCAGACAGAATGTGTTTCCTGTCTAGTACAAACAGGTTCAAGTCCAAACTCCTTTTGGACATAAGGAGAATACAGAAATACCGTACATAAAAGATTCATACACATGTTTATGACGTTGTTCAAAGGCGAATGACCCATTCATGCTCTAACCATTGCTGGTTTGGACAGGCTCCGCACAACACTAAAGAAAATGAAAGAGATTAGATTGGCATTAGTGATAAAGATACATTCACCACACTTTCTCTGGAAGAAGGGGGTATTCTCCTATGTCCTGAAAAAGCCTGTTCAACCACAGTAACAGAGAGAACATGCAGAGGTCATTTACATCACATTACATTGTGTGTTCTGTCCTTGATAACAAGCTCTGTTGCTAATGTGTATCATTACGGAGGAGTGGAAGTGAATGATAAAAGAGTTCCTACCTGGACAGAAAGCACCACACCCCATCCTTCTCCCTTTCTTTCAGCATCCTCCCCTTCTGCACAGACACACCCACTACCCACTGTAATCCTCACCCTCCCTCCGTCCATCCATCTCACTCTCTCATACACACTCACTCTCTCTCCTGTTTCTCTTACATTCCCCATCTCTCTCTCACACACACCTCTCATCCTTTTTTCCTTCTATTCACTCTCTCCCTGTCATCTCTCTCTCTCAAGCAGTCTCCCCTACTCTCTTCCCTGCTTCTTATACATTCACCATCTTGTTCTCTCACTCTCACACATCTCGTCCTCATTTTTCTCTTATAGTCACTCTGTCATCCCTCTCCCCCTCTCATCCCCACTTACATTTACACTCTCCCTCTCATCTCCTCCTTTTACCCTCAGCACTCTCTCTCTCAAACTGATGCATCTCTTCCCCTCACCCACATATTTCTCTCAGCACCCTCTTGATCCTCTCACATGAAAAGAATAGTTATCAGCAGATTGCTGCTCTATCTTCATTTACGTGTGATTGATCAGCAAAGAATTAATCTGATGACCATCCTGCTACATCTAGTAACATCCTCACACACAGCTGTTTTAAAAAAACACTGACCAGAGAGAGAGACAGAGACAGATAGAGAGAGAGAGAGAGAGAGAGAGAGAGCTAGGTTTTCAATTTTCTCCAGTCATTGATCACAAAGTAATCTGAAAAGAAGAGAACTCCAAATGCTGTATAAACCCAGAAGCATTCTCCCAAATAAACATTTCAAACTGGCTGCATCTGCATCATGCAGCTGAATATAAGAAATAGTGTCATTTTGTAGTCACGTTATACACATATTAAGAATTCTGGGTAAACGTTTGTCTCCTGAATGGGAGAAATTAATATCGACACCATCACGTTCTGTGACAAAAGAAAATGAATGGTTCAAACCCCAGTAACTTTGACCCTATGGACTGTTATTGGCAACATCACTGAACTCCCTCAAACAAAAAAGCAGGTTTTGTGGTAGTGTGGTTGGTGTTACAAACTACAGTGTGAGGAGCTGGTAATATGTAGCCGTGTTTAAAGGCTAAGCACCACTTAATTGACCTCCATGAATATTCCACATTATTTTAGTTACTGACATATACAAGTATGAATTAAAATGAAAATAGCTGCTTAATTTGCTTTAAAACTGACAATTTTCTTAAATTGACGGAAAAACCAGAGCTCGCTACGGAAATTCTTGAACGCAACCGTGACATCACTGGTGGACAACAGCTGAACAACGCTGCGGTAAAACACTGACAGTTATGACAGTATCTAGCTAAATAACCAATATTATTCATGACAATAGCCTAGCAATGAGCTAAACTCAAATTTAGAGGTACCGTTATTTTTGTAAATGTGATCGAAGTTGAACTCGAATTCATCCGACACTATAAACCTCCGTAATGCAGCTACGTAGCCGAGTATAATCTGAGCCACCGAGTTTAGCAAGTCAAGCTAACGTTAACTAACATCAACTAAAACAGGCGAAGTAAGTGTACTTACCCTGTTTACCTCCATGTTACAGAGGCTCTTGAACACCTTTTGTTGGTTTCCTTACATGCCCATATTGTTGGAAAAGCGCCAGTGAAATGAGCTACAGATAATGGAGTGAGCGGATGGTCCGTTCCAAAGTGCCCGTTTAAAGTTGACAAATTTAGTCCATTTTCTGGATATTTTGGGATCTTTGGGCCATTTGTGCACAGATGTCCCACTGTACATTGAATTATTGCAGCCAAAAACAACACACCTTTTCATCATTTTGTATTAAATTAAGTGCAACTTCTAGAGTTGTTGTCCACCATCTACGTCACAGGCAAGACACCTATTAGAGTTTCCGAACACCGTTTGGGGGAGGGACCAACAGTCTTTTAAACCTTATTCCTTGAATTAGTAAGAAATAACATGTTTTCTGAATATCAATAAACACAAGTTAGGAACGCAAATTCCACTATATTTATTTGTTTGACACTTTCATAGAGCTGCTGCTTAGCCTTTAAACTTAAAGCTTAAAAAAACAAACAAAAAAAAAGCATCCCTTGTTCAGTGTATGTTCTCAATAGTTTGGTGATCTAGAGTTGACCAATCCTTAAACTGTGAAATTGAACAAAACAATCAGTTTTGTGCGCACTGTCCAAGTCAGAACACACGGGATTAAACTAGTAATTCTGATTTTGTGATGCCTCTTCCGCAGAATTTAGACACTTTAGGATCGTCAGTTCTCCTCATCCGGGTCCCTCCAATCACAGTGACGGACCTGTGTTTACGTGAGAGCACAAAGACAAGGTTAAAGACTCAACGAGCACAGAGAAATAACACGCTGAGTGAAAACTGAGCACGGCTGTTTAGACAGGGGGAGAACGCTGCTCTGGGGTTTGATCCTTGTGGTATTTTCACCAAAACATGTCCCAGACATTCCATTAAGACCCAGAACTGTGTTCACTCGGGGTAAAAGACATAGACATCATTTCAACAAGCAACACTTGTAACATTATTCATAGTTTTTTTCCTGATAAATGACCCTGTAATTCAGAGAATCTAGTGACATAAGTCCATAAGAAAACACCATGACATACTACAGTCATGTAGTTGTACAGTTAGTTTCTGCCCTTCCTGGAGCAACAATCTTCCAAGGGTACTTCATGAGCTTTGTTCATTTGTAGAGAGCTGAGCTCAGTGCAGATTCATCACTGGCTCATAGAGTGTGTCTCTACCCTACATGGACTCACATGCTTCCTGCGCCTGCAGCTCACTCTACAGGACCTGAAGGAAGACTTCTCTCAGACAGGCTAATAAACAATAAGGTGCTGCTGCAGAAAAAAATGTTGTCGAAACTTGCTCAGCGTTCTTGCTCAACAGATTTATACCAGAGTGTGCTAACTGCTCTGAGTTAGTGAAGTCATTTTAGGTGTGGCTTCATAGCCAAGGTGACTAAAGTTATAATGCCTGCAGGATATATATTAGAGTACAACACATGAGCAGAACATTCACACACAATAAGTTATAGATATACTACAGGACTCCTGTGAGAATATGATCTGTTTAGACTGTTAGTATAGTTTACCACTGGAGTAGCCCTGGCCAGATTTGAGAAGTGGGCGTAGGTCTGACAGATTGGCAGTTAGACAAGCGTTTTAAACAGGTTTAGGGGAGTGAAGTAACAGCACTTTACCCTACCTCGACATCCTCAGGTTAAGTGCGGAAGTTGGAAGGCAGCCAACCCTGAACTAGTCCCTGGGCACCAAGGTGGCTGCCCACTACTCCAGCTAGGTGTATGTTCCAGGGTGTGTGTCATACGCAGAAACCAAATGTCATTATACTGCTGTACAAAGATTAAAGCATGGTTCACATTTCATAGAGCGAGTGAAGTGACCCCAAAATGTATCTGAAGATTAGCTGCATACCAGTGCGTGATGAAGACACTCTGAACATTCATTCATTATCTGTAACCGCTTATCCAGTTCAGGGTCGCGGTGGGTCCAGAGCCTACCTGGAATCATTGGGCAAAAGGCAGGAATACACCCTGGAGGGGGAGCCAGTCCTTCACAGGGCAACACACACTCACACATTCACTCACACGGACACTTGAATTGCCAATCCACCTACCAACGTGTGTTTTTGGACTGTGGGAGAAAACCGGAGCACCCGGAGGAAACCCACGCAGACACAGGGAGAACACACCACACTCCTCACAGACAGTCACCCGGAGGAAACCCACGCAGACACAGGGAGAACACACCACACTCCTCACAGACAGTCACCCGGAGGAAACCCAGGCAGACACAGGGAGAATGCAACACACTCCTCACAGACAGTCACCCGGAGGAAACCCACGCAGACACAAGGAGAACACACCACACTCCTCACAGTCAGTCACCCGGAGCAACACTCTGAACAACTTCTATTTATTAGAATTACACATTTCTCTCTCTCTCTCTCTAATGCAGTTTGAAGGCCCAGCCAAACAAGATGATGAGACAGGTTCCTTAGGTTTATGGAATTTGCCTATTTAAGACACTGATAGGAACATTGCAGCTTCAAATTGGGGGGTCGTCTTTCAATACATTTCTCCACATATTAAAGTAAAATGCTGTAGAAATGGACTTTCTGGCAGCCACTGCAAGCATTTTAGATGACTTTCAGTTACACTGAGACAGCAGAGTTTTACAGAGATAAAATACATTGGTCGTACAGTTCTATAGAAATCTGTACCTTACAGAACTGTAATGGTGGTCTCTGTAAACATTCAGGAACACAGTGGTCTTTTGTCCACTCTCCTACACATCACCCTTGTTCAGTTCGAGAAGAAGCTCATGTTAACAGAGTATGGAGAGCATAAAAAAACCCTCCATGCTAATAATGCTAAAACACTTCACACCTCCTCATGAAGCTGAATTTGGCCCCTTTTCAGCTATTGGCCATTCCACATTAAACAGTTCAGCATTTGTTTTACGGCAGCGCCATTTAAGGTGGAATGGAAAGTTCGAAGAGCCAAACTTCTGCTTGGTTTTAGTGCTAAAAAATGCACTACCTGTGGACACCTTTAATGTCCACACATCCCCCAAACTCAAAGCCCGTTTTAAAGCACTGTCCTCACCTTCTTTTGCTTTTTTCCTTCTCGCCAAAGTCCCACCAAGTTTTCCGAGGAAAGAATCATCTTTCTTTCTGAAGGACGGAGAGATGGGAGTCGGAGACTTGGGCGAAGAAGGAGACTTTTGAGGGGAAGACGCCATTACTTAAGAATACAGATTTTAATACACAAAGAAACCGAGTGAAATGGAGCTATAGCTCTCCTCTTCTCCCTGAAATATTTTACAATCCCAGGAACGGAAACAGAATTCCTGAAATTAGTTCCGCCCTGAACATGAAGTTTCCTGAGTTAAGAATTTTCTTTTCTCCACCTATATTCAGACAAGCCCCGCCCTCTCGATTGGGACTGGCTGGAAGTGTCTTTGCGTACAGAGCCGTACAAAAAATTCTATATTTAATGTTTATACTTTCCTTAGATAAAAAGTATCTAAATTTCAGGCTCAAAGTTATTTTACTTGGAACATCTCACACAGGAAATGCACATTCTTTGCTTCGAATGTGTTTTAGTTATTTTTGCCAAATGTCTATACACACAAATATATATATATGGGTTTCCTCCGGGTGACTGTGAGGAGTTTGTGTGTTCTCCCCGTGTCTGCGTGGGTTTCCTCCCACAGTCCAAAAACACACATTGGTAGGTGAATTGGCGACTCAAAAGTGTCCATAGGTGTGAGTTAATGTATGTTGCCCTGTGAAGGACTGGCGCCCCCTCCAGGGTGTGTTCCTGCCTTGCGCCCAATGATTCCAAGTAGACTCTGGACCCATCGCGACCCTGAATTGGATAAGCGATTACAGATAATGAATGAATGAAAAAAAAATAAGCTACATGTGAAATGTCAAGCTGTTGAATGCTTAATATGCCTTGTAATTATTTTGTCGTTATTTGTTGGTAACCCCAGTCTATAACTTCTTAAAAATAACAATTAAATACAAAACAAAAGGGCAAAAGACATTGTATTTCTTATTCCATATTTTCTGTCACAATCAAGTTTGTAAGTCTCACAGATATCTTTTTGTCATTCGTTCTGAATTAAACATTGTGTCAATCAGGATATTTTCCTTCACTTAAACACACACCCGTGTAAATATTGTACGTATGTTTATTTTACAGGTTTTACCTACTTCTAGAAAAGACTTTATATACATTTTCTCAATATGAATATCAGTCATTTCTTTTATATAAAAAACAATGGTTGCCGTAATTGTCGTAGACAACATTAAGTACTCATACATGTAATTAAGTGTTATTTTAAGGGATTCCTCTGAGTATTTTGAAATACTGCCTCTGTTCTTTTCAGTCTACACTCTGGCGTACGGCCCGCACAAACGCTAATATGCTAATATAGCATCATGTGATGAGCACATTAATTTGATACAATTATTCACAGAATGGCCCATTTAAATGTAAACAAACAAACAACTAAATTGTTTAAAACTTTAACAAGCAATGTTTTATTAAATCAAACCATGCCACATTTGGCTGCATTAAATCATAAATTATAAAGTACACAGTCTCTGACATTGCTTTAAGAGAGAAACAGATTGTGTTTGTTTTTTGTTTTTGTTTTCATTATTAAAAAAAACAAAACAATAAAAGATTGAAACACTTCAGCCTTGCACTCAGTGATTCCGGGTCGGCTCAGGACCTACCGCAACCCTCAACTGGAAAAGCGCCTACGGACAACGAATGAATGAATGAATGAATGAAACACTTTAGAAACATAACGTTTTGATGATGACAGCTTTAAACTGAAGTGAGTTGTCATTTAACATTTGCTTTGAAAAGATTCAGTAAGACAACTTATTCAGTCAAGAACATTCACAGCATTTACATTACATCAGAAATTATAATTGCACCCTTGTGAAAATGTATTATATTTATACCACAAGGCAGTTTTAGTGTTCATTTACGTGCTCTTACAGTGTTGTGCTGTTTATTCTTAGTGTTAAAGTTAGTGGCTTTGTATTGATCATCAGAAATGAACATCTTTTAAATAAATAAACTTAACTTGAATACATTGAATACAGTGTAAAGTTTAGGATGAGGCACTTGTTAGTAGTGGTTTAATTCACTAGATTTCATAAGCAGCAGTGAGGCCACCGGAAGGTTCTTTCGGTCGTGGTACACTTTGTCGAGTCAGGTCCAGTGGTAGCACTTTAATAATATCCATTTGCTGTAAATCGACATGAAAAGAGTTAGTCGGTTTCAGTGCACAGTAAAAAGCAAGGATTTCCTGAAGGTTGAGGCAGTTTGTAGAAAGCAGATCTAGAAACAGATCCTGCTGCTATTATTCCCACCACATGTTAGGGTAGGAACTCCAGTCTAGGATTTTGAAATTTGGGTAATTTTGTGATGATCAAGACCAATCACAAATAGACCAAGTCTCAGTTTTGTTTATTACTCGTCGTATGGAGTAGATATCAGTCCTGCACAATGTAGTGTTAAAGTCTTCTTAACAATAACTGTAGTCATCTCAAGAAAGGTGAGTTTACTAGCAGCTGTGGTTGGGATTTACAAGGTTTAAACAGCAGTGGCAAAAATTATTTCAATTTCTATTTCAGTTTTTGAATAAATAAGAGTGCGGCGTGTATCTGCATGTTGTGAAAAATAAAACGCATTGTCTGTGAACCCACTGGCAATTTTCCTTTAAATTAATCTCAGTGATCAACACTGGGCATCCTGGTGCAGCCTATAAAATTAACATGATTAGTGCAAATGTGTAGTCGGCCAATCGTGAATAACAAGTAGTTTATCAATCAACAAGCTGTGTGCTATATTTTCTCATAAGGCTTAAATAATTTGCCACTGTGTTGTTAAAGCTTGTATGACCTACAAATCAATGCTCTGCTACAAATATAATTAGCAGGTGAGTTATACCCGTTGTGTTAGGATAAGCAACCAGCACCAGAACGAACACATCCAAACAAACATGCAGAGAACCGATCCCAGATCAGTGTCCATACACTGATCAGCTAGAGTGTGGTTACTCATGCCCAGTGGAACTGGTAGCCCTTGGATAGGATGAGGCCCTCCAGGTCTCTGTCCTCTGCCTTCTCCTGCAGTCGCTGCTCCTCCAGAAGACTGACCAGTCGATCCCTCTCCTCCACCACCTTCATAACCTCCACCAGGAGAGCCTGCTCCTCTAACAGTTCCCCTGCACTCTTCTCACAGTCTGCAGGGTTAAGACACACAGATAACTTAAAAATATATATAGACTCAGGTCGAGTTAACAGTGATTATTTCTACTTATCACAAAAGCGAATGCAATTTTCTGCACAAAGTGACAAGCAAATAATTTCAGGAGAGCACTGTGAGTGTGTGTGATGACATGTGAAGGTCTGGCGCCTAGACAGGGGCAGGTAGGGTTTTTCCTGCTTGTGCCTATTGATTCCTTGTAGGCTTTGGCTGCACCACAACCCTGATCAGGATGAAGTGGTTACAGAAAATGAGTGATCAAAGAGAAGAATGATTCAGTTACAAATGAGATGAAAAAAAAATTACAAGATGTAATGTGTGTATATCTTGATACTCTATGTTATGTTTAATTTTTATACATTATTTGTCAATGGTTACTGCCCTTTACCACTGTTTTATTACACATGCACACACAAGTACAGGGGGTTAGACAATGAAACTGACACCTGTCATTTTAGTGTGGGAGGCTTCATGGCTAAATTGGAGCAGCCTGGTGGTCAATCTTCATTTATTGCACATTGCACCAGTAAGACCATGTGCATCCAATGGTTCAAACATTGTATCCTGAAGGCGGTGCCGTGTATCAGGACGACAATGCACCAATACACACAGATGCAATACAGAAAGATTGGTTTGATGAACATGAAAGTGAAGTTGAACATCTCCCACGGCCTGCACAGTCACCAGATCTAAATATTATTGATCCACTTTGGGGTGTTTTGGAGGAGTGAGTCAGGAAACGTTTTCCTCCATCAGCATCAATTAGTGAGCTGGCCACTATCCTGCAAGAAGAATAGCTTAAAATCCCTCTGACCACTGTGCAGGACTTGTATATGTCATTCCCAAGACGACCTGACGCTGTATTGGCCGCAAAAGGAGGCCCTACACCATACTAATAAATTATTGTGGTCTAAAACCAGGTGTTTCAGTTTCATTGTCCAACCCCTGTACGTACACATAGATTCAAAATTACTATGTAAAAATCCTCTTCCTTTAACTTACATCTAAAGTTTAAAACACTCTTCCCTTCTTTTTAGTTACTAAAGTTTTTTGTAGTTACAGGTTTAAACATACAAGGAAAGCGCCTGCCCCAAAACAACAAACACTAACACTAGCCACTGTCTTCTGATGCGGCACAGTGGCTTAGTGGTTATCACGTTCGCCTCCCAGCGCTGGGATCTTGGATTCAAGTCCCATCTGGGTGGAGTTTCCATGTTCTCTCTGTGTCTGCATGGGTTTCCTCCAGGGTCTCCGGTTTCCTCCCACAGTCCAACAACATGGAGGTTAGGTGAATTGGCTTCTCTCATAACTGTCCTGGTGTGAATGTGAATGCATGTCTGTTTGTGTGAGTGAATGTGTGTGAGCCCAGACATGGATTGGCACTCTGTCCTGGGTGAAAGCCTAGTGCCCGATGCAGTCCTCCAGGTGGACAGTCGTTCCTGGTCGAGAGTTTGGCACTCAGTGTGTGTGGACTGAGTGTTCTGAGCAGTGTGGATTGTAAAGCATCCTTGGGTGTCTAGAAAGGCGCTATATAAGTGTAAAGATACATACATACACAAAAAAATTATTGAAAAAGTGGGAAAAGACAAATTCAGTTTCTCTCTCAACCACCTCTTTCTCCATCCCTTCATTAAAAGACTACTGAATTAAAACTATCCTGTTTTTGGGGATTATAATTCTGTTGGCTGGATTATAAGCATCCTGCTAATTTCTCATTACAGCTGTCAGAGCGTGGGTATTGTGCGTCCAAAAGAAATCAGGTACATTCACATCTGTGCTGTGCTCAAGTGGGGCCTTTTAACTGCCTCTTAAAAACCTGTTCTCCCTGCGTCTGCGTGGGTTTCTTCCGGGTGTTCCAGTTTCCTCCCACAGTCCAAAAACACACATTGGTAGGTTGATTGGCGACTCAAAAGTGTCCATAGGTGTGAGTGTGTGTTGCCCTGTGAAGGACTGGCGCCACCTCCAGGGTGTATTCCCACCTTGCGCCCAATGATTCCAGGTAGGCTCTAGACCCTGAACTGGATAAGCGGTTACAGATAATGAAAGAATGAATGAATGAATGAATAAGCACATACTATTCTATAAGTGTTGGACTGTGTAATACCGAATGGCATCAATCACTAACGAAGAGATTACAATAATCTAACAGACGAGAGAAAAAGAAAAAGAAAAAGAAAAAAAAAAAATCAAACCCCCATGATTAGAGCAGAAATAAACTTGATTCCTGGAGGCAGTGGACCAACCATTGACTTTCAAATGAAGATTCTATCACCTCCCTCAGCTGCTGTTGACATGCAAAGCATTTATAAGTCACTTTATTTTAGAGATTGGGGATATCTATCATTTTTATCATGTTTTCCAAACCAATAGAGGCTTGTCAAACTCACATTAGATAAGATATTGTATGAGATAAGATATAAGAAAACATATAAGAAGATATTGTAGACAATGTTGACTGCCTGCTTTAGACTATGTAAATATGACTAGAATTCCTTGGACTGTAAGGAGTAGGAAGGAATGGAATGCTGTTCCTTGTCACTACAACTTCAACAAAATTCATCTGTTTGTGGCACGTGAAATGTAATGCTGTGTCACTCAGCTAAACACAATAATAATATTAATAATACAAATGTAAAACATCTTAATATAATCCTGGAAAAGACTCAAAAATGGATTATTACTATATTGATGTTAAATAAATAAATAAAATTGAAACCAGAAATTTCTCGCACCTGATGTCCAAATGTTTATAGCCACTTCTTAAAAAAAAAAAGTTAACTCAGTTCCCATAATGTGCACCTACTGCAGACAGATATTCACAGTTTGTATATTTACCACACTCAACAGCAAGCATTGGACAGTGGGGGCAAAGTCCTCTGGAGTGTCGTAGCTCCATCAAATACTGTCAGGATGAGCTGGAGTTTTGATCCAGAACTAATACATATTTGCCCCTGACCTCAGTAATGTTCTTATGACTGAATGTGAGACAGTGAAAGAGAGAATATGAAGGAGTACTCACCCTCTACTGTCATTCTGCGTCTAAGCTCCTGCTGTAACTGACCTTGTCGGTCCTCTAGCTCCAGCTCCTGAGCACTGCAACACAAACGCAACATTACACATATGGCTGTGTAACTTCAGCAGGCAAATATATAAGTGTGGCCTTCTAGGTTTACTCTTTATTGCTGAAGAGTGAAGTTAGGAGTACTGAAGTACAGAACTGATTCTGTGAATTCACAAACTCTGCATAAAATACTATCCAAAATCTAATAATTGAAAGCTATTTATCTGGGCAGTTAAAGTATTATTTTTATGTACATTCCATTTACAGCAGAATGAAAAGAAATAAGTGAAATCTAGTCAAATATAAACGTAATATCACGGTTAGAAATATACAATGACATTATTGGAAATAGACAAGCTAAATCAGATTATATCACAATTTATTATTCATTATTTGTATTTATTCTAGGGCGGCACGGTGGCGCAGCAGGTAGTGTCGTAGTCATACAGCTCCTGTGAGGAGTGTGGTGTGTTCTCCGTGTCTGCGTGGGTTTCCTCCGGGTGACTGTCTGTGAAGAGTGTGGTGTGTTCTCCCTGTGTCTGCGTGGGTTTCCTCCGGGTGACTGTCTGTGAAGAGTGTGGTGTGTTCTCCCTGTGTCTGCGTGGGTTTCCTCCGGGTGACTGTCTTTGAATGTAGTGTGTTCTCCCTGTGTCTGCATGGGTTTCCTACAGGTGACTGTCTGTGAGGAGTGTGGTGTGTTCTCTGTGTCTGCGTGGGTTTCCTCCGGGTGACTGTCTGTGAGGAGTGTGGTGTGTTCTCCCTGTGTCTGCGTGGGTTTCCTCCGAGTGCTCTGGTTTCCTCCCACAGTACAAAAAACACACGATGGTAGGTGGATTGGCAACTCAAAAGTGTCCGTAGGTGTGAGTGTGTGAGTGAATGTGTGTGTGTGTTGCCCTGTGAAGGACTGGCGCCCCCTCCAGGGTGTATTCCCGCCTTGCGCCAAATGATTCCAGGTAGGCTCTGGACCCACCGTAAACCTGAACTGGATAAGGGTTACAGATAATGAATGAATGAATGAATGAATGTATTTATTCTACTAAAAATATGCTTACAGCTTGTATATGTGACAGTATGTGCATTTACATTTTAATCTAAAAAGAGTAAAAATACTCTTAAATATATAATTCATTCATTCATTCATTCATTATTCATTATCTGTAACTGCTTATCCAGTTCAGGGTCGCGGTGGGTCCAGAGCCTACCTGGACCCTACCAGGAATACCCCCTGGAGGGGGCGCCATTCCTTCACAGGGCAACACACACACACACCCCTACGGACACTTTTGAGTCGCCAATCCACCTACCATCGTGTGTTTTTTGTAATGTGGGAGGAAACCGGAGCACCTGGAGGAAACCCACGCGGACACGGGGAGAACACACCAACTCCTCAGACAGTCACCCGGAGTGGGAATCGAACTCACAACCTCCAGGTCCCTGGAGATGTGTGACTGAGACACTACCTGCTGCACCTACCGTGCCGCCCTAATTATATCATGTTAGATCTAAATGCATTACGCTCTTCTTATTTTAACATCTGATCACAGCTGGTGTGTGAAAATAGCATTCTGAGCTGCTCTCAGTATGTTACAGAGCTGTGAAACATGCAGACACACCAAGTTTCCTTACAATATCATCAGCTCTGATTCATATCTGGCCAGTTTGTTTTTCTCCAGAACAAGTTTAAACCAGGTCTGCAGGAGTGTGGCCTCGTCTGCTGACGGGTCGTCTGAAAGACACAACAAAATACAGGTTACATACACTCACGAAAAAAAAAAAAATGATAATGGATCCCCAGAGTGGCACAACCATTTAAGCACTGGCCCTGTTACCAGTAGATTGCAGGGCAAGGAGGCCAAGCGGGTGCAATTAGCCTCCCTCTCCCTCCATCACACAGCTTTATTAGAAGTGAAACTATGCTTATTCTGCTTTAAAAAGGAAATTAGCATCATTGATATGTATCTCAGAATAATAAACGCTATATACATGCATACGATTTAAAGAACATTGCTAATGCACCAGCTGCTTAAACTTATACTGTGTCTGCATGGGTTTCCTCTGGGTGACTGTCTGTGAGGAGTGTGGTGTGTTCTCCCTGTGTCTGCGTGGGTTTCCTCCGGGTGCTCCAGTTTCTTCCCAAAGTCCAAAAGCACATGTTGGTAGGTGGATTGGTGACTCCAAAGTGTCCATAGGTGTGAGTGTGTGAGTGAATGTGTGAGTGTGTGTTGCCCCCTGGCGCCCCCTTCAGGGTGTATTCCTGCCTCGCGCCCAATGATTCCAGGTAGGCTCTGAACCCACCGCGACCCTGAACTGGATAAGGGTTACAGATAATGAATGAATGAATGAGTGAATGTATTTAGTGTTCATATTGTTACTGTTGTGTTGTGTTAATATTTCATGGATAGACCTACAGATAAGGTCTGAATATATTGTGAAAAAATAAATAAATAAATTAAAAAAATAAAATAAAATATTGACTCCAAATACAGTTACACTTTTTTTTCTCTTGTAACTATACCATTTGAGAGGTTTCTTTCTGATAGTGATAATATACTATATCTAAAATAAAATACAATAAAATCAGTGAACACCGCAGACAGTAACATGATACAGGGTCAGCACCTCACACAATGTCTGAACAGTAGGAACCTCCTCTTTCACGGTGTTCAGAACCATACTTCCAAATTTGGCCTTTGTCCAGGACTTACTCCATTTACCAAGAACACTTTCCATTTGTTTTGTGAGTGTCAGCTGACAGTAGTGAGTCCATTCAGCACAATGCCCCCTTGCTCAGAAACAATCATCTACACACAGACGAATAAACACAGGGACAAAGACTACTGGCCTGATCAAGTCCATGGACGCACTTGATGCATTTCTTCAAAGGAATACACTGAAGGCCATGGTCAACACTCTTAAAACGATGCAGTACACAAAAGCAAACTTTGGAAACAGTCTGTATCTTTCTGCCTTTGCAGTTTGACGACTGAAGAGGGTTTGTTCAATACAGCCCTCAGAAGAGAAAGACTGAGTGTGTGTGTGAGAGGGAGATAGCCTTTGATAACACAAGGCCAGAGATACAGAAGAGTCACATGACGCACTTAAGAAATTGTGCTTTCTTCTTGTTTAGATGTGGGTGGGGGTTGAGGTATGGATGTCTTCACCCTGGATGTACAACAGCTGACTGTACATCCATTCATTTCAAGTCCCAAAATCCACTCGTCACAATATGTAAAGAAGATACATAGAGGCTGAAAAGCTGGAAGACATTAGTAGGTATTTTTGAAAAAATGAAAAAAAAAAAAAATTAAATCCCGTCCCTCCCTAAAAGATGTTAAAATTCAATTTACTGTTCCACCAACAACACACGGCGGCGGCTTTCAGAGCCATGATTATAAACTCATTATACAGACAGGCCCGGTTAGCCTTTTTTCATCAGGAAGAATTGTGCGCTTTAATAACCCCCACATATATCAACATTTGCTAAAATAATGAAACGTCACATTTTCAAAACCATTTTGGAGCACTTTTCCTCTTTCCAGTCTATTTACAGGACCCATTACCTCTACAGTCATTTCAGCACAATTTACAGTCTAAATGGCTATTTGGTTTAAATGCAAATCGCTATTATTTGAATCTCTAATTCTGCCCTCTTACACATGGAAAAAAGCCCTCACACCCAAGCACAGTTTAGGGACTCGGATGGATAATTTAGCACAGCCATACAATGGCAACAAGAGAAAGAAAAGGGGAGGCGGGGGGGATACAAGCCTATTCCAACAACTTCATAGAATAACCTTGCAGTGGTCTTTTACTTCAGAGGATGAAATAAAGAGAGATGTGGGGTGTGGAGTATCTGAGCTGGAATGGCCACAACGCACCAAGGCTGCCTGAAGGCCTCTGATTCAAGTGGAAAAGTGGTTAAGGCTGCATTCCTCACTCTGATGCCTTACAATTACAAACGGATCGAGACTACAGCAAACACATGGTGAACTACTGTAATTTGTCTAAAAGAGTTTTTATTTTGGCTCAGTTCCTCTCTCATTTACAGGGGTCATCAAGAATACATATTTTTGTACTGAAAATAGTTTTACACTTTGCTAAGTTTCTGTGTTTATAATATATGCATATTTCTGTTTGGTGTTTTTTCCTTATTCAAAACTATTTCAGGTGTACTCACTTGGTCCAGTTGAAATGTACCGTGTTGGTGTACGGTTGTCCCCCACTCTCCATTCCCCTGGCCCGTCTCACATTGCATTTTAATGTTCTGAACCAAGCATGCTTTCGTCATCAGATGAAATCAGTCTTTTATTTTAAATAAAGTTGCTTTTTCACAGAACAGTGGAGTTCAGAATTGTAATTTATGACTAATATGGAGTCCCTCACACGCTTTATAGATTTACACATTTTGCAGCGCCGTTGTACTGTATCTAGCCAAATGAACTGGGAGTCAAATGTGCCTGGTACACACTTACACTGCAGATACGTTTGAGGATTTAAGATGTATTTTTAAATGTGAAACACCCCCATTCTCGGACGTAAACGAGAAGCAGAGCAGGTGTGATTAGGTGTGTGATCACAACAGTCATTTAGAAAAAATATATTTAAAATAATGAATAAATAAATACTAAACCCTTGTTTTTAGGGTTTTTTTTAGATTGTGGTGAGTGTTGTACTGCTCTTGAGCACAGTGTTGGTCAGAAATATACAATTACAGGAAGTAACAACTGGGATCTGGTTTCTTAGTGCTTTTACTTTAGAATCCCTAGGTTTTATCCCATGTCACTCAAAGGGAAATTAATATTAAGCCCTGTCCCAAATGGCACACTTGCAGCCTGGCAGTGCACAACTGTGAACACACACAGGGCACACGAGGCTCTGGGGTGTCTCATTTCTCTCTTTGCCAATAAAAGGGGTGCTGCATGTTGTTGACGTCCAAGTATAGACTTTGAAGGACAGCATGGAAAGCAGGGATTTAAAAAGTAAAAACACAAGGCAAGCTGTTGCTTACCCATCTGTCCTCTCAGGGTTTTCTCCAGCTTGACTCCTTTCTCCTCTAGAACTCTCTGTTTCTCCTCCACCTCCTCCAGCTGCCTCTGGATAACCTACAGACACCAGCACATACCGTTTTACTCCACAGCATCACACACTAAACTTCTGCATGGGGTGAATTTATATTTTAAATATAGTTTTGCTTTTGGCTTCCCTTACTCCTCCTAGTGTCCACATTAATGTAAAACAAACACATTGTTGATGCAAAGCATTGAACAGTGCCCTGTAGCTGATTTTTTGATTAAAGGTGAGTTAGAGAGACTGTGAGTGAATAATAATAAAAGTCGCATGAACAGCTCTGCATCTAAAAACAGGTAGAAATGCTCACAGAAAAACTATAAATATTTGTACCTGTGCCCTGTGCAACCGCTTTAGCTGCTCTCTCTTGCTCTGCTGGATAAGCATTTTCTCCTGCTTCATCCTCTGTCTCTCCAAGTTGTCAGGATTAGACTACAATCAGCACAGAACAAAAGGACAATGAACAGTAAAAGTTTCTTTCACAGTGCAGACCAAATCATCAAAAGGGTGGACGGTTTAATTGGTCACAAATTGCCTTGTTTTTACCATGACCTCCACATCACAGTTTAAATATCAGCACGCATTCATTCTGTCACTATTCTCTGGATAGAATTTAACCACACAAATTCAAAGCAAACGGAAAAGGTTTTCTCCTTAAACAGCCTTTTCTCTGTAGTTAAGTCGGCCCTCAATTTTGACAGGTTCCACACCTGATCAACGGCAAATCAAAAATATATTAAAACTTGAATTTGGAGCACAGAGTACTGTTATGAATTCACGTGAATGAAGTGATGTGTAGTAACCTCTTGCCACTTCAGTCACCCTCATGCACTCGTTGTTCTGAATACGTACAGATGTTCTGTTATTGTTTCCTTAACGATAAACTCTAACAACTAATCTAGAGATGACTTAATGTTTACATGAGTATTGGTGTATGTACATACAAATCGAGCATCTGTGGATTTTGCTGTATGTGGGGAGGTCTGAAACCAATCCCCCAAGAACACAGTACTAATACACAGGGGTTGGACAATGAAACTGAAACAAATGGTTTTAGACCACAGTAATGTATTAGTATGGTGTAGGGCCTCCTTTTGACGGCCAGTACAACGTCAATTCGTCTTGGGAATGACATATACAAGTCCTGCACAGTTGTCAGAGGGATTTTAAGCCATTCTTCTTGCAGGATAGTGGCCAGGTCATTACGTGATGCTGGTGGAGGAAAACGTTTCCTGACTCGCTCCTCCAAAACACCCCAAAGTGGCTCAATAATATTTAGATCTGGTGACTGTGCAGGCCATGGGAGATGTTCAACTTCACTTTCATGTTCATCAAACCAATCTTTCACCAGTCTTGCTGTGTGTATTTGTGCATTGTCGTCCTGATACAAGGCACGGCCTTCAGGATACAATGTTTGATGCACCTGGTCCTCCAGAATGGTTCGGTAGTCCTTGGCAGTGACGCGCCCATCTAGCACAAGTACTGGGCCAAAGGAATGCCATGATATGGCAGCCCAAACCATCACTGATCCACCTCCATGCTTCACTTTAGGCATGCAACAGTCTGGGTGGTACGCTTCTTTGGGGCTTCTCCACACCGTAACTCTCCCGGATGTGGGGAAAACAGTAAAGGTGGACTCATCAGAGAACAATACATGTTTCACATTGCCCACAGCCCAAGAATTGCGGTCCTTGCACCATTGAAACAGACGTTTGGCTTTGGTGTGAGTGACCAAAGGTTTGGCTATAGCAGCCCGACTGTGTATATTGACCCTGTGGAGCTCCCGACGGACAGTTCTGGTGGCGACAAGGCGAGTTGAGGTGCACATTTAATTCTGCCATGGTTTTATGTTTTTTGAATACAATCCGGGTCAGCACCCGAACATCCCTTTCAGACAGCTTCCTCTTGCGTCCACAGTTAATCCTGTTGGATGCGTTTCGTCCTTCTTGGACACTACCCTGGATACCATGGCTCTTGATACATCACAAAGACTTGCGGTCACAGATGCGCCACTTTTGAACTCTGGTATGTCACCCATAATGTTGTGTGCATTGCAATATTTTGGTCAAAACTGTGCTCTTACCCTCTGCTAATTGAACCTTCATACTCTGCTCTTACTGGTGCAATGTGCAGTTAATGAAGATTGGCCACCATGCTGCTCCAATTTAACCATGAAACCTCCCACACTAAAATGACAGGTGTTTCAGTTTCATTGTCTAAGTAAGTACACCCTCTATTTGTATAGCAGTGACATAGAATGGAGTAGAAATGACTGAATGGAGAAGAAGAAAAAAAAAAAAAAAAGGTATGACGAGGGATCTCTATTTTTGTTCAGTTGTGCCTTTGTACGCAGGTGTTAAATCAAACAACTTCACATTTAACTGGTATTCACTGAACCGACTGCTTCTGAGCAAGAATGGCTATAAACACAGCTCTGACAAAATCCATTCAACAGCTATTTCTCAAGCAGTCGAATGCTAGCTTCACATGAAAAATTGATTTATTATGACATTAAATCACACATTTTCTTAAATGTAAAATGTTAACCGTGATAGCAGTGTCAATGTTAGAGGAATCTGTGGCATCTATGTGTTTTTTTTACCCTCGATGTGGTAGACTCAGGGCTTTCTTCACTGGAAGAATAGTCATCTTGTTGCTGCTGCTGCTGCTGCTGATGTGTTGGAGCTATGAACACAATACACACCATATTAGCCATTTAACAAGGAGAAATTAACCACAATGTACTGACCTAACAGACCACCGCCTCATGCTTTCAAACGTAAAATTACAAAGATGATGTTACAAACCTACACAAGGAATGTGTGGTTATGTCCACCAAAGGTTTGTAGACACTTGTTCTGAAAAGGTTTGGTATTTTTGCCCAAAGGGTGTAGGGTGTAGGGAGTGGTTTCGTATCCTCCTCCAAATGTGACATAGTGCAGTTTCAGCAGTGCTGAGCCTGGAGGTGCAAAGCCAGCAGCCCTGTTCTCTCTATTACAGGTCAGTGGAGCATCACAATATTTTTGAAGCTGTGATTTTAAGAGATGTGAAATACTACCTACACTGTAAAAACTTTTGTAAATTTTATAGTACCAAGCATTTACCGTATTTTTACAGGAGCACTACTGTATTTCGAATTTACAGCATATTACTGTAACTGAATAATACAATTATTTACTGTAAATACTGTGATTTACAGTAAAATAGTGTAGGAGACTCGCTAAATTTACAGCAATGTTTTACAGTGTAGTCTTCCTTTAAATCGTTAATTATAACAGGAGGCACTTCAACTAAACTTCACTTCGGTCTAAAAAGTGAACATTTTCTATTAAACTGGCACAAAGCCATCAGCATTGGGCTGTGGAGTGCTGAAAGTGTGTTCTCTGACTGATGTCAGCTATGCACTTGTGGCTGAATGCACTCAAATCATAAAACTACATGCTGAAACACTTACGGCATATAACTGTATATAAATTCAGCCACTTTTTCTAAAAAAAAAAAAAAAAAAAAAAAAAAAACAGGCGAAACTTTTCTTATAAAATACACAGTCAGCAACAGTTAAAAGTGTAACAGGGCTTGGTTGTGGACTTGTTATCTATACATAACAAGTACAAATTGCAGCACCATGATATCTGACTGCATGCAAGGAACTATAATGGAAGCCAGTGGGACACTGCAGTCAACCAAGTTTCCCTGCGCACAGCACTAGCTACATATTTACAAAGCAGATGAAGGATAAGGCCTGGGGTTTTGTATGTTTTGATCCACATCAGTCAGAGGCGTCTGTGCTGTTTGGATTGTAATCATTATCACATGTTTTCATGGACGCATGGGCCTTAAAAGTGAAGCGTGATGCCTGGCTGCTCTTAAAGCTCATGTTAACTCCTTCATGGCTGGATTATCACAGAGACGAATGGAAACATTATAACAAAGTTATAGTTAAGAATATGTTACATGACACCTGAGACGATGTTTGGGACAAGCTTTTGTTCTTATTGTGTTTATTATATAAAAATATTTTATATATCGCTATCGTATGTACTTAATTATATAATAATAACTAAAATAGCAATGTAAACTACCCTCAAATGTTCTCACTTTTATTCCTGAGTTTGGAGAGAATGGCCCAAATGTCTTTGGTCTGGTCTTCAGTCTTCCCTCGGTCCATTCCCTCATTCCTCTTCAGACGGAGGGAGGAGAAGAAGTTGAGTTTTCTGCGAGGCAGTGAGGCCATGTCGTCTTTAGAGCCCCCTGGTGGCTTTGTATTGAGGGTAACTTCCTCCAGCATGGTGGTAATCTCGCTCCTGCTCTTTGGCATGCCCTGGTTACCTTCTGTACCTCCTCTGAAGTGAGCTCTCTTGTTGTCATCTTGATGGATCTGGGTGGAGGATCCGAACAGTGAGCCCAGGCTGAAGGAGCTTTCAGACACTGGCCTGGCTCTGGGTGGTTTGCCCCTCCTGACAACCTTAGAGCTGTTACCCGAGCTGGAGAAGGACCTCTTTAGAGCACTAGCCCACAGCTGGAAGCCTGTGAGTGGAAGGCTGCGGTTAGCATCTTCCTGAGCTTTGGTGTGGTCCTCAGGGTTGCTCGGAACCTCCGTTTCCGACCCATCAGATCTTGCTGATTCTTGAGCAGCTTCAGATGATTTACCAGGAGTGGCCAGGTCCCAGTCTAGCAGCTTCTCCTTCTCAGATAGAGAGAGAGTGAGCTTCTTCTTAGGGCTGACAGAGCTCTGCTTCTCTGGGGCAAGTGTCTGTTGCTCTGTGCATGAGGATCTGGGTTTGCTGATGGATGAATTCCCATGGGTACGGTATATGGGAATTTCAACTGGAGTTGTGTGCTCCTCCTTGTCTTGTAGGGGGCAGATGTGGTCTTCAGTCTGATTTTCAGGCTTTGTGAGAGCTTCCTGTTTGTTCAGACAACAGAAAAAGATAACGAATAACAAAAGTGAGCGTTGTAAAAAAACAAGTAATTTTTGAAGATTTTTGCAAAGAGAGATGCCACTAGAAGCTTGACAACTGGAACAAAAATAAGAACCAAAAATATAATTATTAAGCCCTTAAAAACAGAGCTAATTATTCAGTTATCAATCTCAAAATGTACTAGAGAAGTCTTTTGAATTATTGTTTCAAACAAACAGTATTTGTCTCCTTTTAAAGTGAGCTAAATCAGTAAAGACAGGAATAACACTGTTAATAGCACGTACTGGTTGTTGTATCTCCTCAAAGTCAGAATCTCCATCTTCTTCTAAGAGAGAATTGTCTCCTCCTGCTGCTCGGCTGTGGCTGAACGTCCTAACGAGGACCAGCGGCAAGGCTGAGAGACGAGAAATAACAATGCTCAGAGTGTATGGCAAAAGCAGCCAGACCATGCGTTATAAATCATTTATTACAAAAAGCTATAAAATCAGCTGCCTGTAAAATATTGCTATAATGTTTTTAAACTGAACTGTATTTGAGTATCATGTTAATGGCTGGGATTTATAGTTTAATTAAAACTTTTTTTGTAAAACCATATTTATAAATCACAGGTCAATTGCCCCCTCTAGTGTACCCTGACACACATTCGCAGTCCGTTTTCAAACAGCATACTCCCATGTCTACTCAGGCAGGGTTTTCCCTTTGATGACTACTGTTTCAGTCACGGATCTCTAACATATTCATTAAAACGTGTGTGGGATTTGAAATGTTGACGTATGCTCAGGTGTGACTCAAAGCTGCATTAACTTATATAAATAGTGTGTGTTCCTTGAGGGATTTAAATTCTGAAGGCTGGGAAAGAGAGTGTGGAGTCCTCTATAAATCCTGTGTAGAGAGGAGAGAGAAACTGAGAAAAACATTTTCTTACTGCCTCTGATCTTCCTTTTCCAGTTGTTGTTTCTATTGGTGATCCCGCCTTTGGCAAAAGAGCGCTCCACTGCAGAGATCACACACACATCGACCCAGCACAGCTATTACAGTATCAACTACAACAACACAACTGTGACAAACATTATCTCAAACATCAGGAAATGTACTCAAACCCATTACATGTAGTAACTTTCTGTGAGGCGTTAAACTAGTCCTTTCCAAACCACTTAACCCTTCTGACACTGTACATTTCTCTAGAACACAGCGTTTCACATCAGACAACTCTGACGGACTTTGCTTACAATTTAACCGTTTAATAAAGCAGTCATTTTGAAATCATCAGTATTCCCCTCTTGTTTGAAACGGTAATGGGAAAAAGTTAAAGCAAGCTCAGCAGCTGCTGTCTGACCAACGGCATATTTGACTCTGAACAAAGTGTTCAGACCAGCAGCCTTCCAACCAAAACACATGCAGCCAGACTGAAGGGTGAGGGCTCCTCCCTGCTCTAGCAATAAGAGAAACAGAGACAGGGATGAAGAGAACAGTTGGAATTAAAAGAGCAGTGTGTGGGTGTGTTTTTGGAAACTCACCTTTGTTGAGCTGTGGAGAGCTAGACCCATGTGCCTCAGACTCTGTAGGAGAGTCCTGTACAGACGAGTCCACAGCCCTGTTGCAAGACAAAAGATAAAAAGAGCATCCCTTAGGGAAATCCTGCGTATTTCAATCTATGAGACATCAGTAAAGTACTACAAACAGTTCTGACATTTTCTTTTGTGCTGAAAATAAAAGGCCTGTTGACATAAATCATAAAACAATTAGTTACTAAAGAAACCATCAATGTGAGCACTATTAAAATTATATATAATTATTATAATTTATAAGTGAAAGAAGCTGTGGCTCTGGAGCCCCTAAAATCATCAGGTGTATTATAAGTGCAAGTCAAATATGGGCTTTCTTCCAGATGACACTGACCCTTTTATGAAATGACATAATATAGGGACTGTTCAGGGCAAACAAACAATATACACTAGCATATACATTTAGGATCAACACAAACTAGAGTTACCTAAAGCACTGGTAGTCCAGGAAGAGTATCTGAGAGTATCTGTTTCAGTCGTTTACCTGTGTCTACTGGCTTCGGCTTCTTAACACAGCAGGAAGGTAGTTAGCGAGTATGTGAGTGAGTGAGGGTTACGATACATTGGAACAGATGCCTGAAGGGTTAATACCTCTATGACAGAACTTGTCAGTTATGACCCTCAAGTTTCTCTACATTGGTGCATTTCACACCCAAGCTGAATGGGTTTAAACCTTCAGTCGATACAATGTAAATATTTAGATAAACCAGTGTCTTTGAAATGTAGGTGAGCACAGTGTAAACCCAATTACAGTAACCATGAAAAAATGGAGTAGAAACAGGAGCTGGAGACAAACCTGGTGTTAACAAGCTCTTGAGGATTAGAAAGCTGATCTTGGGCTGCACTCTCGATCACTGCGCTGGGGTCCAGCGAACCATTGTGGACCCGTCTGTGCAGCATCTCGTTTGATGATCTGACTCCTAATGTGTCTACACACAAAAATACAAGACACTACAACTGACAGCTCCAACAAACCAAAAGCTACTCGTTACTGTCAATTACTGTTAATTGTGGACAAACTTCTATGTAGCTTTTATGTGATACATACAGTATATCAGTCCCTCTGTAGCAGTTTGCGATGTTTGGATAAAGAATGCTAATGTTTGAGTTTATGCTCCAGCACCCAAAAAAGTGTCTGGTTCCTATCCCTAACGCTGTGAACATGAATATGGGATATTAATCCAAAACATCAGAGAAGTTACCGTTTTATTTCATTTATTCCAGCAGTGTGCTGGAGAACAAAACAGCTAAAATATTAGCTTAGTACATTTACACAATGTTCTTCTAGGACCTAAGAAATTATTTTTTTTTCCCCTTCACAGACATTAAAAAATATATATAAATAATAATAATAATCATCACTCATCAGTCACCTGGGCAAAAACTGATGGAAGGGTGTCAAACTAGTTTCTGTCCAGACCACACACTTCCTTTATTGTTCTTCATTATTAAACCAGTTTTACTAATCAGCTTAACAGCAAAGGTTAGAAAAGGGAATTCAGCAATCTCTGTTGACCTGTGACCCAGAAGGTATGCCGTCTGACATTCTGGTATAGAAGGACCAGGGGCAATTGCTCTAAGACTGCAAGGGGAGCTCAGCTTCCCCTAAAACGTCAAATAATAAGTGATCAAATATATACTGTTGTGTGTACATTTCATTGAATTAATATGCACTACAACACACTCAACCTTTGTTCAGAATCAGCTTCTTATCACCGGTAAAGACGCGGTTTTCTCGCAGCTTCACAGTGCTTTAAACAGTGAGGACGCTGAGCGCCCACAGAGTTCAATAGCGAAGCAGCGAAACGAGACGAGTCATTGGATAAATGCTGGGTTTTGTCATGCCCATCGGACGCTCAGCGTCTCTGGGAGTCTATGGGGCAGTGGGCTGGCCTTGGCTGGCCCGGACGCTCAGCTTCTGCATGATGATTGGATGATCTGTCTGAGGCTGAATCCCTTTTTGATTGACAGTGAAATGAGCGAATCAGCGATCCTTTGGTGTAAAGATCCGTGGGAGAATTACATTTTCATTCTGTTCTGAGAGTCGTAGACTTTCTTAAAAATGACTAGCTACAAATCAAGCTTCTATTTCTGGGTTTTTTTTTTGTAGCTGCTTGTGTTTTGAGACTGACTTCTATCACTCTTTCTGACTTCTATCGCAGTTTCTGTCCAGCGGGTGCTGCTGAGCCCCTCCACCGTCACAAAGCACTCACAGGCGGACACGCTTCACATGGGCCAAGGCCGTTTAAGCAGCCTAGCTCTGCTGGCCATTGAGAGGACACTAGTCAAGACCCTGGAAAAGACGCCTTGTTGGTACGACAGGGTCACAGATCATTTTCTTAAAAAGGAACGGAGGGTCAAATTTATGTATAAATAAACCAACACATTTTATGATATAGGCCAAAATTGAGCTTCCCCTCCTTGAAATACCAGCATCCGCCACTGAGAAGGACATACGTAGACATTTGAACACAATAAATTGTGCTTACTGAAACTCAAACTTGGTAATTGGACCGTTAGCGTAATTGTGCCACCGTCTCTGTGGCGCGAAAAAATGAATAGCGTCGAGGTTTGTGTGAAATGCATTCTGGGATATCTGACTCTCTCAAGCCTACAGAAGTCTCGTCTCAGTGCTTCCCTGATATTATGAGCGGGGCAAGAACACTTCTGGGTATTTTTAACTGTACTTCGCCTGTGGACATTTAAATGGGGCAGTACTTGGGCTGAGACTGATGACGTTTCACAAGAACACGTATTGAGAATCGCGTCTAGTATTTAAATCTACACTCTATTTCATAACTGAACAAATAACAGCAATTATTAATTATTATTAACACATTTCTGAATGATAGAGTAAATGTGTGACACACAATGCTTAAATCTTAATCTTAATTTCTTTTTGCATATTTGGACAACAAATGCACGAATATGATTAACTCAGTTACTTCCATTGTTTATTCCTATGTTGCCTTTCTTACATTTTAGAGGAACAAAAATAGAACAGAAAGACCCCCAAAAGAGAAACCTGTCCCAAGAAAAGAGTTGCATTTGCAGTGGGTCTAATGTATGCACTGTGTTGGGACTGTATATACACAGAGGGCCTTTTGTTGGACATAGTGAAGAAAGTGCAGTTAACGTATTAGAATGAAAAGGAAGGTTGTGTGCATTTGTGCGGTGGGTGTAACTGGCAGTGGGTTATTCTTCTTAAGGCCAGATTATGTTGTGCAAGTGCAAAAAGAGCAGATAGCTTTTTTTGCTTCATAACCTCATGGTGTTAATATAGTCCATAAAAATATTAGAATGGCAAGCTTGGTTGACCCAAATGATCAGATGAATACACATTATTAAGACATTTAGCTTATTGGTAAACAATAGGCGGAAACGGGATTTGAGAAGTAAATCAATTTATTTAATATTTGCAAGCTTTAAATATTATAAATAAAAAAAAAACAAAAAACATTTGTCTTCTGCAGTGAAATATACAAGCTTTCAATGGAAATATAAATAATGCTAAAAAAAGGAACAAAAATAATAATAATTGTCCTTAGAGGACATTTGAGAAACTGTGCAAAACTAGAATCTTCCATTAAGTGGTGACCTCAGAGCAAGGCAGAGGTGTGGAGTGGGAGTTGGACAGTAAAGCAGCCTCTGCAACAAAGATTGACGTAAGGACACACACAGAGGAAGAGAAAACAAAACAAAAAAAAGTGGGAAAAATGGGACGCTGCACTACGCGATAAGAACAGCGCAAACTAGAAAGCAGGCCATAAAGGCATTCAGTGTATTCACAGGCAGCCCTGGATGCTTTCAGCACTAGTGCTTGGCACTTCTGTTAGTGAGTTAGCGTCGGGGAAATACGGATGCACTTGTGCATCTCTCGTTCAGGCACAAAAACGTTCTCATTCTCAAAATGCGTTCATACAGAAGACCCAGTGCCACATTCTCAACACAGGTGGTTAATAAGAGGTTATAAGAAGCAGAAGAGGGAGCAGAACAAGTCTAAAGAACAAGAAAACTCCCTGATCACCTGACTCATGCAGGCCAATCACCTTCCTGCTGCTGCCATTCAGTCAGTCAGGGGTTGGAGCATTGGAAACTTTAAAACAGACCAATGTATGAAGTGGAGAAAAACAAAATGGAGAAATGAAGAATGAAGAGAAATAAAGGAAAGGGTTTTAGATGCGGAAATACTTGTACATATTACACTTAGGAATATAAATGAAGTCGGCAGGGATATCTATGATACAGGGCAGTACTTGCAAATGCAGTAGATAACATTAATACTGTTAAAATTCTTTAAAAGCAATTGCTTTTAAATAGTCTTTGTAAAGAATTCGGAAAGAAAAGCAATACTGTTTGGTATTTCCATTGCACACAATATGGTGAGGAATAAATGCAAGCCAGAGCCTGAATTAAAGGAGCAGCTCAAAGCTCACGATAAGAAGAAAATGCAGTTTAGCTTTGGAGCACACAGCCTTTGGCTGCAAACAGCTCTAAACAGATTTGTTTTAAGACACGGCTGTACACACAACAATTTTACATACACAGACAGAGTTCTTTAACCCTCTAGAACAAGGCTTCCAGTTCTGGCCCTGCTCTGCATATGTAGCATTATTCTAGTCTTGTGGGGCTTGGCATGATCTTGAGCAAATGACTGACAACAACACACTAAGCATGAAATGCCTAAACCAATCCGACTGATCGAGGAGGTAAAGCGAAAAGCAGGGGGCAATGGCGCACTGTTCAATACAACTAGCTCTCCCCAAGAACTCCAATTAAGAATGTAGACATGTACACAGAACCAAATACATGCTATACAATTAAATATCACATTTTCTAAGTGAGAAAACACGTATGTTAGTTATGTAGGTAAGTTTTGGTTGTTACTGACTGGACTGTGGACGTTTCAAATCACAGGCCTCAGGATTTTAGGGGTGGCTTTTACAGGGGGACTGCTGCTGTTTGCAGAAAATTCAGTCACAATCCAAAGCTTAAGCAGAATCTAGATGTTTATTCCTAATACAAGATCATGTCTGCTCCGTCTAAACTAGTATTTTCTCTGCAATTTCTTATTATCAAGCACTTCATGAGCTTAAAATCAGTGTTTGAGCAGGAAGAATTAAAACTGCATGCTCAAGGTTGTATTGAAGAATGGAAACTGGAATATGCTGCTCTAGTTTATAAATATATTTCTACTTTTTGTTTAAAAAGCATGACAAATCAAATGTGATTCCAATTCTAATCTAGTAAATACATTAATACAATCAATTTTAGAATGTAATTTGGAGTGAACAAATGTATTAAAAACAAGTACCTTTTACACACTGTTAGCCATAAGCCACAGCAAGTTCAGTTCACTAATGTGATTTCAGTAAAAAGCAGACAACAGGGTTAAGAAAAAAACAAAACAAAACTCAGCCAGTCTCTAAACACCTCACTGACAGAGAGGGCAGCAGACGGGCTCTGAAGACTCCCAGAGGCCCTGCTAAGGTTAAGCTAACTGTAAGCTACACTAATATATGAGATCTTCCCTCCAGGCCCATCTGGCCTGCTATCTCCTGCAACATAAATAGCAGAGGGACTCCCAGACTTAGAAGCTCATAAAAGAAAGCATAATCCTCCTGCCTCTCTCTGAGGTGTACCCCTACAGCCCAGACTGCCCCATGCATCCGGCGGGCAAGCCATCGGGGTGTAGCGGTCAGACTGCGGCCCACGTGCAGTGGCCACTGCAGGCTTTTCCTAAGGAAGGAACTCAGGGTACCTGAAGGCTGGCTGTGGAGGCTGCCTGTGGCTGAGTAACGATCACTACCATCAACTGAGTACGTGTTGCTCCTATGGATCTGCAACACAGATAAGAACAGAGAATTAAAATAAGAACAGAGCATATAAAATAACTACAGCTGAAGGAAGACCGTCATGTTATTAGCGCAAGCACTAGATATTACCTCTATCTTTCTATGTCGGTGGCTGGCTTTTCGCTGTGAGAAGTGGAGCTTACAGAAGAATATACCTGCAAAACAAAACAATAAATAGTTTAATACCAAATGAAAGGATTATCTATCAATCATTCAGCCTTATTCTCAGCTGTAGAGCTCAGAAACAGAAATCTCAGAGCACCAGTTCAGGGTCGCGGTGGGTCCTGAGCCTACCTGGCTCAAGGTGGGAATACACCCTGGAGGGGGCGCCAGTCCTTCACAGGGCAACACACACACTCACACATTCATTCACATACTCACACCTACGGACACTTCTGAGTCGCCAATCCACCTACCAACGTGTGTTTTTGGACCGTGAGAGGAAACCAGAGCACCCGGAGGAAACCCACGCAGACACAGCGAGAACACACCACACTCCTCACAGACAGTCACCCAGAGGAAACCCACGCAGACACAGGGAGAACACACCACACTCCTCACAGACAGTCACCCGGAGGAAACCCATGCAGACACGGAGAACACATCACACTCCTCACAGACAGTCACCCGGAGGAAACCCACGCAGACACAGGGAGAACACACCACACTCCTCACAGACAGTCACCCGGAGGAAACCCACACGGACACAGAGAGAACACACCACACTCATCACAGACAGTCACCCGGAGCGGGAATCGAACCCACAACCTCCAGGTCCCTGGAGCTGTGCAATTAAATTTGCAATAGGAAATGGTTTAAAAGCATGAATGTGATTTTATAGAAACTGGTAGTTTTTGAAAAAAAAAAGGAATATATTTGTGTTTCTTTTCCTGGCCTTTCTGCATCCTCAGGTTCTTCCACCACTGGAAATCTCTGCCAATGTATACTCTCTGGCTTTATCCAGCATGTTTTGCTGGAAGTGTTTTCGATTGCGGTCTTTCTCTTTGTTAATATTTTTGCAGTGCAAGTGATTGTACATTTTTCTGTCATTCTTCCAGCCTTCAGCACAGTGTTTGTGTATGTGGAGTCTGCACGCACATGCAAATTGTGACTTATGCAATGTGGGCAGGGAAACCTATCCAATCACCTCATTTAATCAGAGTGAAATGACTGGAAGAAATGTATAATCAAGAAATATAAAAAAACCCCACACATTTTACAAAAATCTCATACTCCAGCATTAACAGACTCCTTACAATATCAACTTACATGCTACAGCACTTTCACACTGAATTTATTATTATTATTTATTTTTATTTTTTTTGCAAAGGGCTAATGACTAGTGGCCACTTAAGTACAACATCAATGAGAACATTGGTATTCAGTCTTTCCAATTAGTTAAGTTGCTAAAAAACCTAATTAAACAAACAGAAAATAAGAAAAATCTGTTTTTGTAACCTGTGTTAAATCCTCATCTAAAAAGATCATGTAGCATTGACAAATTCAACCCAATAAAGATACTCTGGCTAAAATGAAAAGATTAGCTGCAGTTAATAAAAGTATCCCTTGTGTCATATTGTTTTAAATGAGTGTGTGTCAGCTCTGGTTTCCTCCCACAGTCCAAAACGTGTTCATAGGTGTGAGTGAATGTGCGAGTGTGTGTGCTGTGTTCTCCCTGTGTCTGCATGGGTTTCCTCTGGGTGCTCCAGTTTCCTCCCACAGTCCAAAAACACACGTTGGTAGGTAGATTGGCAACTCCAAAGTGTCCGTAGGTGTGAGTGAATGAGAGTGTGCGTGTTGCCCTGTGAAGGACTGGCGCCCCCTCCAGGGTGTATTCCCGCCTTGCGCCCAATGATTCCAAACCAACCTGCAAAATAAACAGAGCATACCCTGGTCAGAATCAAATGCATGTCCTCCCAGTCTCAGGGTGGCATTGCAGACATCACAGCGGAAACACTCGCGGTGGAAGAAGTAGCCTTCTGCGCTTAGTCTCTCCATCACATACACACGCTTCTTACAGAAGTGACAGGTGTCGCTGCCACCCACACCTGGAGCAAACTCTTTCCGAATGTTAACCTGCCAAAGCACACAAACAGAACACTAAGAGCAGGAACGGTGTTGAAACAGCATCGGTTAAAGGATCAGCCTAACAACAGGAATGACATTGAAGAGAAAAGATCATTCTGAAATGCAGAGTGTGAAGTAAGAAAGTCAGTCTGACCCTGAATTACACAAATAGGAGCAGTGCATTCTGTTTCCCATTTTTTAATTTTGTTAAATTCACTCTTATGCAATTCTTTAGCTTTGCATTGTAAGATGAAGTTAGCTATATTACCGACCAAGCAGGCAGGATTTCCCCAGGGCAAATCTGACCAAAATAAATCACAAAGCCTTAAATAAAAAAAAGTGTTCCCCACTGAGAATTATACATTATAGAGTCAAGTTTTTACTTAACTAGGCCTCAAAAATTATCAAGACTATAAATTATTTACGTTGTAAGACCAAAACCCATGCCACCATTTATTATAAACAGCAAACATTATAGGTGTAGAAATCTGATGTTGTAATCATAGCCAACTACAGTCCTGCTTACCATTATTGGCACCCATGAAGTTTAAGTACATAATGTGGAATATCTCCTGGAAAAAAAGAATGAATCAAGTGTAACAGCTTTTTTTTGTCCATAGAGAAAAGTGTTTGATACAAAAGAGCAAAGGATAAACAACACTTTTTTTTTTTTTTTTAAACAAAGGGCGGCACGGTGGCCAGCAGGTAGGTGTCGCAGTCACACAGCTCCAGGGGCCTAGAGGTTGTGGGTTTGATTCCCACTCCGGGTGACTGTCTGTGAGAAGTGTGGTGTGTTCTCCCTGTGTCTGCGTGGGTTTCCTCCAGGTGCTCCGGTTTCCTCCCACAGTCCAAAAAAACACATGCTGGTAGGTGGATTGGTGACTCAAAAGTGTCCGTAGGTGTGAGTGAATGTGTATCTGTTTGTGTGTGTTGATGAGAGATGTCTAAGGTTGGTGCAAATGGTGGGGGGAAAAAACAAAAAAAAAAAAATCATTTCAAACATCCACAGACCTACGACAGATTTTTAGGGCCACAGTGTTTATATATAAAAATATATATAAATAAATAAAAGATTCCGATATTAAAGTCAGAATTCTGAGGGGAAAAAAAAAATAAAACTCGGAATAATTCTGAGAAAAAAATCTCTGAATAATTTGCTGCATATAAAGGAGCAGACAGTGTAACTGTGGAATGCAGTGTGTTGGCCAAGTCATGCTATGGTATAGATTTCAGGAATAAGCACTCAGTTCTCTTCCACATCAGGACCACAGTGTGATTAGTATTTAAACCCTGAATCGGTGCACGAACCCAGGGCATGTAGTTTCACATGATACAATTAATGATCACAAAATGATGGATCCAGAGCAAGTAGAACTCCGGCGCCCACGAGGCTCCATCGCGTTACGGCTTGGACTCGTACAAAAAACTAAATCCTTATGCATGAATTATTTATTAAACGCATTCACGCGATATGACGCAGCCCCTGACTGAGATGCATAAGGCTTTAGTTTTTTGTACGAGTCCAAGCCGTAACGCGATGGAGCCTCGTGGGCGCCGGAGTACTACTTGCTCTGGATCCATCATTTTCGTGATCATTAATTGTATCATGTGTACACTGTGTCTGCTCCATTACACGCAGCAAATTATTCTGAGATTTTTTCTCAGAATTATTCTGTTTTTTTTTTCTCAGAATTATTCAGAGTTTTTTTTCTAGGAATTCTGACTTTAATCTCTGAATCTTTTTTTTTTGTTTTGTTAACGCTGTGGCCCTAAAACAGACCTGAAGGCCCACCTGGAGATCTGGGGGGGGGGGGGGTCATGGTTTCAACAAGTACCATACGCCACACACTAAACCCAGCAGAGCTGTATTGGCAAGGAAGGAACCTTTGCTAAAGAGAAGACACAAAAGGAATGACTCATCTTTGCCCAAGAGAACCTGGACAAACCACAATCCATGCATCCATCCATCCATTATCTGTAACCGCTTATCCAATTTAGGGTCGCGGGGGGTCCAGAGCCTACCTGGAATCATCGGGCTCAAGGCAGGAATACACCCTGGAGGGGACGCCAGTCCTTCACAGGGCAACACAGACACACACACATTCACACCTACGGACATTTTCGAGTCACCACCTGCAACGTGTGTTTTTGGACTGTGGGAGGAAACCGGAGCACCCGGAGGAAACCCACACGGACACGGGGAGAACACACCAACTCCTCACAGACAGTCACCCGTAGTGGGAATCGAACCCACAACCTCCAGGTCCCAGCCACCACCGTGCTGCCCCAAACCACAATCCTTCTAGGAAAATGTTCTGTAGACTGATGAAACAACAAAAGCAGAGCCATTTGATACATTTCCATTTATTTCTGAAGATATTATACTATTTTTTGCAAAAATTTAAGGGGTGCCAATAATGAACAGTACTGTAAATGTTGCTAAAGCGCTGCTATTGTGACAAATGGAGTGAGTGAGTGAATGAGTGAGTTAAAAGCCAGTTCCAAGAGATGCTTCACATATAAGATCAAAGAAAGTTTTTAGATGTTACACAAGAGGATCTACAAAGACACTTATAGAAATCAAAAAAATTCAAAACATGCTGATAATTCCTTTACATTCAGGAATTACAAAGCTATATCAGAACAATTACCGATCCAGCATAATGGGACCTTCTGGCCTCTGTCTGTGAACAAAGACTTAAATCAATTGCCATCGCAACACAATACAATACAATCACACAATTCCAACCCCCTTTGGAAACTTGTCCATGGAAGAGGCACATACACCTAATTTCTAGTTTTATAGCCAACGGTTGTTCCCACATACAGACTTCCTGTAAGAATACTGCAGCCAACTGAGCAAACAAACATAATAGAAGATATATTTATTAAAAAACAACCCACACACAGCTCATGGAGGTTGCTCCAGGGGTAAATAAATACTAAAACCAGTTCTTCATAAGACAAGTCAAATGACCTGTCTTGAGTAGTCCTGGAAGACATTTAAAATCTAGTGTGAGCATCTTATAAACTTTTCTTTATTAGCACAGAGTTCAGCTTGGGGCTTTTGTGGCCTGCTTACCAGAGAGAGTGTGACTGGGTTGTTTGGTCTGTGATCAGTTTCATAAAGGATGGCCAAAGTGGCTGCTTTAACCCCTATAGCCGAGGAGACTTTTCCAACTGTCCTCTATCCCAACATGGAAGGATGGAAAAAAAAAAAAGAGGGAACACAGGGTTGTGGAAGGTACATAATGGACACAGTGGACAACAGGCAAACATTCAGATGGAAATGAGAGTTAAGACTTAAAATGCACTCTTAAAAATACAGCCTGTCAATTCCTTGATGCACTTGAAAGGTTCCACTATCTTATTCCACCAAAGAACCCATTTTGACAGCTTCGTTTATAAGGACATACTGGATAGCAACGAAGGACGGAGACAGAAACAGGCACAAGGGGAAATGAGCCATGCAACTAGTGATCAATCAGGTAACTGAATACTGTAGGAAGGATGAGGCAGATTTTTGACCTCTGGGGAAAAAAAAGGTTTAATCTTCAGTGGTTAAATAAATAATCTTTAACTGTTAAATACATTTCACTGAAATTTATATTAGTAGGTATTAGTGTCATTTCGGCTATTAACATCCACCTTGAAAAGCACTTTCAAGTTCCTTTACTTTTGAAAAAAAAAATTAATAAAAACAATAGCATGTGCCCCAAATAGGAGTGGAATGCCTGTTAAAACAGTGTTTTGAATGAATGCCTGAAAATAAAGTTCCCATGGAACAGTTGGGAACAGTCTGCACTCTCACCAGTAAACAGAGATGAGGAGTGAATTCAGAAGTAGACATAGCATATGTATCTAAAATCACACATTTTAGCTAACAAACCATGCACAGACCATGCCACATAGCTATGAAATATATATAAATACCTGTTTGGAAGGATCAAGACATTCTATGCGTTTTATTTCAGATCGCTCTGTGAGCTTTTGGTTGTCACTCTGCTGCGACTCAGAATCTCCATTACACTATAATTAACAGGAGAATTGCCCATAATTCATATGTTATATCCTCTAATTTTATTAATATATTTTACCAAGTACTTGAAGTTAAAGACTGCCAACAGTGTTCCCACAACAATTTGAGGTCAAAACCACAGTCCCTCTGGACATAAACCAGAGACATGAACAAACGCACACACCCCGTTAAGCACCAGGGCGCATCTGTAATCAACACCATCGTAATTACATCACTGCCAGCTCCATTTCACACAGGGCCATACATGGGCCAGTGGGTTTTCAACGGTGGTGAGAAATGACTAGATCCACACCCATTTAAAAAATTATGTAGTGAGTGAATGTTTAACCCTGTTTTAGACTAATAGCTTGAACTGGTTTTTGTACTCGAACTGGAATGCTAATGTAGCTAACAAGTAACAACAGCTTATATCCACCATATTGTTAACTTGGGGTGACCAGATCTGAGGTGGTGAAAAAGAGGACACGTCTCCGGGGGGACAACGACTACTGATGTGCAGACCGATAAATTTCTCTGTAAATATTTAATTTGTCAACCAATAACGGTAGCGCTACAGTCAGACCGTCCAATCAGAAGATTTTAGGCTACTTCACCACGCCCCCTTCTCACTCAAGCGAACCAAACGGAGTAGGGGAGGGCGGGACTAGTTTGTGAACAAAACTTCTCGAAGTTCTATGTAAGCTCTAGAAAAACAAAATCCCAGATGTTTGTGAAATTCCGCCCAGACGTTTTTTTAAGTCTAAAAAGAGGACATGTCCAGGTAAAAGAGGACGTCTGGTCACCCTAGTTAACTGGTCTTGCTTATAATAATGGCTCTGTCTGAAACAGAAGGCAGCAACCTTGATGCCTTGCTGTCTCACAAGTCGATGCCTCAGAAGGCAGTATATTGACATTAAGGCGTTTGTAACTGACTCACATTAGGCTTTAAAAGCATAAATATATTCTTTATATTTCTGGTAACACGTTACTAGGACACCAGCGCACCTCCAGTGCAGGCCAAAATAATTACAACTTTGAATATATAGGAGAAGAAAGCAGACCACATTTACACAAGCATTCATTTCAGACACGACTTGGTACCTTCCTCCCTCAGAATACTGCTTTAATAGACAGCATTCTGCTCGTTTCGGACACAGCCATATTTCCTTCCATTGTATGGCATACTGCTGTCTTTGAGAATGGATATAAATATATCACAAAGCTAAAAACAGTAGCAAGAAACACTGTCAAGCAGAACTGTGCCTATATTATTTGCTCTGCACAAAACTTCGGACATTAAACATTTGTCAAAATTGTTGCTTCCCGCTACTAGATTTATTCATTAATTGTTAAAAAAAACAAACAAAAAAAAAACTGGAATTTCACAGAATTCAACCTCTAGCATGTAAAGCTAAATGAAACATAAGCGTACATCAGGATGTGATTAACGAGGCACATTTAAGGAATAGCAAGGCGTATGAAATGAGAGGCTACGTATATTACCTGCTTGTGCTGAGGTGGGGGAAGGGGAGAGAGAAGACAGGAAAGTGAGGAGTACTCAGGGAGAGAGTGGACCGAAAGAGGTTTAGAAGGAGGAGAAACAGGAACAGAACAGGGTCCCTCTACCTATGAGGGGAAATATATGAAAGAAAGAGTGACATGGCAAGCTTTTACACATGAACCTTTATTCAAGCACTCAAGATGGAATAACACCATGTACACCACTGCCAACAAAATTGGCACTAAAACGTTTACAAGTTTCAGATAAAAATCACAGCACTGTGCATTCAGATGGTAAACATGGTTGTATTAGGAAAGCCGGTCTGTGTTTATGACACACAGACACTATCATAAACATAGCAACACGTTCTGTGATTAGGAGTGTAGCCACTCAGGGAGGATTACACCACCAGAGTTTGATTAATGGTTGCAGTCATGCAGCCTGCACAAGATTATCACCTGAGGTTTGTTGCCTGAGAAGAGACAGCTCAGCTGCTCCGCTCTGTCCTTTATACTCTTTCTGCTGAACTCTCGAGCACTTAGAGTCTGCGCTTTCTTCTGCAGGTGAACAAATGGGCAAAGGGCAAGTAAGAGTCTGGAAAAACTCAAATCAGATTTTCCAAATACATGCACTGTGGTTTTATTAGATAGGGCAATCTAGGGATTTAACACCTAGTGACAGTGTGAACAACCTGTTTCGTTGGCTTCTACTGCTGAACATAGGACACCTGTCAACGGTCCGGTGTCTGGAAAATTGGCAATGCTATTCAGGCTTCTAATAGTAATAATCATCATTTACAGTACAATTACATGCAAAAGAACAGCAATTCTAGTGTATTACTAATATCTACCCATTCTCATGTTAACTTTAATAACATGTGACTACTGTTATCACTCAAATGGCATTAAGTTGCTCTACACACAATCTTCTAAAACATTTCATGCTGTATTCGTTGCAAAATTGAATTCCATTAGGGCTGTTGTTCCTAATTCCTAGTTAAAGGTGACGTTCACAACAGTAATCAAAAACAATTTATAAAATTCAGATGATGTTTCCTCAACATTTACTGCTCTCTAATGCATTTATACAGCTTGTGACTGTAAATGAGGTTTTAAAAACGGCTATGCTATCTCGTAAACTGGCTTCCCCTCTCTCTCTGCTCATGGCAGAGGCATCTGGTGTTTTTTAGACAACAGAGAGAACTCCAAATGTTGCTTGATTCCTGTTCCATACGTGGGAAATATTGACTTATCATTGCTGTTTTGGATCTCTTAAGTGTTTAAATGTCTCCAAATTCCGTAGATGGTTAACCGCATTTCTGAAAGTGCCACAAAACTAAATAACTTAGTTATTAGTTCTTAATTCAAACAGTGAATCAAACCTTGCACAAGTTAAACTTCAGCCACTTACAAACAACAGTCATTTTAGTTCCTCAAACACACCTTTCCACATTTTAAAAAAAAAAAAAAAAAAAAAAAAAAAAAAAAAAAAAGAGCTTCTGAGCGTAAACAAACCAGAGAGAACTGCATCCCCTTTAAGCACTGTCTGCTAAACACATACCAGTATAGAAATCCTACATTGATTATATAGATTATAGATTGACACTGTCATCAAATATTGAACTGAAATTTTGTTCAAATCAAAACATCTGTCCAAAGCTGGTATTATATTTAAAGCTAATCAGGTTTCAGTATAAAAGCCAAGGGAAAATATTGCATAGACAGCATTTCAACTGCAAGGTAGCACATATGAGTAATTTGCCATGTTTTTATCATACTGTTCACCTGATTGATTTGGTCTTCTAGCAGTTGCAGACGTAAAAGCATCCCTCCCAGAGCTGGTGTGGTGGAGTTAAACGTTTCTGGACTCCCAGAGGCCAGTGAGGGCTCTCTAGGCTCATGAACATGCCTCAGAGACATTACCTGGGCAGCTGGGATGAGAGGAGAACTGGATCGATGTTCAGAGATAGAGCAGGGTTCAGGAGGTTGAGGGCATGACCAAGGTTCTGTGGTACGGAAACCGAACTGGGGTACTGGTGTCTGAAAATCAGCATGGTCATCTATGGGTTTGTAAGTTGACTGGGCTTGACTGGGCTGGTGAGAAAGCAGGTTTTCCACATTTCCGTGTTTGGAGCCAGGCTGCATTTGAGACTCAAGGAGTCTCAAGTAAGGTGACGGCTGGAGGTGGGCACACAGAGTTACATATGCTACATATACACCACCGGAGTATGCAGTACTTCAAATACACTGTATTACTAAGGTGTTATTTTTATTCCCAATAACATATGGTTAATTATGGTCTCTTTCTCTTGATGCAAGGGTTAGAGATTACCTGTAACAACAGATGGCCTACAGTCTGTAACTAAATATTTAAACCCAGTGGGTGTTTCAGATAAAATAGTAGATGTGAAGCAGGGCTACCTAATAAATAAGTCACAGCATATTTTAAGCCTACCTGCCATTTAGGTTTTGGCAGGGGAGGTGGGGGCGGGGGCAGGTGTTTGGGTTTAGCAAAGCGGGGGTTTTCAGCCACATCCAGAGAAATGTGTTTTTCCACTGAGGAATCAGACTCAGTCTCCAACTGGTTTAGAGATTCATATGACTGAACGAAAAGAGAAAGATCAGGAAAAAAAAAAAAAAGAAACACTTAGAAACTGTACATGAAACGTACCCTGATGAAAATCTGGCAAGCCACCACGGTGCAAAGTTTAACGTGCAGGCCTATAACTTACCACACGTGATTCAGACAAAGAAGCTGATTGAAGGACATTTAAAGAGGGAACACTATGAACACAAAGTAGTAGCACTACAGAACCTGCAAATCCTTAGGCATTGTTATTATTCAGTGAGTGATAAGCCCCTCATACAGTGCCCTCTGTCTACTAGGTGGCCATTAGCAGTTCATAAGGAGCAATTTAGTGCTGTGCATGACCTAAATCCTATAATCCCCTGACAGGGAGGTCAGACAGCCTCTTATAACCACTGCCAAGCAGGACACGAGATACAGAGAGAAATACTGTTTGACTGACTCAGATTAACGTGAACCAAGAACCACAAATTAATGTTCAAACAAAAGGATACAGCATACTCCTTCCTTCCAACGTCCCCTTCAACATTTTAAAATAGACATCACAAAACAGCTGTGGAATGCCACACATTTTCATCATGACTGAACAGGGACATGCAGGGGGTCTTGAGCCACTGACATTTAGTCCTCAACCTGTACAAGTGTCCACTTTTTTTTAAAGTAGTGAAATATTGGTGTTTATAGTTCCATTTTACAAGATAAGTCATTTCCCCGAGAATGCAGCTAATGTGTTTGCTGGGGATTCACATGCGTCCTGTGCTTCTTGCTAATGAAGCAATGAAAGTTGCTAAACCAAAGTTTTAATGTTGAAAAGAAAAAAGCATACAAAGTTTTGCGAGAACCATAAACTACTGTTAAAACATACTTTTTACATCTATTAGACCAGGGTTATTTTTTCCTCAAATGTTGGTAGCTCTTGAATTAGACAGTTTAGTGGGTAATGTTACAGTCTTCTATGTTTGGTTCAAATATCTGCTTATGCCATTAGTGTAGAATTTCCAGCTGCCTTTCAAAATAAATTTAACTACTTTGCTTTACTCCGAAACATGAGTATACCTTTCCTTTTACAAATTACAAATGTGTCTGGGTCTATTACTAGAGATATCCAATGTAATGAGCAAACAGCGCACAGGCAATGCTAGAAATATATTTATAAGACGCCACACTAAGACCTAGTTCATCAATACCTTTGAAGTCAATCTAATAACCACATGAAGAAAAGGCATTACAACTGTACACACAATTGTGTAAAATTGGCTGGTTGTTCTGGTGAAGAGAGCCCTGCAAAAAGGAAATTCCACTGGAACACCAAGACCCTCAGTGGACCGTCCAATAGCAATGCAACCATTACACTTGTGTAACAGGATTGGAACAATGCACTTGAGATAAGTTTATAAACACGGCTGAGAGCTATTGAAAATACCACTTTGCTACAATACATACAAAACTCATTAGTAAACCTCAGGAAGAGTGTACTGCTCAATGTGCATAAGAACTGATGCAGGAACCGCAATGCAATAAGTACAGATCAAACTGCCTGACAACAGAAGAGGCAGGTACTGAGACAAGCACCGACCCAGAAAAAGCATAGAGCAGACTCCTGAATAGTTACCTGTCGACGGAGAGCACAGCTGGGTGCATTCTCTTCAAACTTGGCCAGAAGCTGGGTCGCCATGGAGCGTACCTTATTCTCCTTTTGTTCTTGGCCCTCTCCAGCAGATAAGGCACTCTGACTGGACAGCTGCAACAGAGATGTACACACAGCAGTTGTCATCAAGTAGAGGAGAGGCAGTAGGCACACGTTCATCTCTAAAAGCAAAGCTCTGCTTAAACATACCTCTTCTGGGTAGTCGCTACCTTTTCTTCGCTTCTTGTTTGGATCATTTTCCTCCAACTTCTTATCGTCCTTTGAAAGAATACAAAGGCTTTTGTTTCATAACACTGAACATTGTGAGATTTCATAACATATATTTATTTAGTGTAAACATATACATATAAAAACATACACAGAATATTTGATGCATGAAAAAAAATAAAAAATAAATAAATGAGGAGATGACGAGCTTGCTATTCACAAAAATTTGAAAGGGAAATCTACCTTTGGAACCCTCTTCCTGGGTTGTGATATGTTCATTAAGTTGTTGACAGAGTTAGTGCACTTTGAAGAGTAGTCCTCTGTGTTTTCGTCTGTTTCCCTCTGAGTACCTGCAGGCCAAGGACACGAGCCAGTTGCTTGGAGAATCTGATGCGCAATATTCATAAACCATAAATGCAGGTGTTTGTTGCTGTAACACTGAATTTCCCCACTCTGGGTCTATTAAAGGATTATTTAAGATTACGAACGGCTTCCGGAAGACTGTACTCTACTGTAGGAAAGGGGTTCCTTTGAGGGCTTCTGCACAGGACTATGTTTGTGAAGAAATTTTTGGTTCATAATAGGGATTGGGGCTTTATATCCTCCAAGTAGCTTTCCTTGTTACACTTCTGTAATTCCCAAGTTCCATTTATACCACAACAATCACTTTAATCCATGGAGTTACCCTGGATAATTTAAACATGATAAAAGCTATTTGGTGAAGAGTGGAAGGCAATGAAAAGGTCCAGAGGAGAGCAGAGCATTTTTGGTTGCTCTTAAAGAAAATATGGCTTTATTGTGTGCTTATGGATAGTGTTCCACAATTCATTATAAAGGGTGTGACTAGGTATCACATACCCTCTATATAACACACCATCAACGGTACATTGCATTTCTACAGTCATGCCTTCCAGTGCTTCACAATTGGGTGGGGTACAGGAATGGGAATGCATGGAGTTAATTTAAGAGTAGTATTGCTTTGCAAATGTAATGCAACCCAGGATCAGACACCGTATTGACAATTTCTCATTTAAGAACGCATGTTCTTCTGCATGACTAGCACTGGTAAATCCTATTTAAATATTCCTGAACAGGAGTGATATTGATACCTTTAACTACAAACGCTAATTCTGTTACTATTTAATGAAACCTGAGGTTGAGCTTGGTTACTTGAGGTTGTTCTCATCGCTTGTTAGAGGCTATGCTGAAAAACCAGTTCATTATTCCCTGCTTGGTGACTTGAAGAGCAGAGTGGAGAGGTGTGGTATAAATGCAAGTGTAGAAGCACTATACCTGGAGCAGGTAAGGAGGAGTTGCGGAACATCTCATAGAATTTGGAAAGGTAGAGCACCATGACCAGTTTGTCTGGCTCCTGTTCTTCTGCCATCTCTTTCCCTGTGATGAGTGGCTGAATTCCAAAAGCCCGCTCTGCCACCTCAAATGCCAGCTGATTGTTTTTAGCGCAGTCGGCCTCATTCAGGGAGTCAAAGTCTCTGAGATGATAAAGATGAATAGAAACAGACAGAATGTGAAAGAGCGAGCAGGTCTAGGAGACCTAGTATTTTAATATTTTTTGTAATAACCTGCTTTTTTAAGTTACTTTAACCTCTCCAGTCTGTTTATGTCTAGATGATTCATGTCCATGGTAAACTCATCACCACAAACACAGCCCTGACCCTTTTGTCTGGACACTAATAGTCCTAGAGAGGACTGAGACTCACATCTGCCTGTGACCCACTGCACTGACATCATTACCAGCAAATGCACATTCTCATTCACATACAGTGAAATCAAGATGGAAAATAAGATTTACAGCAGCAATAAAACCTAAGTAGTGCCAATATATATACACTAATTTTTCTCATTATATCTTATACTATGGCCATTAAATGTCTGCTGCACAGCCAACAGTCAAAGAAAGGATTTAAAAGAAGGCACATTCATGCCCTTGTGCTTATTTTCAAACAAATTTGACTAGAGGCAATCCGTGTGACTATATTCATGAGAGCAGTGAGGGTGCTGATGGGAAAGATAATGACCACAGGATGCTTTGTGTCCAAGGTTTATGGGCAGACAAATACTTTACTTTAGGTTTATTGAATAAATATTAATGTAAACTCTAACATTAAAATATTAATCTGTATGAACTTTAAAATGTGTGAAATGTTCTGTTCTTGTGAAGAGGTTACACTGTGCATGTGTTAAAGCAGGAAAAACATTAAAATGCAATTTCTAATGTAAGATGTTGGTTTTAAGTCATTGTTCTGAAGTTAAAGATTAAGTTTAAGTTTAGAAAATTATTGTATACAATAAACAGCCTATTATTATTATTATTATTAATTGTCTGTAACCGCTTAACCAGTTCAGGGTCGCAGTGGGTCTGGAGCCTACCCGAAATCACTGGGCGCAAGGCAGGAACACACCAGGGCAACACACTCACACCTATGGACACTGTTGAGTCACAAATCCATCTACCAACGTGTGTTTTCGGACTGTGGGAGGAAACTGGTGCTTCCGGAGGAAACCCACGCGGACACAGTAAGAACACACCACACTCCTCACAGACAGTCACCCGGAGGAAACCCATGCAGACACAGGGAGAACACACCACACTCCTCACAGACAGTCACTCGGAGCCGGACTCAAACCCCAACCCCAGATACATGGAGCTGTGTGACAGCGACACTAACTGTTGCGCCACTGTACCGCCCTATTATTTAAATACATGTAATATATTAAGTCCTAATATATTTCATATATGTCCCATGTATGAGCCCATATATGAGTTCTAATATTTAAATAAGTATGTGTGAGTGATAGCAAGAGTGTGCGATTGACACTCACATGAGGTCAGGTCGCTGGCGGTGGATGAGGGCACATAGGGCCAGGCCACTCTTCCAGGAAGAGGTGAGGTCAGAGACGTCCACTCCTCTGTAGCCCTGTGTCTGTTTCTGACACCACAACAGCAATCGGTTAGGCCGAACCTCAGATTCTGAGACAGCACAACACAGAAACCGTCATTTTAATCATTTAGATCAGTGCTGGAAAAACTGAAACAGACATTTTCGAATGCTCAGAATCAGAAGTAAAAACATGAGAAAACAAGGACAACACACTTTCAGTGAAACAGTCTGAACCTGCGTAATAAATGATTGTTTTGTTTTCTGCTGTCTTCAAGAAAGCACACGGCCACACTCAAGTTAGTGAATGGATCAGGAAACTGATAAAACCAGGGGCTCTATTAACACAAATAGACAGTTAGTAATGAGAGGAAAAACATGAGATGACCGAGGTCAAAGACTATGGCTCCTTTGAGATATGATATGTGCTTCTGAGGTCAGAGGTATGGAGCACTGAAAATCTGAATGTCTGAGTCTCAATGTTCAGAGGACAGTTAATGATGGCTACAAAGTTATAAAACAAAAATTATTAATAGTTCCTTCCTTCCATCCACAGTAGTAACAGCTTTTACTCTACGGAAGGCTGTAGAATAGATGCTGTAATGTCTATGAGGATATGATGGCTTTCATCTACAAGGGTTGTGTAAAATATTGGTTAGATTTGCACCACAAATGGCACTCCAACTCAACCCAGAGATATTGGACTGGGGTTCAATAACTCCAGAGAACAGAGTTCCACTTCTGAACAGTCCAAAGATATGGGGCTTTATCCTCTTTAGTTGCATGTTTATAAACTGCAAACTGGGCCTTTTCTGAATTTGAAAGCGCTGTAAAAATGTTCATGGCTTACCTATTCTGGAGATATTGACAGACCTACGGACTGGACCACCACGCTCTAGTGAACACGACTTCTGTTCTCCGTTAACATACAGATGTCGAACCTAATAAAAGGGATTAACAGACCAGTTAAAATGTTTGGAATATAAGAGAAAACACAAGTCAGCATTATTAAGTGTAACATAAATAAACAGATGTCAGCTATATATTGTAAGGAACAATTTATAAATCTGGGTACAGTTAGATTACAGGTTTACCTGCACATTAGTCACCCTACCTGGTGAGGTCGGACACAGCTGGAGTTGAGGTTGGGGTAACGGGTTGCTGGGTCTATGGTGTACTGCTCAATGTTCTTAGTGATGTTTTCTGCTGTGGTCTGGGGCAGCAGTCTATAGATACTTTCCCTAAAAGGAAGATTATTCTTGTTATAAATTAGAATTAGTGTGGTGGTCCCACAGTTATGACTCAAGAGTGGATCATCACTGAAACCCATGGCACTCTGGAAGATTTATATAAACACTCACACACACACACACACACACATACTCTTGTGGGGAATCTACTGTAATAACAAGCTTGATTTATAGATTTTAAAACCACTATTCAAAAACTACAAGCAATTTTGCAGGGGTTTTTTCTGACCTCTCAGAGAGGATGTCCAGAGGCGCTTTGCCCTGAGCCCAACCCTGCACCATCCATGCCGTATCAAATGCAGCCAGGAAGCCACGAGCACATCCCGTTCCCATGGGCCAAAAAGGCTGATAAACAGAACACAGAGCATTTTAACATTTCATTACATTCAACTAATAAATCTCTCTCATGAGACCATCAGCAATTCAACCCAAATTTAATCTGGTGTATTACATACTTGAGTATTAGTTTAAGGCATTAAAATGTGTCTATACAAGCTCTACCTAGAGACTTCAAAAGGGCATAAAGAATTTAGCAACAGAATGTAATCTTTTCCTGATCAGATGCTGAACAAAAAGAAGCATGTTTTGGAAGCCATCTTTAAACCGTCTCATTCCAAGGTTTGAAAGTGTACATAATAATTGAGATATTATTATAAGAATATAAAAATACAATATAAAAGGAATCTCAAACACGAGAAAGTGACGTGTGAGTGAGGTTTTCAAATACAGAATGTGATACAGACACTTTGGAAAGCATTAAAGTAATTAATTACAGGATAAATATTAGTAAAACATTTCAAATAAAGACAACACAGGCATATACGTACTGCAGATGTACAATACAATTAAATTTAGATACTGTATTGCACAGCTCTAAACCTGTTTTTACCCACCTCCAGCAGGCTGTCTCCCACCAGAGCCACCAGCAGCTGATGTCCGTTCTTTTCTCTGACCAATGCTGCGTTCTCCGAGGCGTACATGCAGGTGAAATCAAACATGGCCACGTCTGGCTGCCCGTAGTGGTTAACAGCATAGTCCAGCGAGGGCAGCTGGTAGTTTGTGCCAAAGTCAGCAGCTTCACGAGCATATGAAAGCAGAGCCTCCTGATTCACATTGTCACTGTGAAGAAGCCTCTCGGTCTCTATATAATCCTTCAGCAGCAGAGAAACAAGTGAAAAGGGCTTCAGCTTTAAAGCAAAGGAATTGGATTTAAAATGTGGAAAATATATTCTGTTCTGTATCAGTGTGAGCTGTTTGTTTATTTTCAAGAAAATAGCTGCTGAATAATGGGCCTGGCACTACCAAAACATACTCAAGATACTAGAAGTCTCCAGAGCGTCACACGTTCTGAGAGCAGTGCAGGGCAGTGGGCAGCTGAGAGCATTTGTTTGAGCTCTAGAGTAACAGAGGATTGGGTTGCTTTAATAATAAAACTCCCTCATCACTCTCTAATCCCTTCTGGGAGTAAAACATCTTTGAGTCTGGAGAAAAACTCATGGCTAATTTGAAGATACCTCTTTGAGGGAAGCTGAATAAAATGAGGCTATTGCCATTACTGAATGGAAATGCCATACTCCTCTAACTAGCAGCACCTTTTTGCATGCTTCACCATTGCTCTTCCTGGTATTTCATGTCTGTAACAGCCCACGGGCATTAACGTCACTCTACACTCAGCTCAAAGACACAAAGGACAGACCGTGCACACTGAGGTGCAGTGATCAATATGAAAGCAGAAGTATTCCATTACTTACATTAATGATAACACCTTTGTCCAACAAACTCTGTTTCTTTGCAGTCATAACAAAATAGTGAGTGTTGTCCTTGTAGTAGACAATGTTCTCCAAATCAATCCCTGGAAAAGTAACAAGGAATATTATGAGCCCATCTGTGTTTCTATTTTAACAGCACAGGTTTAAATAACATACACATACATTAATGAACATGCACTCAGCAGTTAACTGTCATGTTCATTTTGATTTGGCCAAGGGGTGTAAATGATTTAAAGATAAAGTCTAATTTTACATTCAATCTCATTACAATAATATAGCTATCTTGACTCATACTCCCCACTTCAGTGCTGGAAAATGTCCCACCTAATTAATACTTGTGTGTCATCACTACAGTAACAAGCAATTTCCTGAGAGGCTTTGTTATTGAAAAGGTGTTGGCCCATGTTTAGTTTAACTGAACACATGCAAACATTTCACAGCATCTGTACGATCATATGAGAATAAAAAAACGCATCAGAGAAGAAGATTATACTTAGGGCTATTTATTTGGGCACTAAACATCTATTCATTCATTCAAAAATGACATAAAAAAGAAAATAGACATCAATATCACATCATAATGCAGCAAAGATAAAAAATGGGAAAAGGACAAAATGGCACAGTGGTGCAGCAGGTAGGTGTTGCAGTGACACAGCTCCTGGGACGTGGAGGTTGTGGGTTCCAGTCCCGCTCCCACTCAATTTACAGAGTGCCGGGTCTGTAAGGAGTGTAGTGTGTTCTCCCTGTGTCCGCGTGGGTTTCCTCCGGGTGACTGTGTGAGGAGTGTGGTGTGTTCTCCCAGTGCCCACATGGGTTTCCTCCGTGTGACTGTCTGTAAGGAGTGTGGTCTGTTCTCCCTGTGTCTGCGTGGGTTTCCTCCAGGTGCTCCCGTTTCCTCCCATGGTCCAAAAACACATATTGATAGGTGGATTGGCAACTTAATAAAATAAAATATGTCCCTAGGTGTGAGCGTGTAAATGAATGTGTGGGCGTGTGTCACCCAGTGAAGGACTAACGCCCCCTGCAGGGTGTGTTACTGTCTCAGTGATTCCCAGTAGGCTCCGGACCCACCACGACCCTGAACTATTTAAGAGGTTACAGGCAATGACTGAACGATTGCATACAATCCATATGAATAATGGCCTTGGATTATTAAAATAGTAATATGATCAAATTTAATGCCTTCGTAAAGGCTGGCATGAGCAAATGAGAAATTCCATGAGGTGAGAATTAAGTTAAGGCACTGTTATCAATATCTGAATATAAGTCACATTTATATCTACTAGTGTAATGTACCTCTGTATTAGAACAGATTCGTGGGTAAAGAGAATATAAAGAGATGAAGACAAAGCTGCTGAAGTTGAGAAAGTAAAAACAAGATCATAACTCACCCGTCTCCTCCTTTAGTTCCAGGAAAAACTTCTGATTAAAGATGAAGGCAACTCCACTAATCTCCTCCACCTTTGCCTCTGCCGTTGTGTTACGGTTCACAAAGTTGGCTGTGATGGCAATGGCTAGCTTACCTCGGAACTCCTTCCTCTTGAAACCTAGAAACCCAATCAATCAAAAGATAGATTACCTTTAAATAAATGTCAAAATGTTTGTAGAGACCTCATTTATGTTACACTTTAATGGGCAACTATGTGTATGGGCTGCTGCCACCTGCTTTAAAAGCATCTCCACTAGAATGGAATGCTCTGGAGCAGGTGCACATGAGCCTATAGACTTTGGGATGAGTTTCAGTGGTTTATCATCCCAAACAAACCATCCATAATTAGAACTTCATCTCACATATTTTCCTGAAGGCCATCAAACCTGAGAGCAAATGCTCCAAAGTGTAGTAAAAAGTCTTCCCAGAAGAACAGATGCTATTATTGCAGTAAAGGAGGCAAACTATCAGAAGAAATGTTGGACAAGCTTTTAATTTATTTTATTCTTTCTTTTAAACATTTTATTTCAATTATTCAGGCAACTGCATTTTAACTCACAGTAACTTTTCTTTGAACACAAGGTGGTAAATACTGCACTAAAGCCAGCTTAGCAAGGAAACGTGCCTGAGTCACACTTTTATAGCAACTGTATACATCAAACATAAGGAAATAACAGGACAGACGACTGCTAATGCTGAAATCAATGTGTCAAAAATAAATCGTTTTAGAAATATCTGCCTTGGTTTGCTAATTGAGCAAGATTTAGCCTACTGAGAGGGCTTAGCAAGCTTTGACAGTCCCATAATAGCTTGCAGAGCGGGCAAAGCAAGTTACAATTGCCCTGCTATAGCTCATGGAGTGGGTTGAGCAACGTTTAATCACCCCATTAGCTAGCAGAGCAGGCTGAGCGAGTTTACAAATCACTGCATAGAAGCTCCCAGAGCTGAGAGAGCCTGCTTTCAGTTACACAGCCCCAAAACACTGTCATTTTAGATTTTTTTCCATGAGTGTGCAACAAACCAGTATCATTAGGTGCTTCACATCAAAAACCAGTTTGATCTAATCTTTCGATTGCATTTCTGCTAAAATATGTATGACAATTTTTCTCAGTGTAACAGCAACAAACAAAACACTAAATATTATGAACAACCTCTTCCATTCCTGTTTATTTGCTCATAATTATTTTAAATCAATGCTCTTTTTTAAGACTCCGTAGAAAAGTCTGGTGTCACTAGTCAGGGCCACATTAAGTGATGCATAAAACAAAAGTTTTGAATTTAATAAGAAGGCCGTATATGCATAACTTCTGCCTCGTTAAGGAAATATCAATATCTGATGCTCTGAAGACAATGGCAGTCCAGGAAATCTAGGCCAGTCTGGTCTTGTTTAACATGCTATAGGTTCATATATGTAAATACATAGTTTACTCAGGGTTAAATTATGTAATGAATACACATTTGAATCAAGTATATGAATGCACTGCCTTTTACAGTGTAACTTAGAACAGGCCACTTTAAATAAAATGTCGATTGAGATAAAGGAACGCTTAGAGATGCGAGTAAAAGTGACCCTAGCATATATGTGTCAACAGGAAGGAGCAGACGAAATGAAAGGAGCACCATACTGGTGGGGACTGGGCTGGCAGACACACTTACCACAGACAAAGAGCTGAGCGGGGGTTTGACAGTCATATGGGACAGATTGTTTGGATGAGTTTAAGATACTTGGCCATCCTTCCTTCTTGGGTGGAGGGCAAAAACAGAATCAAGCTATAAATCAAGTATCTAAATATCGATATCCTTCTCCACAGTTTTGCATGGTGTTTAAGCACCTTCAGTTTATTCAGCAGATACATTTTGGCCAAAAGCTCCAGAGGAAACAACATTCACAAGTAAATTTCCAACACACACCAGCCTTGACTTATTTTGATAGTTCCTGGAACATACTATAATTACAGTGGAGTACATACTCCTCAGACAGGAAACTCCATGACAAGGAATTATCCATTTGTAGTTCTGGAGGAAAGACACATTTGGGACAGAAGTGTTTATTTAGGAACATCCTGAAATAAATCTACTGTATAAGCAGTAGGTTGGGTGTTGGTGTGTTGGAGGGGTTTCCTGTATTTCTCAATTTACAGGGCTGATACACTTGGGAACCGTAAATATGTCTAGGTTAGAATGTCATTCTCTGAATTACATTACTGTACTATGTTTACTGTTCAAGACATTACCCAGTAACACACTACTGCTTAAAATAAAGGCCCAAATTGCAGAAACAAGCCCAGATGTGTCCACAGTGATAAGATAAACACTGCAGTGTACGATCATTATTCCCAACTACTTCTAGATTTTGTATTTAAAGAGAAAAAAAGGCTTGTAAAGACTTTCACTTGTCAGGACTGTGTGTAAATAGTAGGCGATTTCTGATCAACAACTTTTAAGGTTATTGTACAAATAGCACAATAGGCTTGTCCAAAATTTTGAGGCTGCTGACCCTTTTTTGAGATTGGATTGCATCTGAATTTCACATGAAGGCATGAAAATCCATGGAGAAAGATACCCAGGTGGGCACTGTGACCACCATCCAGGTAAATTAACTCACATTCACTTGTGTTTAAGGATGGATTGTGACCATATTCAAAAGCAAGTGCAAATGGAATGTGCTTTCTTTGTAAATTCATAAGTGAAGAGGTGCGTGTCTAGCAAAGAATAAACACCAGATGACTATGACTGGATTTACCCTGAGACCAAGTGCATTCTAAGCCATTCAATTCAAATTTGTATAAAAGAATTTCTGCTGGTCACACTGGTGATGAATTTACTAAAAAGTGTAAATAGAAGTTGGGCAAAGTTTATTCAGATACGACTTGGACATGAAACATGTCAATGCCAAGTTACTGCAACATCCCCTAGAATGTTTCAAATACAAGCAAGCGGCCATCGTTTTATTGGATACATTCATCTCACCATCTAGTGTTGTTCTCCGTCCATCTGCTCCTATTAACACATCAAACTCATAGTCGGAGATGGTGTGACATGCAGGATTCACTTCTGCCCTCCAGCCAAGCCCTGATTTACACAGATGAAATATAAAAAAATAATGCAGAAATTAAGAGCACAACTCAAATTTCATCTGTGATAAAAATAAGGAAGTAAAGAAGGACAGGATGAAAAGCACAAAGGGAACATTCATCATATCCCTCATCAACACACCAGCATCAGCTTACTGGAAAATACATACTCAGTATTCCACTGGTGTACATCACCTCTTTAATGTGGCATAAGCTGGACAGGCCTATGTTGTTGCGTATTTAAAGAGGTGCTGTATGGAGCCTGAAGGCCCACAAGCTATTTAAAGAGTGAAGCTGAAAGCTTATCATTTGTACAATGTGCTAGCAGTAAGCGACAATGACGCTAAAGAGCCATGGAAACCATCTCCATATCACCGTTCACCGTGCAGTGGGAGTATGTTGGAATGTAAGACCATGGAGCCATAGAGCTTTCATGAAACTGTACTGCGTGGGAGGGAGGTGGTGTTGGGACACAGAGGGAAATGTTTAAAAATACAAAAGCCCCAAATAAAGCACATAATCATAAGTAAATAATTGTCACCCCAAACAAAAAATTAAAGTACACTGTGAAGTGACTGAAAAATACAGCTGTGTAGTCTACCTAATGCTAATGCTATATACAGAACACAGAGAATAGATTCTCACTCAAATGTGCACTGACACCAACAGAGACATTATTCAGTTAAAGATGAGTTTATTTCTGTCTGGCTGTATAAAAAACAGTCATGCTGCTGCTGTGTGGACATTCCGGGATTCCCGAGAGTCCACAAGACCACTGTATTTGCTCTGAACCTCCCATGCCTTTTATTAGAACAACTCAAACAGATCTAACTACAGCACTAGCTGTCCATGCCTTGTACAAATATTAATTAAGTCCAAATTTTGCCCTTGTCTTGTGTTGCCATTTTCAGAAGAGTTTGTCTATGTGTGTATATGTTTTAAAATATGGCAGTGTAATTATGTCCAAATAAAAATATTTCCTTTCCAAGTCTGACTGAATTTGAGTTGAAGCATGATCAGTTTGATGGTATTATTATGCTCCTCCATTTCCAGCAGCTGGCCTGTGAAATGTTTACAAGGTGACAAGGCTCAGGAAGAAACCCAAGCCTTCTTAAGTGAGCAAAACTCCAAGATTACTCAGCTTGATCCTTTAAAGGTGAAAGGGTCAACAGCTATTTGCTTCAACCCTGCGGGGCATCTTCTTTCAGTGTGGAGCGGTGCAAGTATGCGCATAAATTCTTTGCTTTTTTCAGAACAAAATCAGTAAATAGAGAAGCCTTGGATTGATGCCGTCATAAACTGTAATCAGAAGTACTTACACTGTACATGTTTTTATAGATGTACTAAAAAGGCATGCAAAGCTGGTAGTGTGAGGGCCAGAAGTATGTATATGTAAGGGTTAATGGAGAGAGTACTCCTAGTACTCTGCAGCCTGTATCAAATAGACAGCAATGTCTATGCCTAGCAGTCTATGAAGCAGTGGACATGAAAGAGCAAGAGTACCCTCTGACATCAGCAGCGCTTGTGTGGAAACATCTAACACTACGGTCCCTTAGAGCTGTCATGGAACAACACTCCCTAAGCTGAAGGGCTGGGCATATATTAAAAAGGTTCAATGTCAGTTACCAGAAGATATATCACTTTGTAAGTTCTGCTCACCATCATTGCTCTGTTCTTCAGGTGGCTCGAGGAGGCTGAGGAACTCGACATTGACGTGAACCTCCACCCCCACAATCAGACTCACCTTCAGAAGCATCAGCTGCAGCTGACGAATACCTGGCCACAGAAGAACAAGAACCATCGTCATCATCCACACCACAACCAATAGTAACAATTCCAATCAACCCCACAACCACCAACTAATCAGCAAGGTATATGGATGTTCATACTAATTCTGTACTTTCAGACAGTAGTCCCTCTGCTGCTCTGCTTATTTTGTTAGCCACGTCACATACTGTTCTTCAAATGGTCAGACCCCCAATAGGATCACCAGATAGAAGATATTATTTGGGGGTGGATCATTCTCAATACTGCAGTAATAAAAACGTTGTGGTAGTGGTGTGACAGTGTGCATTGCACTAGTATAAGTGGATGAGACACAGCAGTGCTGCTGGAGTGTTGTGACCACTAATGTAAGCGTGTCTAAGTGTTGAGCTACAAAGTGGTGCTGAAACAGTGGAGAGTGAGTGCAGAAACAAAACTGTGGTCATGATGTTATGGCCGATTGATGTAAAAGGACAAGGTTATGAATAAACTTTTAAAAACAAGAATTTACACTTACTGATATGGTCTATGGCTCCTGCGCAGAACTTCCCATAAAATTTCTTAGCTCCAAGGCTCCTGAGGTCATGGATGGTGAAAGGCCAAAGATGGAGGACATTATTCCTGGAGAAGGTGTCTCTTTTCTCAATTACAACAACTTTAGATCCAAGCAGGGCTAATTCTATGGCTGTACGCAGTCCACAAGGCCCACTTCCAATGATCAGACACTGTAAACAAGATGGACAAAATGAAATTGCCAATGTAAGAATGAACATAGGAAAAACAATGGGGAATTGCCAGGTTGCTGAAGCATTACTGTTGGAAGCTTGATAAGGAAAGGCTTTAAAAGGCGAGTGTACTGCTTGCATTATGAAAGAGGAATACAGCTATATTTGTTAATCACTATTTGGAGACCCAACAATAAAGACAAACAAAACACTGACCTAACTCTGAATTGACATAATCTCAGTTTTTTGCATGACAAAACGCAGATCACCTTAGATGACTGCACTATCTATAGATTCACCTTTGAAATCATCTTTGTCAACAGACATAAATAGTTCTTTAATTTATCATCATCTCTAGTACTACAGTGGGTAAACCCATACAAGTGTTTGATGCAAGTTCTGCAAGTCTGTTTTGGCAACAGATTGGCAGTCTATTCACATAGATAAAGAGAAATGTCCCCACAAAGCACTAAAAGCTGCACGTTAGTTATGTGTATCATAAAAAGAGAGTCATAGCTACTGTCATAAGTGGTGTTTACCTCACACAATACAGCCAGCTGCTTCACTGAGTCCATATAAGGAATTTATTGAACCATGTTTGAGACAATGACCCAACAATGTTTCATCAAAACTCATTAGTGTTATAAGAGTTTGATTAGGAAGGGTGTGGAAAACTGGTGGAAGTTAATTCTTGCACAACAAAGGGAGACTTGCTTTGTTCTTAAACCATTTATGTCTAAATAGATGTGCGAAAAAAAAGGGTTATTAATGTTGCTTCAGAGTGCATGCTCAATTTGAATAACACAATGGCAATTCAGGCCTAAATGAGCAGTTTCACAATACACCCAGCAATAAATAGACTGACTACATTTTACACTTAATGCAGTGAATACTGCAGTATTTTGGTAATTGTTTGACAACTTTTAGGGCAATGCTATCATGATAGTCATTCATTCATTATTTGTAACCACTTATCCAGTTCAGGGTCACGGTGGCTCCAGTGCCTACCTGAAATCATTGGGCGCAAGGCAGGAATACACCCTGGAGGGGGCGCCAGTCCTACACACACAGGGAGAACACACCACACTCCTCACAGACAGTCACCCAGAGGAAACCCTCGCAGACACAGGGAGAACACACCACACTCCTCACAGACAGACACCTGGAGGAACCCCACACAGACACAGGGCGAACACACCACACTCCTCACAGACAGTCACCAGGCGCGGGAATCGAACCCACAACCTCCAGGTCCCTGGAGCTGTGTGACTGCGACCCTACCTGCTGTGCCACCGTGCTGCCTTCATAATAGTCATGTTTATATATCCATCCATATATTTATAAGGATGTCTCAGTACATGGACAGGTTAACAATGTTAAATGCTAGACTATTGTTTATATGCTATAAGATGCATCATGAGTAGGGGTGGACGATATGGCCCTAAAATTATATCACAATATTTTAGGGTATTTTCACTACAATGGTATACTTGGCGATATGACAAAACAATGAAAAATACTTTTATTAATTTCAAGAACACACTGTTGCAACAACAAAAACATTAAATTAATATTAATTATGTTAAACATGTGTAATATACAGGAGGTCCTCGGGTTACGATGTTTCGTGGTTACGACACATCTCCCATTTACTGTATAAAGCCTTGTTTCAACTTAAGTGGTTTGGCGTCGTAAACGTCGTAATGTGAACTTCTTGTTTGGTGTGCGCAGCGGAAGAATATACGGTTAAGCGTCTCGGGACCGAGGAGGAGCGCGTCCCCCCAGTCGCATTGTACGGATAGGTGTAAGGATAGGATAAGTGCTTACAGTATGTTATTTACGTACAGTATGTACATATGTTCCGACTTACACCGAAAATCAGTTTATGACGCGACGTAGGAACGGACCAACGTCGTAAGTCGAGGACCCCTGTATATGGAAATGATTAACTGGTTTTATTTATTTAAAAAAATATTATCTTACTACAAATGTAATTTCAATCATTCACAGCCACTTTCCACAGTACTTCACTGTGCCTAAATGACTCATGTAAAGACCATATGTCATATTATGGCTAACTGCATAATGTCGTTAGGTAAAAATGTTAGAATATCACAATACCTCGATACTGACTTTTTAAAATTGTTTTAAAAATTATGATATTATTGTGAACAAGACAATATGTCACAGCCCTAATCATGAGCAAAATAATTAGTTAATGCATTGGTTGAACTCTATGCTTCGAAACTACAATGTTCCACACACAAGTCTCCAGCAGGTGAATTCAGACCACTTTTTTTTTTTTTTTTTTTACATCATAAACCCAAGGATCCAATCCTATCAATTCACAGGGCTTCACAGAGTTTTTGAGCTTCAGATGACTACTGGGGCTTGTGCTAGAGATAGGGGCAGGGACTAACTGCACATTCATAAGTGTGTCCTGAAGAAACATGAATGTGAGTTACATCTAAATCACTTTGAAATGAAGGCGTTTAATCCACTGATGAATTCTTATGTATTTAATCAATGCCCAGAGAAAGATAAAAAGCCAGTTTAAATTCTGCTTAATTATACAACTTTAAGACATCTCAAAACATTTTAAATATTTCATAGTAGTGAGAAACCTTTTCTTCTTTTTTACATTTGAAATATAGAAAATGACATTTAAACTAGTTAAATTATTACATTTAACACACACAATTCTTATTGAATGCCCTTTTATGTGCCATTTCATATCTCTGCATAGCAGTTTCACTATGGAAGCCAATGTACTGGGTCTGTATCTCTACACTGGCATGATGTGGAAGGCATCCTGTGAGGCTGAGGAGGATAAGAGCATGCCTGGGCTTCCTGCACTGTGCTGTGCTGTGCTGGATGCACACATTGGTGGAAACACTTCTCCCCACTAAAGGGCACTAATGTTTGCTTCTCTCCAAGCTGGATGGCATTTAGGAAAGGGTTTTAGTGCAGAAAAGCTAACAGAGCCTCACCCTGACCCACAGAGCCAGGCTAAAGGATTAGGGCTTAAGCTTTCTCAGGCCTAGGAGACTTCCAGGAGATCAGCGACTGAAAATGGCCAAGACAAGAATCAAGGTGATGGTGGAATTCAAAGAGTAATGGCTTAAAAGGAAACACTAATTTGATGTTTGCTAAAATTTACCTTACAGAAAAGACCTATAGAAAATCCCGATTTAAACATGATTAAGTAACTTTATTTAAAGTTTAACCACAACTGAATAAATGTGTTTTTAGATCAGGATGTTATTATTGTTAAAAGGAGACCATTCATTCATTCTCTGTAAATGCTTATTCAGTTCAGGGTCGCAGTGGGTCCAGAGCCTACTTGGAATCATTGGGCGCAAGGAAGGAATACACTCTGGAGGGGGCGCCAGTCCTTCACAGGGCAACACAGACACACACACACACACCTACGGACACTTGAGTCGCCAATCCACCTACCAACGTGTGTTTTTGGACTGTGGGAGGAAACCCACGCAGACATGGGGAGAACACACCACACTCCTCACAGACAGTCACACCAACTCCTCACAGACAGACACCCGAAGCAGGAATCGAACCCACAACCTCCAGGCCCCTAGAGCTGTGTGACTGCGGCACTACCTGCTGCGCCACCGTGCTGCCCCGTCAATTGTAATTTTCAAATTTAATTGCTCAGTGACCAAGTTTGTACACAATCTTTACAAAGCTAAATTTGTGACTAAATGAACATGTTCTGAAACAAAGTCAAGCCACATGCTTTTAACATCAACTACTGCAATAATGACCATTTCTAAAAGTATGGTGATCATCACACACACACACACCTATATTGACAAAAATTCTGCTAGCTAGAGCAAGGTAAAACATGTTCATGTCTGACTGTCTATCTGTAGGTTCAACATGTCGGCATTCAGACACTCAAAGTAAAACAAGTAAATGCTGTCTGTAATAATACCAGAAATTCCTGTATGTAAATTAACACTAAACTATCACTACACTGATTAAATTAACACTGCCTTGGTGTAAAGTAACATTACACCTGCATAATGTCACCGCAGCAAAATCTCACTATACTTTTGTCCTAGCCGCCTCACCTTTATGGCTGTTTATCAAAGCCTTATCAACACCTCCAGGACAAATGAAGTCATAGAAGGAAAAAAGACACCATTAAACCTCAGCATACAAGAGCAACAAGTTATTTCAATTTAATAAAGCCTGTGATACTAGGCCTTATTTTCTATGATGCTACATGCTACATGGATGTGAATGCTACAGTGGATGGCAATAGAGTACCTAGTTGTTTCCGTAATGTGCAGCTGAAGAATCATGTGACTTTTACATCACATTAAATTTTTCTGACATTGGCTACTTGTGTGAACACTGAAACTATGTTCTCTTGGAGTTCTGATCTTAATCCTGATCACCCCAGTATTGCACATTTTAGGATTGTGCTTAATCTGTCAACTGACCTAATTATCAAGCTCTTCTTAAGTTAAAGAAGGAAAAAAATATTACTTGGCCAGTGTAAAGTGCCTAATCAGATCATCATGAAATAAAACATCCCAAGTAGTAAAAAACTATTTTCATTTACACTTTTGTCGAATTTTTAATTTTCAACCATTTAACCACATTCATTCCATGCTACATGCAGATCAGCAGCAGCATTTATAAACACACCGCCACAATCATCTAAACAAAAGACCAATTTGTGGGGTCTGTTTTCATTATCATATATGCATTTCTAGCTAGATTCATTCATTCATTATCTGTAGCCCTTATTCAGTTCTGGGTCACGGTGGGTTCCAAAGCCTACCTGGAATTATTGGACGCAAGGCGGGAATACGTGGGCGAGAAACCCATGCAGACACAGGCAGAACACACCACTCTCCTCAGACAGTCACCCAAAGGAAATCCACACAGACACAGGTAGAACACACCACACTCCTCACAGACAGTCACCCGGTGAGGGAATCAAACCCACAACCTCCAGGTCCCTGGAGCTGTGTGACTGCAACACTAACCTGCCGCGCCACCGTGCTGCCCATTTCTAGTTAGAATCAAATATAATTAAGAAGCTGCTAATGTGTTGGATTTGCTGCCAAACACTACGTTAACAATGGCTTCAAGCAAGTGACTGAATCCTATTCACTGTAAATAATACATCCTACATGTTTAAGACAGGCATATGCAGGCTCTGAGGCTAAAAATGCTCATCAGGAGCTACAGGTCTGCTGTGAATCCTACAAAACTCAGTAAACCTCGCAAGTGTCAGCAACAGTAGCCATCTCACATGCAGATCAGCTGAATCAAACTATTTTGACTAACAAAAGAAGGCATGGAAACAAACTTCTTATTTGACTAAGGCTTCCTCTTTTTACTTTGTTGGTGATTCACAATGTGGTGGAGATGCGTTTGCTCAGTTCAGTAGCCAAGGTCTCAAAAAACAATATTACATAATGCAAATGGAAAGTGGATGTAATAACACAAAATAATGTCTAAATATCCCTTGGACTGAGAAGAGTGGCTCCCATATTTAACTATGCAGGAATTCCAGGATAAACAAAGCAGTTCTCATCGGGATTAGCATTCAATATGTAGGCCACGACCAAGCTATATCTGCATGTGCATTGAAAAGACATGGACAGGTCCAAAACAAAGCATCCCTCCAGCTGAATTTACAGTGAACATAATACAGATGAGATTACTCTATAACAAAGTTCTCATGCAAATGTAGCTGGTGTACACTCCATGCTTTGAAGGTGAAAGGAGTGCAAATTAATACATCTTTATTAGTATTTGTTATGGAATGATTTAGTTTTACAGAAAACAGGGCCCTTAGCTCCAACATCTCCCATTGTTTCAAGTCATTCAATGCATTTAAGCAGCAAATTTTCACCCTAAAGTAGTGTCCAAAGCATGGTTCAGTAACATACATTAGCATTAAGAACATTACTTCTTTACCATTTGAAGCTTAAATGTTCCATTAAAGAGTGAAAAGTGGGAGATTTTAAATTTTTATTATTTCTATGAAAACAAGCTCCAGAAACATACCCTGGTATCAACACATGCTTTGCCTTTCTTGTACTCCTTGTGGCTGGCTCGTTTGTCCAGCTTGGTCCAGAGGGCCTTGGCCTTCCAGGTGGTGACAGCTGCTTTGAGACTGCTGTAGAAGTCTCTGTGGTCACTTGGGTCCAGCTCCAGCTGTCTACAAAGGACACTGAAGGCTTGGAGAGTGCCTTTACATGTGGAGGCCTGTACGAAGTTCTCAAAAAGCTGGCTAGCCTGAGAGTTCTTCTCATCTTCCGTCTCCCCCATCACTTCCTCACTCCCGTGCCTTCTCTCCCTCTCACACAGGGGGGAGTTCAGCGAAATGCTGCTGCTGGCATTCCACGTCAATGCTGAAAGAAAAACAAGTACAAGTACTGTTTGTCCAAGCTTGATGATTTGCTATGAAAGGTGCATTTAAATATCTATTTGTTTTTAAAGCATGAAGTCAGTTGTGCGAATCATATTTCATGGACCACTGTGGAAAACCCTATTTTGCTGCATTACAGTAGATCCACACAAAGAATAGATAGAAGAGCAACAAATACTAAAACTCTAAGACTTTATGGAACAACATACCACAGACAGAGCTATTAATCAGACAACTTCACCTTTATCTTGGCAATTCTGTAATTAATTACAGTAGAACCTCTAACGAACGCCTATACTAACGAACTTTCCAAGATACGAACCGGGCATTTGAATATTTTTTGCCTCCACCAACGAACCATGACTCTAGAAACGAACCCGAGCCTCTGCTGAGCCGGTGGCTGGAAATGACCACTGACCCCAATAGGTGAGTCTCCCAGCGCGCCCAGACTTGAGCTTTTAAGATTAGCAAATTGTAGCTTTAGCAATTTAGCATTAGTGTAAATAGCAGACATCGAAATTCGTGCCGTATCTACGCTTCATCTCCCCACATTCACCCACTCCCGTCATACAGCCAGTGCCTGTGTTACTCCTCCAGCCAGTCGTCACGTCTTCAAGGTAGCGATATGTAACCACTTAAAACTTTGTTTCTTTATTACTGTTACCACTGTATTTCTCTTTTATTATTAGTAATGCTACATGTATTTTTTTTAATACTAATTTGAGAGTTTAGTAAACATATATCAGTGCAAAAAGGGTGACTTTCGGGGTGGGGGGGTGGAACGCATTAATTGCTTTTCCATTATTTTAAATGGGGAAAATTGATTCGAGAAACACACTTTTCTACTTACGAACCGGGTCAAGTTCGTAGGTAGAGGTTCCATTGTATTTCAAATGTGCAATGGGAAAACGAGAATAAATCAACTTGTATTCATTCTGTATTGCAATATGTTTTCAAATTCAACAGTTCAGCATGTTCAGAGCTAAATAGGTCACTGACAATTTCTTCACTGGGTCCAGTCACATCAACTTAGCGATATGAAGTGCTTGATAGGATTACTGCATGCTGTGCAAAGCACAGGGGCCAGAACAAAGGAATTTTTAAATCTCGAAAGAAGGACTTAATGTTTTTAATGTTAAAACCAATGTTACATTCACAAACGTTGGGGCGTTTGACATTACAGAGTGTTCAGAATCCAGCTTCAAACAAAATGATTATTGGGCAAAATTCATAATCAGTCCATTCATACATTATTCAATGCTTTTATGCCCATGTCATGATTTATGCAATATACCAGGGTCAACGTTTAAAAATAAATCAATCAATCAATCAAATCTTCTTGGATCTTGGGTAAATGCGCTCTCTGTCCCTGTAGAGAATAGGCCCCCTGCCTAAGTCTGAAACAGGAGCCTATGGGTATGTTATTCATTCAGATGGGTGTGTGCGGAAGGATGAGTGAAAAGGCTAGAAGACACATGCAGCTGTACAGCATGCCCTCAGACAGCTGTTAAAGTGGTCTAATAGAGACTGCTTAATAAACTTTGGCAACAAGTAGTGTCTTATCTTCTAGCACCAGAAGTCAATATACAGACAGCTGCACGATTGCTGTGCCCCAGCACTGTTGAATGTGCTCACTTTATCCTTTCTTCTCCATCTCTCCCTCCGTTGGATCATAAATTCATGACCCAAATCCCCTGTCCTTGAATTCAGAGAGGTCCTAAGAATTCAAGCTCAGAAAAAAGCATCTGATCAGCATGACCTTGGAAAGCACTATCAGCTATATTTAACCCCGCTCTGAAAGTGGCAGTGTGGGAGTTTGTCTAACAGAACCACCAGGCAAGATTATATCCACAATCTGTCTCCCCTCTCTGCACGTATCGCTGTACTTAAGACAACATTAGAAGCCGGGAGCTGTAAACGACATGCCGGAAACCTGTTGCTGCGATCACTGCCAGTGTAAAAGCCTATATTAGGAGCAGAATATAAAATGTCAGGCACCCCCAATCAAAACCCTTCTGTAAAACAATTCTTAAGCATTAAAATTCTATTATAAAGAATCATACAATTCCCAATTCTTAGTTTTAATCTTTAGTATTAGATTGCTGGAATATTTACATTGGTACTTTTGATATGTGCTTATTCTGATTCTATTTGTATTTTTTAAGATGCCTTCACTTGCAGGTTTATAATGTTTTTCCATTGTACATTTTCCCCACCGTCAGCACACAGCTATTCTAATATTACACTTAGAAAAAATGCCTCTAGCAGCTCTATCCAGCAGTCAAGCAATCCTTTATTTTTGGCACTGCTTGAGCTTTTAATGAAGTATATTAATATAGTAATATGAGTGTGCATGTTCCAGCGCAATCAGCAAAAGGTATGACAGGTGCACTTCAGCTTAGAACTCACAGGGCAAACCACATGACCTCCAACTCTGGAATAAGAAGACACCTTTAAGAACAGCAGTCAAAAGCCTGTAGTGCATATGAATATATCACAATAAACATAGTTGTTAGGTGCCTGTCCTTTATACGTTCTGAGATTCAATACATACTGGAATCACATAGCCTGAAGTAAATGATCTTGACTCTCGAGTGTGTGATGAAAAAAAAATGTAATCTGAGAATAACACACTCAAGTGTGCTGTTCTGAAAAGGAAAGAGTTAGATTACATCAACAGTCTGCTGCTGGGAAAATATAGAACTGCTCAGGAAGGTAGTGGATGAGGAGCTCTTCACATTTAAACATTTATATACTAAAACATTCTTAAAGGAACCATCTATTAAGAGGTTATTTAGTCATCATTTAGTTATTAAACCAGACGTGGTGCTAACCCAGGCATTGCTACAGGGGTATATTTTTAAACATTCATTTCTGATAATGCACTACAAACTTCTACTTTCAAGAATCTTGCTTTAAAACTGCTTTACAACTGACAGAAAATCTAAGTCTAACTCAAAGCAGTGCTTCAAAACAAAGACATTAAAAACAAAATGGACTGCTCTGCAAAAATGCTATGTGCACAGCTGCCCAGAGAATGAGACAGAGGAAGGAAAGGGAAAAATTTGAAACAGAAAGTTCTCCCAGCATGAGAGGAGGAATGCTGACAAGTGCCAATGCCATGTACCAGGAACACCTGAGGAAAACAGGAAGATCAAAAATGGAACAGCTCGTCTCCTGAAGGACGTTTCACTATAGGGGTAGTGTGTAGCCCAATACGTTTAATAAAAAGTATCTTAGAATGCAGATGAAAAGGGATGAATTGGTAGATCACTGTAGAGAGGGGAGAGGGGGAAAAATAGGTGAACACAAGGTCAGAGATGTAAAGCACTGTGCAGCATATTTGTGAATTACTTTGTGTGTAAAGTTTGGCCATGGCCTAAACGCTAGGAAACTGCTTAGGACTGGAAGGTTGCAGGTTCAATTCCCAGGACTGCCAGGGAAAATAAAGATATATCTCCTCCCTCAACATCCACAAGGGCCCTCGAAGAAGACACGGTACTAAAGCCACAATGTCACTACCTTAAACTATGGTTTTATGGCTATTGAGTTAAAGTAAAATCCTCTAAAGCAGTTCTGAATGATAAGAATTTTACATAGTGTTGTTGGCAAAGCTGGGGGGAGGTAAGAAAGGAAAACCCAACCCCCACCTTCCCAAAAAACAGCCCATATATCACCAAGCCCTGTCCATTCAGATACATTAAAATACCTTAATGCTCAGTTGTACAAGCTCAGTATAGAGCACAACACAAAATGAACAATCCTAGTCTTTTACAGTTGCATCTCTGCTCTTAAACTCTGCCGAAAGGCATCTTTTACATTAGACTTAATGAGGGGTGGAATTTAGGTCATGCTTACACTAGTAACTGCCCATAATGACTTCTCCAGAGCACAATCTTCTGCTGAGATCTGGTCTACCGACAGTTAAACTGGACTACACCCATGCTTTATTGAAATTTCCCCAACCCTCACATCAGTTTATCTGCTCCTCCCTCCGGCTCCCAAGAGGAAGCCCAACAGACAGCTTCCTGGAGGCCATGGAGGAGGGATTATGAGGAAGCAACTGTAGCTTGGACATGATCGTTAGGATGCTTATCTCTACACAAGATAGAGCTCACACTGAATCTTTCAAAAAAGACTTACTTTATAACAAAGTAAACAAAGTTCCACTCAGTATAACTAGTAGCATATTTCGGAGTGCTGTTGATCTGGTTTTGTTCTACAATTTAAAATATTTCCACACTGCAAACATTTTAGCAATGTCCTGCCACAAACTGTGACACACGTGTTACTGGTTTCACTGACATAAAAAATGTATTTAAAAAAGACGGACTGTGCTAATGTTCGTTCTCAATAAACCTGCTACTGATCAGTTACAAATGCCTTGATTGGCTCTGATACCAGTCACTGAGACTGGACTGGGACCATATTGACACTGCTTTTGGGTGTTCTTTTTAGTGCCTGCTGTTTGTAATGCAGTACACTTAATATAAGAAAAAAATTAAAACCCCATCCTGAAATGAACAGCTGGCATGCAGGATTTTTCTATTGCTACAACAGCCGTAACACCACCACAACCCTGAGGATAGCCTAACCTATGAGCATCTTCCACATCTCAGTTTGCAAAAGCAGAGCTAATCACGATAGAGTCCTGTCATGATTTCATTCATTCTGGAAAAGGCCTGCAAAAGTATAAACTATCCTTTAGCATGTCTTAGAACTTAGAGACTGAGTTTTCCTGCAGTGTTCAGATGTTTTCCAAGCTCAGAATAGACAGGTTTCACATTTCAGCTTCCAGGAGGGTGTTAGCGTATAGCCACGTACTAGTTTAGGGCTATAGTCCTTGCATCACACTAGTGAAGACGAATGACAGGCTGTATAAGCAAAAGACGACATCAAGACGACACTTACTCTCTGCAATTCAAAGGATCAATATCATGGAAAACCAAATTTCCCACTTTTGGTAGGAATAGTTTTACATAATATATCCCCAGGACATGAAGTGACTAAGCATAAAGTCAGCACCTTTACATTATTAGCCTATTCAGTTTAAAGCAGTCCAGTCCACCACGAGTTTATTTACAAGAATCTTCAAGGCATGGCAGCTAATGTAATAGTAAGAGACTCAGAGGTTGGAAATCATCACCAAATGAATTATGACCAGTTGTGGAACAAAGCCCTACATGTAAATGTGAAAAAAGACCATTGTTCCAGAGAAAGGGAAAGGAGACCCTTTAAGGTATTGTAAAAGATGCAAGCTGAAAAACAAAACAACAGATTAGACAATAGACAAAGCAATGCACATCTGTCCAGACATTACTCTGGTTTTCAGTCATACTGTATATATAACTGATCCTGTTTTCTTGCTGATGAAAATCAAAGTGATAAATGATAAGTGACTTTGTGGTTTACGGCACTTCCCGCCTCTCCATCTGCATTCTTCCCACTTTGTCAACCAGAGAAACATGAATGTGGTTCTACTCCCAACTCCAACCTCAGGGAGCATATGCAAACAGTATAAGTTCAATGTTTGTTTACTTGGGCATTTCCAGGATGTTGAAACAGTTTGAAAGTGTCTGTTCATTTTGAAACAATGCGTCTGAAAGAGAGAATGAAGTACAGCTGTAGTCTGAAGTCTGAAGAAATCATTTCAGATTCTTTCACTGTTCCAGATGCTTCAACAAGCACAAAAGGTGAGAATTGTCCAACTTGAAGTTAGGATCAGAGCTCAGATTCCACCTTCAACCAGGTCAACAGACTGCATGCAAATAAAACAATTAATATGCCTTTCCATCTATCCTGGCACTCAGTACAAGAGCCAGAAAAAGAAGGAAAACTATGTTGGATTGTTCATAGTTCAGAATGAAATTTATATTTAGATTGGGGCTAATAAAATGCACTAGAAATGTGCCAATATGGGTTTTAGTTGTTTATTTTGCACAGTGTGAGCCTTGTTTTTAAAATAATAAAACCCAAGTAAGAAATGTGGTGACACGGTGACGCAGCAGGTAGTGTCGCAGTCACACAGCTCCAGGGACCTGGAGGTTGAGGGTTCGATTCCCGCTCCAGGTGACTGTCTGTGAGGAGTGTGGTGTGTTCTCCCTGTGTCTGCGTGGGTTTCCTCGGGGTGACTGTCTGTGAGGAGTGTGGCGTGTTCTCCCTGTGTCTGCGTGGGTTTCCTCGGGGTGACTGTCTGTGAGGAGTGTGGCGTGTTCTCCCTGTGTCTGCGTGGGTTTCCTCGGGGTGACTGTCTGTGAGGAGTGTGGCGTGTTCTCCCTGTGTCTGCGTGGGTTTCCTCGGGGTGACTGTCTGTGAGGAGTGTGGCGTGTTCTCCCTGTGTCTGCGTGGGTTTCCTCGGGGTGACTGTCTGTGAGGAGTGTGGCGTGTTCTCTCCCTGTGTCTGCGTGGGTTTCCTCGGGGTGACTGTGTGAAGAGTGTGGCGTGTTCTCTCCCTGTGTCTGCGTGGGTTTCCTCGGGGTGACTGTGTGAAGAGTGTGGCGTGTTCTCTCCCTGTGTCTGCGTGGGTTTCCTCGGGGTGACTGTCTGTGAGGAGTGTGGCGTGTTCTCCCTGTGTCTGCGTGGGTTTCCTCGGGGTGACTGTCTGTGAGGAGTGTGGCGTGTTCTCCCTGTGTCTGCGTGGGTTTCCTCGGGGTGACTGTCTGTGAGGAGTGTGGCGTGTTCTCCCTGTGTCTGCGTGGGTTTCCTCGGGGTGACTGTCTGTGAGGAGTGTGGCGTGTTCTCCCTGTGTCTGCGTGGGTTTCCTCGGGGTGACTGTCTGTGAGGAGTGTGGCGTGTTCTCCCTGTGTCTGCGTGGGTTTCCTCGGGGTGACTGTCTGTGAGGAGTGTGGCGTGTTCTCCCTGTGTCTGCGTGGGTTTCCTCGGGGTGACTGTCTGTGAGGAGTGTGGTGTGTTCTCCCTGTGTCTGCGTGGGTTTCCCCCGGGTGACTGTCTGTGAGGAGTGTGGTGTGTTCTCCCTGTGTCTGCGTGGGTTTCTTGGGTATTTAACAACAGTTTGATCAACAGCCCGGGTGAGTACTGCACAAGCTCATCATTAAAAGCCCTGTAGTTTAAACCTTAAGGGACTATGGAAGCCCGTTTCCGCCACATAAAATAATACAAAAACCACCAGTTGTTATTTTTCATTAATATGCGATTTGCTATCTCAATATTTTGAGATACTAAGTCAATATATTGTGATACTACCTCATTATTTTGAGACAGTATCTCAATATATTGACTTAGTATCTCAACATATTGACTTAGTATCTCAAAATAATGAGATAGAATCTTGAAATATTGAGATAGCAACTTGCATATTAATGAAAAAAAAATGGTGCCTTTTTTTTATTATTATTATTTTATGTGGCGGAAACAGGCATCCATAAGAGAAATGATTAGGCAAAAGCAGAGTAGCTTCAGTCACTTTTATCCCATCTAAACTCTATAGTGCTCCCTCAGGAGCTTATAGCTTTCCACAGTGGACTAATATTCTAATTATGGCCTTCAGAACAGAGCCAAGGCTTCCTCTCAGCATCTTAGTGCAAGTCTCTCATCGTGGCTGTGGTAAAATGCTGCTACGGCCCTGACAGATCTACACTGGACGTGGCAGTGAGGCCACTCTGCTGGTGTATTTTTGTCGTCCTCTCCACCAATACTCAGGACAGCCCTTATAAGTCAACAGCACAGGGCAGGGAACAGCTAGTTCTCCAACTAGGCCATATTCCACAGGAGAAAACATTAGTATGTTGAGAAGTTCACAGAAGAGAAATAGGAACATGATGGATGTGATATTATTAATAATCTCTGGCAAACAGTGTAATATCACACCAAAGTTTAAAAGGGGGTCTTACAGTTTGAGATGCTAAATGTCTGTTAAGATGTGTGTAATAAAAATAAAAACCAAACATTTTAGACAAACAGCTTAAGGTGAAAAATATTAAAAATTGATTAAACATCAAGTCTTGCCCAAGTCTAAGTCTCTAAAACCTGTTCCTATTCCTATTAATAACACTTCCCAAAAATTGGATGGCAACATTATATATCTAGCATCTGTTTGATTAAAGAAACCTGCTTCAGAAGTTTTATGTGAAGACCAAAAAGACTAGCAAAACTTTCTTAAAAACAATATTGACATTGACATAAGTTTAGATTTGGCTGATATTGTTTAAACTAATATTTGAAGACTGGTATTTAAGGTAGAGAGTTTGGCTAATGCTGATCTAACATGATAGGAACAAATGTTCCATTAGGAAAGGAATTCATCAGGGTCTTGGTGGGTCTGGAGGTGGAATTACCTGGAATCTTTGGGCAGAAGGGAACACACACTAACCCACTTGTGGACAATCTCACACGCCCAAAGTGTGTGCCTGGACTGTACATGAAACCAGTGTACCTGGAGAAAACCCATGCAGACACACCATTTGGGAGAACACACCAAATTCCTTATAGGCAGTGGCCCAAGGCAAGGAACATATCCAGCACCATAAGATCCTGGATCTGTGTGTCAGGGACACTATCTGTAATGCCACTGTGTCACCCCAATCAGCAGATGTACAGGAATAACAAGATAATTGTCTTGACCTACAATTCAATACGTCTCTAGACATTCTAAATTACGTATGAAATACGATGACATAAGCGGTAACATTCAATTCACCGTCAGCTGGAGCAACATCCTAAGCATATGATCCCCTGTGGATTAATGTGACAGTCAGCACAATAAACAATAATCCTGCATGGGGAACTAATAAGCTGTCAATGACGTACTGACATACTGAGGCTTTCTTTACGTGGGACCAAAGCAATGTCTGTTTAAATCTGTCACAAATAGAATCAGAGGTGGTTGGAAAACACCAACACATGAAAAATAACAGTACCAATTTTCACTAGAGAAACCCAGAGGGACTCCTTAGTTACCACAGCATCTATCAGCACAGGAAGAATAGAGTGTTAGAATTATGTTTTTTCCTCGCATTTTCCTTAGTCTTAAACTGAAGACTGAAGTTTCTAAGTGTGGGTTGTGAGGAACAGTCAAGCGGTCCAGCTGATCCAATGAAACACAAAAAGACATCACACTGAAGAAAGGAATCTGGAACTAAACACTGAAGGGAAAAAAAGAATTCCTTCCATGATTTAGCAGAAACAAAGTAGGCCTGTTACTATGGACGCATTGATATGGAATATATTTTATCTACGCATGTCAGATAAATGAAATAAATACAATCTTGGCACCAAAAAGAAATTTTAAATGAATGGCATTTGTTTTTTATATTTGCCCATTTTAAATGTGATGCCATCAACATTTTAGTTTTGATCGTGATTCTTGCTTGATATATGATTTTTTTGGGTCTCCATTATAGCATTTTTATTTAAACCTATGGCATTAGTTTTCAATGCATTAAAAATACTTTAGTAGCTCTATTTTACTACAGGGCAATGCAGGAGAAATCCATGCAGAATACGGATTGGCACTGTAGCATTGTCTTGCTTTAATAAGCAAGGCCTTCCCTGAAAATGAAAGTCTGGATGACATCATGTTGCTCCAAAACCCATTTATATCATTCATCATTAACAGCACCTTAGCTGTGTAAGTCACCCATGAAATTTGCACAAATGCAGGCCCATACTGTCATGGATGCTGGCTTCTCCTTTTTAGCCCGAGTATGCAGCATCCATGATTTCAACACGGTGGCTTAGTGGTTATCACGTTCGTCTCTCAGCACTGGGATCTTGGGTTCAAGTCCCATCTGGGTGTCCATGTTCTCTCTGTGTCTGCGTGGGTTTCCTCCGGGGTCTCCAGTTCCTTCCCACAGTCCAAACACATGGAGGTTAGGTGAATTGGCTTCTCTCATAACTGTCTGGGTGTGTATGTGAATGAATGTCTGTTTGTGTGAGTGAATGTGTGTGAGCCCAGATATGGATTGGCACTCTGTCCTGGGTGAAACCCTAGTGCCCGATGCAGTTCTCCAAGTGGACGGTCGTTCCTGGTTGAGAGTACGCTGTGTGTGTTTGGCTGCCGCTTCTCGCCAGTGTGTGTGTGGATTGAGTGTTGAGTGTTGATTGTAAAGCGTCCTTGGGTTTCTAGAAAGGCGCTATATAAGTGTAAACTTTAATAAAAAAAGAATTTTGATTTGTCAGAACACTTTAAAAATGAGCTCAGGCCCAGAGGTGGCGGTGTTTCTGGATCCTGTTTATATGTGGTTTCTACTTTGCATGTCAGAGATTTACTAACTTGCATTTGTGGCTGAAGCAACAAACTGTGTTCACAGACAATGATTTTCTGAAGTGTTCCTGAGCTCCTGCATTGGCTTTATATGATTTCATATATGCAATTATGCAGATTAATCTAATTTATTTATGTTTCACACAACTTCACCAGTCGTTTATTGCCATGTGACAGTTTTTGAAATGTGTTACAGGCTTCTTAAAAAAAATAAAAATAATAAAAAAAAAGGATGACTTGGTTTAATAGATTTTCATATAGTAGCCCAACATCACCGAAATATTCAGCTCATCCTAAGTAAATTATAGGTTGTAATTTATTATTTAGAAATATCAGTCAAATACAAATCAACCAGTTCAGTGAAAACAGATGTCAGAAACCTAAGGAACCAATTATGTCAACGTTTTGGTGAAAATATATTAGTTTTAGGGGCACTGAATATTTTAGGGGTAATCAGTTACAGGATGGGGACTACTTGTTATATCTTATTATGTAAATGTAACCAGTCTATGGAAAATATTAACTAGGGTGACCAGACGTCCTCTTTTACCCGGACATGTCCTCTTTTTTAGACTTAAAAAAATGTCCGAGAGGAATTTCACAAACGTCCGGGATTATGTTTTTCTTAGAGCTTACATAGAAATTCGATAATTTTCGTTCATAAACTAGTCCCGCCCTCCCCTACTCCGATTGGTTCACTTGAGTGAGAAGAGGGAGGGGTGAAGTAGCCTAAAATCATCTGATTGGACCGTCCGACTGTAGAGCTACCGTTATTGGTCAATAACCTTCTCTGTAAACATTTAATTGGTCAGTCCCCCCCTCCCCCCGTTTCCACCATGGAGACCCGCATAACGCCAGAGCTAGTTATATTCACTCAAATATGTACACATTTTGCAGATTCTTGAGAAACTGAAATTCTTTTACATACTATAATGAAGCTCCACATGCCTTTGGTATATTTATCAAGTTTTATTTCTTGCTTAAACAGCCTTTAAGCCTATATGAGTAATAATATGAGCAGGAACAACTTCTCCAGCCTCTGACACTAACCTACATGTAGGTGACTAGATATATAAGAACAGGTAGCTATCTGATTTCACGGATCTCATCACTGAGGGCCGCCCACTGACGTAAAAATGAAATAAACGTACATTTGTATTGAATGAAGTGACAAAGGCCCAAAAGACTCGGATAATCAGTTTTTAAGTTTAAAAGTAAGTACATCTGAATGGTGTAGGGCAAGGCAAATAGCCACTGGCTGTGTGTTAAAATATTAAACATTGCACTTGATACCACTACCTACAGGTGGAGGAATAAGACACCTGACTAATTAGATTTCCGATAGTTACGAAAAGAGTTTGTGATTCATGTCATTATTAAAAGACTGGGTGAAAGAAATAAGCAGTTAAGAGCTGTTTGCGCTTAAATTTAAGTCACACTATAGTTAGGTCTCACATAAATCCTGTCAACTTACCAGTCTTCCTGTGTTTTAAATTTCTGTGACAGCTGCTGTTCCCCACAGCCGTTCCTTGACCAGTTGTTGTGAGTTTATATATCCGTGGACCGTATTCCAGCCTTTAAAGAGTACTTTTCTGAACAGTGGGTAGAAATAAAAAAATGTTGTTTCACAAATTCCCCCACTTTCTTTCCTCAGCTGTTACTAACGCCTTCACCCACAACGAATGAGCCTCCGCGGTATTTATAGTATAGGGCGGTGCTTCTGGGGAACAACGCCCAATCAGAAGGGCGGACAGGTTTAGAAGGCGTGTCCTAATGTTTGTCGAGCCCTGAGACAGACACCTATCAGCCATAACATTAAAGCCACCCCCTTGTTTCTTCACTTTTCCATTTGATCAGCTACAGTTGCAGAATTATATCCATCTGATGTTATGCAAACTTTGTTAGTTATTTTGGTGGTAATGCCATGCACAAAATTTGTGGGTATACTGTGTAAGTCAAACACACACACACACACACACTTACACAACACACACACACACACACACAAGCAAGTAGGAGTCTTCTGCAGCTCAAGTTTTATTGATGCCCCCCAGCTGTCATAAGAGAGCTTAGGACCAAGGACAGCATAAACATAGACCTCAGCCTCCATTAATCTACATTTACCAGTTTATTACAAACTTACTGTCCACTTTATGAGCTCCATATACTTTACAAGCCCAATATATGATTGTATAATTGCAGACCAAAGCCCATCTGCCGCTGCACATTTTGTTACTCACTCACAACTTCTTTAAACTTGGTGAGTGATTACAGGGCATCTGTTTACCTGATTTAATATACACCCAGGCTTTTTTTTGGACCCTTCATAGTCACTGACCCAACTGAAAGCCATGACTCATAAAGATCCAGTTTACAAATATCATGTCTCACCAGTTAATTGCCATCAGCGTGACACAGACATAAATTTATCTTCCTCTTACTCAGGGCACTGTTTATCCATGATACACCTCTTAAAATGAGTGATTTCATCTACTTAACAATGTTTCACAGCTTGTATATTCTCCATGAAAGCAGGTAATGAAGTAGGACTATGAGCCTTATGTCACCAAGCCCAAAGCCATTCATCACCTAGAGGGGTATAAATACCCTCAGCACTGGGCTGTGGAGCAGCAGAACTGAGGGAGCAACATGAAATATCTTGGCGATGAGTTGGAGTGGCATTTTGTTAATTAAATTAATTTTATAAATTAAATCAATCTGACTTCATTAATATGCTCATGGCTGAGTGCCAGCAGATCCTCATTGAAATGTTCCAACATGTATTGTACATTGTTAAACCTGAAAGCATCTTTGAGTTCTTGAAAAGCACTGTATAATTATAATTTATTATTATTATTATTATTGTTATTATTTTAATTGGTCAGATACAAGTGGATAGAGCATGCCCTGAGAGCATCACCTCATGTGAGACAAAATAAAAGTGAGTACAATGTAACATTAAAATGACTTTGTGATTGTTTTTGAAAGGAAGAAATGAACTGAAAGTAACTGAAAGTGTAATACCACTTTAATGCATTTAATACACATAATATTCAACTATTATCTCACAATCATTAATGTTACTTTGACAGTAAAGAACCATTAAAACAATTAAAACTAAAATCTCATTGAGAGAAAATGTTTTGTGCAATAAATGAGAACAGCTTGTGCTCTAGCGCCATCTATAGGACAAGAAGGAGAACTGATTTTTATTGAAGCTGATCTGCCCTTTCTATTCGCTATGGACCCATAGTTGGAAATAATAATAATACAATTCAGTTACCAAACCGTCTATTTAGATTTACACTGTAACCTAAGTGAACTATACTTTTAGCAATAATTAATTTTTAATGCACTCTTTTAAGGAATTAGGAGATTTTCTTACATCATCTGAATAAAGCACATTTTCTGAAAATTTCATGATGACCTGACCAATCGCCATGCTCCATAATTGCTTAGAATAAATGCATTTTATATTTAATTTTGGGCGGCGCCCAAAGTCCTGCTCCCAGCGACTGACTGTGAGGAGTTTAGTGTGTTCTCCCCGTATCCGCGTGGGTTTACTTTCCTCCCATGGTCCAAAAACACGTGGGTGTTGCCCTCTGAGGGACTGGCGCCTTTAGGGTGTTTTCCCGCATTGTGCCCTGTAGCGGTTACAGACAATGAATGAATATTACATTTCATTGAAAGTTAAGAGGTCTTTTTCCCTCCTCCTGTAAAATTACTATTCAGAGATACATGTTTTTCTTTGGCCAGCGTAGTAATGTAGACAAATAGTAATGAGTTAAGGTGTTTAATCGATGATTAAAGGGGGGTCTTGTGGAAATGTGGAACCGTGTACTGTGTCTTTAATACCGAGGCCGTTCAGAACTAAAGCTGCTAGCCAGGTTTTTTTTCCGGTTGTTTTTTTTCCTCCCTCCTCTTTAAGTTTCCAGATAAACGAGTGCAGACAGAGCGTCTGTGAGTCAGTGCAGGATGGAGAGACCGGGGAAGAGCGGTCTTCTCTTCGCCTTTGTGTCGCTCTGTCTGGGCTGTGTGGTTGAAACGGACTCCGCCGGGTTGAAGGTCAGTGTGGCCCGGGGCCAGAGCTCCCTAAACGACATGCTGAAGGAAGTGGAGCAGCTGATGGAGGACACTCAACACAAACTGGAGGAGGCTGTGCATCAGGTGAGAGGAAACATCTTAACACAGTAGTTTTTATATAACTTTTACAAAAAGGCAGATTACGTTAGAGTATTAGGGATGAAAATGTACAATTTTTAGTTTGGTTTTATGCTTCAACCCATACAGTCAGAGAAAGGCTTTTTCAAATTCACTCACTCACATATACACTCAAGTTCATTCGCTCACATATTCACTCAAATTCACTCACATATTCACTCAAATTCATTCACTCACATATTCACTCACTCACATATACACTCAAGTTAATTCACTCACATATTCACTCAAATTCACTCACATATTCACTCAAATTCACTCACATATTCACTCAAATTCACTCAAATTCATTCACTCACATATTCAGTCACTCACATATACACTCAAGTTAATTCACTCACATATTCACTCAAATTCACTCACATATTCACACAAATTCACTCACTCACATATTCACTCAAATTCATTCACTCACATATACACTCAAGTTCATTCACTCACATATTCACTCAAATTCACTCACTCACATATTCACTCAAATTCATTCACTCACATATTCACTCACTCACATATACACTCAAATTCACTCACTCACATATACACTCAAATTCACTCACTCACATATTCACTCACTCACATTCACTCAAATTCACTCACTCACATATTCATTCAAATTCACTCACTCACATATTCACTCAAATTTATTCACTCAAATTCACTCACTCACATATTCACTCAAATTCACTTACTCACATATTCACTCATATTCACTCACTCACATATACACTCACAAACATTCACTCAAATTCACTCACTCACATATTCACTCACTCACATTCACTCAAATTCACTCACTCACATATACACTCACAAACATTCACTCACATATTCACTCAAATTCATTCACTCACATATTCACTCATATTCACTCACTCACATATGCACTCACAAACATTCACTCAAATTCACTCACTCACATATTCACTCACTCACATTCACTCAAATTCACTCACTCACATATTCACTCAAATTCACTCACTCACATATTCACTCAAATTCACTCACTCACATATTCACTCAAATTCACTTACTCACATATTCACTCATATTCACTCACTCACATATTCACCCACTCACATATTCACCATGCTTCACAAAGGGCACTAATCAATGCCTCACATCTACTGCACTGTGTCCTGGTTTATTTTAAATAACATATTTTTGGAAGCTATAATGAAGGTACATTAGAATTTTTTTTATCTCTGAAAGTATGAAACAAAGATAAAAACTCTAACCTCTTAATAAGAACTGTACAAGGTTAATATAATCCTTAAATAAAGGCATAATTAAATCAATTTACTAGTTAAATACTGCAAATTTGTATTTATTTTAATATATTTTTATGCGGAATAAATAAAACAAAGGGAATACATTAATTTTTTTAAATAGCTGCAGTATCATACAGTACCTTTTCATACTAAAGATAATAAAATTGGATTCTTAAGAGCACCACTCGTGGGTAAAATGATAAAATGCATATATTTTATTTTCTTATTCACACTATTTTTAGATGGAGAATGAAACATCCAGGGATTTGTATGGATACAATATGATTCCCAACTTCCAGTTCCAGGAAACAACCGAAGCCAAGGTGGGCCTTCACTCAAACACTGAAGAAACCTGATATATACCTATATATATATATATATATATATATATATATATTGTGTCTGGCGGAAGGGGCGTGTGTATGCTGCTCTGCCATGTGTTCCTAAAACATATAGCACCAATTCCCTTAGCATATATTAACTCCAGTGCAATTTGGCTGAAGACTCCATAGGCGTGTGTAAATGTGGCCCATGCAGCCCATAGTGGACATCTGCAAGTTATCAGAGCAGCTGCAGCTTTGGTTTCTTTGCTGATCTCACCTGGTTTTG